>NW_004443971.1:14934184-14950279 GCF_000243295.1 Trichechus manatus latirostris
GGCGCCCCTTTGTCCTTGCATCTGGGAGCAAGTGTCCCCCTTTCCCTGGTCTTGCCACGCCTCTGCACCCCTGTCTAAACTGCTGACACCCATCTTTTAGATAACTGTACCATGATATCAGATCAAAAATAACAAGTCAAACTCATTAATCTTTTACTTAACACATTGTGGCACTTCCTGAAAATTACAACTGCAACTTCCGTGATTTCACTGATGAATATTGGACTATGATGTGCTCAAAGTCACTTTTTTCAGTTTCTTCTCTTTCTACACTCAGCAGAGCAAGATCACACAGTCTGCCTTGACCCATGTTGTTGTTAGGTGCCATCGAGTCAGTACCGACTCATAGTGACCCTATAGGACAGAGTAGAACCGCCCCTTAGGGTTTCCATGGAGCAATTGGTGGATTTGAAATACCGACCTTTTGGTTAACAGCCGAGCTGTTAACCATTACGCCACCAGGGCTCCACCTTGACTCCATGGAGGCTCTCAAATACGAAAGTATTAGTTTTAACTTGCTGAATGATCTCTCACGGACGGCGATGGAAACTTCGAAGGTCAATCGAAACTGCTCAGTGCCACCCCCTCCTTCAAGAGGCACCCAGGGCGCCATACCTGCTATTTGTTAGGTCTGCCTCTGCAGGAGGGGCCCATCGGGTGAACTATCCTCTCCTTCTCTTGCTGTGAACTTCTGGTCGCCTACATTTTAGGCTTGTCTTGACCCTTTTTTGCCCTTCCCTGGGTGGTACAAACAGTTAAGGCGCTTGGCTGCTAACTGAAAAGTTGGAGGTTCAAGTTCACCCAGAAGTGCCTCAGAAGAAAGATCTGGCAATCTACTTCTGAAAAAATCAACCATTGAAAGCCTAATGGAGCACCATTCTACTCTGACACACACGGAGTTGCCATGAGTCAGAATTGACTTGACAGCAACTGTTGTTTTTTTACTTGTCAATCTACTCTGTTTGCTTTTCCTTTTCAAAAAGCAAATGATTCATGTAGAAAATTCCTTTTTTGTGGATATTAAGGTTTGGTAGGAAAGTTATTGTACACTATAAACGCAAGAAGCCAATGCAATAATGCCGTGTAATGCAAACGCCAAGTAGGCTCACCCCTCAGACTCCCAAATTCCTCCTCCGTCCCCAGCTGCTCCTTTTGGCTGGCGCCTGCCTTTGTTTTCCACCCCAGTCCCTCCACTTGGAATCTTATCCCCCCAGCCCCATAACTTCCCAGACCCTGCCAGCTCTTCTTTCTCCCCAGTAGCCCTCCTGCATGGAGGCCTTCCAGGATTGCCCCAACCAGAGCCCCATTACAGCAACTTCCATTAGGCCCCAGAAGGTCAGTGTCCAGAGGGTAGGGCCTTTATTCCTCTGTGACCACTGTGGGTGTGCCTCCTGAGGACATCCCTGCCCACTGACCCTCTCCCGCTTCAGCTGGGAGCATGGTCAGAGCTCCCTAACCCCCCATTGCTTATGAGGACTTTCCCTGGCCTCCAAGAGGGGTCAGTGTCCTGCCTGTCCTGCCCCAGCCTGGGATCATGGCCCATGAGATGACCAACTATAATAGCCACAGGATTAACAGCAGGCATTGTCTTTCTCTGACTATAAGGTGGGTATTATGTGTTCATCAACAGTCCTAAAAATACTCAGTAAACAGGTGCAGCCCTGTGGCACCAGCCTCCTGACTTCATCAGCATCTGGCTGGAGACAAAAGAGGTGAGTCAGTCTCACCCAGCTCCAGGCATGGGACTCAGGATTGTTTGAAACCTACCTGGAGAGGGGTGCAGAGTGTCTGTAGACCCTCAGACTTCCATCCGTGGAAGGGTGGGCTCTGCTGCTGCCCCCAGTTGAGCCAAGCCAGAGGACCATGCACTGGAGTCAGCCTACAATACTGTTCCTATCACTCCCCAAAGCCTGACATCCTCCTCCCTCAAGTGTACCAGAGCCACACAAATCCCTGCACATTGAGTCGTTAGCCTGATGTCCACATTTCTTTGTTTAAGAGGTATAAGGTCAGCACGATGGTTCCCCCAGTGCCCGCCAGTCCCTCCATACCTCCCAATACCCCTCACTGGGGCCTCTTGCTTCCCCTCATTCCCCTTCCCTGGGTCCCATCACTGCTCAGTCCCCTCATCTGGTCTGGCTCCTCACTCTCTCCCTCTCTTTAGCTTTTGCACCTCCCTAGGTGGGTGCTAGGAGCCTTAGTGACGCAATAGTTAAGAGCTCGGCTGCTAATCAAAAGGCGGCAATTCAAACCCATCAGTGGCCCCATGGGAAAAAGATGTGGCAGTCTGCTCCTGTAAAGATTACAGCCTTGGAAACCCTATGGGGCAGTTCTACCCTGTCCTATAAGGTCGCTATGAGTCGTAATGGACTCCCTGGCACAACAACAGGCAGGGGCTGGTTTTACTCAGTGTGCACAGGATCTGTGTGTGCTCCTGACCACACAGAGGTATGTCTTCAAGCCTGTGCTCCTATCCGGAGCACGGCAGTGTGTATCTGCACTGTGAGGTGTGTGTGTGGTGGAGGGGAAGGATGGGGAGGAGGGGCAGTGGAGGGGGCAGCGGGTCTGTTCTATTTTTACTGGCCAGTTGCTGTTGGCCATAGTTTTCATAGCCTCCCCTGAGCTCTGCCCCTCACAGTCTGCAGTCGACTGCGAGACACAGGCCAGCTCAGCTCCACCAGGACTGTGCAAGGTGAGTGTCTGTAGCCCAGGCCTGCAGACCCAGGCCAATCCCAGGCAGAGGATGGGGTGTGGGCTTGGAGTTTAAGGAGAGAGTGAGATCTGGGAGATGGAAAAAGACATTGCTTGCTGGTACTATTGGGTTTGTTGTTGGAACATTCCTAAAATTCTCCCAAAGCATTTGTTCCCATACAATGACATCTCTCCTGCAAAACTGTCGTGGTGAAACCTCCCCCCAACCCAGATGGATGGAGACTCTGGGGCTGATGGCAAACACAGGCAACAGAAATCCAGGCTGTCTCCCATTTTAAAGACTGGGGAGCCAGGAGCAGAGTTTTCCACAAAGTTCCACAAGGTGCCCCAAGGCACAGCCTAGCGGATTATGTTTTCACACCAGGCTGCCCATCAGGTCCCAGGAGGGAGAGTGTCCCTAGGGGGAGGGGCGGCATTGGGGAACAGGGCCAGAGGGCTGCACTGGGAAGTTTAGGAAGAGCCTGGTGAGCAGGGAAAGGGAGCGATGATGCAGCAGAAGGAAGGGACATGCTCCAGTGTGCAGGGCTCTGGGGATGTTTAGGAGGTAGGTCCAGACACCCTGCTGATGGTGGAGACCATCTTGCTTCTTTGTTCTTTGTGTTTGAGGGAAGCTCTTAGCTCCCTTGATCACCCTTCTGTACAGTAGGAAAAGAGTGGAGGAGGGTAGGCTGCCAGCTCCACTTGGCAAATGGCCAACGCTTCCCCACCACCCCTGGCTCTGAGAGGTGGGCAGTTGTTGCAGGGGGGGCTCTTGGGGAAGGCAGATGGGGGCCAGCACTTGGAGTTGAGGCTGAGAGTCTGCGAACATCTAAGTTAGAGCAGCATCTGCAGTGCGATGCATGTTGGGGGCAGGGGTGAGGCTAGTGGTCTCCGTCAGGGTTGGGGGCTAAAGGGAGCACCTGCCACCAGGTTCGGGAGTCACAGCTGCAGGGCAGTTCTGAGATTAGGCTTTCCTGTTCAGAATTCCACATGAGGGTGTGGTTGTGGCAGCCTGCTACAGGAGTCCAGTTAAAAAAAAACCAAACCCACTGCCAGAATGGAGAAGAACTTCCTCATAGGGTTTCCCAGGCTGTAAGTCTCTACAGAAGCAGACTGCCTCATCTGTCTCCACCAGCAGGGTGGCTGGTGGGTTTGAACTTTTCTGTTAGCAGCTGAGTGCTTTAACTACCGCGCCACCAGGGCTCCTCACAGGAGTCCAGCCCTTGTTAACAGTCAGTCAAGGAGGACAGGGATGCCCTTGACTGGGGTTCAAGGTCAGGGAGGAGCAGGGGGAAGAGTGCGAGCCTAACTAGAAATTTGTGTTCCTGATTATTAGGTTTGCAAAGAGATCTGTTCCTTTCCCTACACACACACACACACACACACACACACACACACACACACACTCACACACACTATTCCCTCTTTCTCACACACACTGTCTCACACACACACTCACACACACACACTCACACACACTCTTCCCTCTTTCTCACACACACTCTTGCCTCTTTCTCACACACACCCTCTCACACACATACACACACTCACACACATGCACACAACCTCAATCTCATAGTCTTGTTTGTATTCCTGTTCCACCCCACAGAGCCTCACAGATCAGAGAGCCTAGCTCTGAGTCACTCACAGGAGATTCTTTGCTCTGTCTCCTCAGTTGCGGATTTTCTAATTATCTCCTTACTTGCTGCTTCAGGGGGAGATGGAATCCTGGCTCTCCAAGCCCCGATTTGCTGCTATCTGCATCCTGACTTCTTATCAGGCCCCTGCTTGTCTTCCACAGACCTGTCAAGGGGACCTGTCTGGGGGGCGTCAGGGCACGGGCTGGGGCCTCTAGCCTGATGTGGGACCCCTTGGCCTGGCATTTGTCAGTGGGGCTGACGAGGGAGCAGGCTCAGAGCTTGGCAAGGGGCCTGGACTGGCCTCACAGGCAGGGCCCCACACTGGTGACAGTGGCTTTCTGAGGGGGCATAAGCGTGGCCATTGCCCATTAAGAGTGGGACACGTTCCAGGGAAACAGACTGAAGACCTACTGGGCTGAGACCAGGTGCCCTCTGGAGACAGGGATTATGGGAGGAAGAGGAGGAGGGCCAGCTGGACGTGGGGGTGGTTCTTCATCAGGTGCTATTTCCTTTTAGATTTCTTCAGTGTCTTCAGAGGCGCAGAGCCCTCAGAGTAAGCAGCTGGCTATAAAATCTAATTTCAGCCAAGCATCTCGGGAATTTATGAGTTGTCTCCATACCTCTCCCTCTGTGCCCCAGGGTGACAGCTGAGGCTCTGGGGTCATATCCCCCCTCTGCCTCCCCACCCCAGGCCTCACTCTCCCCTGGGAGCAGAGGCAAAATGAAGGCCCAGAAGCCTTTCTGACAGGGTAGGAGATTCCAGAGAGGTGGCCAGAGCCCCACTTACTCATTGGGGTGGGGGAGGATGCCTCATGGGCACAAAAGGTCAGGAGAGAATTAAAGCAGAGGAAGGAGGTGGCTCTGGGATAAAATTATTGGTAGGCAGTTTGCAAGTGTCCTTTATATTCTGTGCTAAACCAGGTTCTTGGACCAAGACCCAACTCCTGACCCTGAGCTCCGTACTCCCCCCACCACATACACTGATGTCCTCCACCCCTCAATTCATAAGCTAGCTCAGGATTCCTGTCCTACCCTGGACACCTGCTCCCTACTCTAGATGTCCCCCTCCCTTCCCCGGGCTTTTGTACAATCCCTTCCCCCACTGGAATGTCCTTTGTCCAGGCCCAGGCAAGATGGCGAGTCAGGTCTGGCTTTGGAGCATGTCTGTTGTACAGCTTTAGGACCACCTCCTTGTCCTGGGCCCCTCACTGTCAGAGGTAGAAGGGACCCCAGGGATCAGCTGGTCAGAGGGCTTCAAACATGCTCCAAAACCTCCATGGCCAGGGGTCCGCGCAGCGGACCACAGAGCTCTGATGGCGACCCCCTTCCACCAGTGCCGTCTGCTCGTATTGATTGCATTTATTTTGCTTCCAAGTAGAATTTGGCTTGAACAAAGGGTTCAAGAGCTAAATATTAAGTGGAAAACCACTCATCTAGCCCCCCATTTTGCAGAGGAGACAACTGGCCCAGAGAAGGTAAAGACTAGAGTTGAACACAGATTTGCCCTGCCTCCTTGCTTATTAGTCTTCTCTGTCCAGAGCCTCCCCCTTGCCTTACCCCAGGGGGTGCCAGCCACATTGTCCTCTATGTGAATAGCACCCCCTGGGCACAACTGCAGTGCATGAAATGTGAACAGTGCCCCCTGGAGTTGTGCCATATGGCGGCCACCTCCATTCCACCTTCTACTCTGCTCCATTTATCTTCCAGGTCCTTCTCCTCCCTGAGACCTACAATGACCACTCATTAGCCACAGAACAAAGTCGAAACTCAGCCTATCATTCAACGCCCTCGTGAGTGGGCTCTACCCTCACTTTCCAATCTTATTTTCTAGGGACTCCATCTTGTTCCCCACAGGGATCTGCAAACTTTTTCTGGAAAGGGCCAGATAATAAATACTTTAGGCTTTGCAGGTCACATAAGTTTTCTGTTGCATATTCTCTCTCTCCCTCTCTTTTTAATAATCCTTTAAGCAAAAACATGACAACCCCATGTGTTACAGAGTAGACTGCTCCATAAGGTTTTCTTGGCAGTATTCTTTACAGAAACAGATCTCCAGGCCTTTCTTTTGCAGTGCCACTGGGTAGATCCGAACCACCAACCTTTAGGTTAGTAGTCGAGCGCAAACTGATTGCACCACCCAGGGAGCACACCAGGCAAACAGGGTTACATGAGTAGGAATTGACATGACAGCAATAGGTTTTTTATTTTTATTTTTGGAAGCAAAGACAGGCCGTGGGCCAATTTAGAGCAGTTGGCTGTAGGTGGGTGACTCCTGCTTCCCACACCTGCTCAGCAGAACCATTACAGCTCTTATATTACTTCTTTGCCTTTATAGGATTTCTCTCTGCCATGAGTGAATGAGTGAATGAATAAATGGAAGAATAAATGGACAAATATACATCCCATCCTGACGCGCTGGAATCCGTTCTATCTGGTTTCTTCTTCTCTGCTGTCTGACTCTCTCTCCCAGGCTGGCCTGCCGACACAGCCCACAGGCCCAGCTGGTTGGGGTTAGGGGGCAGAGTTATCACTTTCCCACCTTAACACTCCCTCTGTGCCCTGTAGGTGCTGCTCCACCGCCACCATGCCGGAAGTGTAAGTAGCCCTACCCCCCATCTAGGCCTCGCAGAAAGCAAGTTTCTTTGCCGGGAACGTCAGCCCCATAGTTGAGGCACCATTCTGTTCAACCCTGAAGCTGTTCCCCAGTAGACAAGTTCCTGAAACAGGGACAGTCCCGTGTGCTTGAGTCTGCGCTCCAGGGTTTCTCCAGTGTTGCCACACCCCCTTCCAGCCTTCGAGCAGAACTCACACTTCCAGGTTACCTGGGAAGAACTTCTTGGCTGTGTTTTGGAGTTTTGTCTGTCTGCACTGATCCAGTGAATTGCATGCTGCCAGGCTGTGATTTAACACTGACCCAGTAGATGAACGAGACTTTGGGAATTTATCCACAAACCCGGGATGGAACCTTTCAAATTTTTTGAAACTTACATTGAGCTGACAAAACCCTGACTTCCCTGACCTTCTGCCACCCCACCCTAAACATACAGTGACCAGTATATCTCAACTTCCAGAAGTCTAAAGGGCCGTTGAGTTTTTATTCTATTCTGTTGCAACCTGCAAACTGGCCCCCTGTCCCCTGCCCCCATTATACTGCCTGATTTCTTTCTGGTGCACTTTCATCACCCCCGCCCCCGGAAGTTGGTCCACATGGCTCCCCCACTTATACTCACTCTGTGTTCTGCTCTTTCCTCCTGTGCTTCCTGTGATGGCCATCTGAAGTGAGGTAAGTGACATTTGGAGTGCCCTGGGTATGTCTTCAGACTGGTGGAGGTGGGATGGGCATCTGAGGAGAGGAGAGCACTTGGGTCGGGACCAGGGAGATGCCCAGTGACTGAGCAAATTCCCAGGAGAGTAAAAACTTCCCATGAAGATTCCCATGAAGTGGGGCTTCCCAAGATCCAGGTAGTTGATGCCCAGTGAACAACATCACTGAGAAGGTGGCCCTGGGGCTGGAACCACAGTGGAGTGGAGCGTGGCTCTGCACCCATCTCCTCACTCTGCACCCTTGCTGAGCACTGAGCCAGTTCACCCTCACCCACTCTGGGAGCTCTTCAGATCTGAGGGGACCATTTTAGACCTAGTCTTGTGCAAAGCCATACTTGAACAGTGGGAAGGGATGGCCATTCCACCCAATGAGTCATTCTGCTCAATGGCTGAACATTGAGGGAGGAGCAAAGACTCCCTTAGACTCCACTCAGGTCTTAGATGACCCTGATCCTGGCCATCCGACACACTCCAGATTTATTTGGGCTGCGAGAACACAGCCTGCACACCCAAGGCTGGGGACTGCAAGGATAACAGGGCGGGGAGAATTAGCAGCACTGGCGAAGGGGACATCTGGCACGGAGATTCTCAGTGAGACTCGATTACACTATTTTTCTATAACCAGTGGATTTCTAACTCCGTTGTGCTGAGACTCATATTAAAGTGAGTTCCCATTGATTGATGGTCCAGTGAGGTGGCCCATGAGCTCACCAAGTTGTGGGGAAAACAAGACTTCAATGAAACATTTGCATCACAGTGTGTAAACCATGCCTCTCCCTTCTCACCCTCAGAGAAAACCCAAGATCACCGCCTCCCGCAAGCTCTTGCTGAAGGTGAGGCACGGGGGATGCAGAGAAGTCTCTGAGGGGCTGAAGGGGTGGGGAGCATTGGAGGGTGGAGAGGAAGGAGACCAGAGCAAGGATGCCAGTTCGGGGCTGGAGCCAGCAGAGGGATCCTGGCTGTTGCTCAGAGACAGTGCTCAGGCACAGGTGGCCAGTGGGTGAGAACCTCAAACTGTGGGCTCCTGGTGCCCGCCTGGGGTCCTCAGAGGAATGGACTAAGTTGCAGGGTGGGAATCCACTGGTGGTGGCGGAGGGATTTGCTCTATTTGGGTAAGAGTTTCCGCTTTGGATCTCTGTGGGGTCAACACAGACAAAAAGTGAGCAAGAGGAGGATCAGGAGATTAAAAAAAGCTTCAGGGTCTGAGAAACGCCATGTGTGACCACTCAGTGTCTGTTCACACACAGCCACCGGACGCACTTCCACGCTTAGCAAATGGCTCACTCACACGCTTCCCAGGGCGCATTGGTCTAGGCCCTGATGTGCATGAGAACATGGAGCTGGCATAGCCGGCTGAGGCCAGAGCCAGCCCAGCCTTGGTCCACCTTCCCCTCCTACCCTGGTGGGGGTGGGGCCCACGAGAGCCCTGGGCCCCTTCTCACAGGGCTCTGTCCTGCCCAGAGCTTGATGCTGGCCAAGGCCAAGGAGTGCTGGGAGCAGGAGAATGAAGATCGAGAGGCTGAAAAAGTGCGCTACCTGGCTGAGCGCATCCCGTCGCTGCAGACCCGCGGCCTGTCCCTCAGCGCCCTGCAGGTGAGCTGGCAGGCCAGGCTGGGGGTGGGGAGCTCTGTCTGGTGACCCCAGGGATTGGGTGGCAGGAGCCTGAACTCACATTGCTCAACTCTTTGTAATTTACAAGGCGCTTGTCTTAGTTATCTAGTGCTGCTATACAGAAACACCACAAGTGGGGAACTTTAACGAACAGAAATTTATTTTCTCACAGTTTAGGTGTCTAGAAGTCCAAGTTCAGGGTGCTGGCTGTAAGGGAAGGCTTTCTCTCTGCTGGCTCTTTTCAGCTTCTGTTCCTTGGCTCCTTGGTGATCTTCATGGGGCCTGGCATCTATCTTCCCCCATCTCTGCTTGCTTCTCTGGGCCTTATCTGCTCTTTTTATATCTCAAAGGTGATTGGTTTAAAACACATCCTACACTGATATGGCCTCATTAACATACCAGAGAAAACCCATTCCCAAATGGGATTAGAACCACAGGAATAGGGGTTAGGATTTACAACACATCGTTTGGGGGGACACAATTCAAACCTCTTCGCTCACACGATCTGATTTAATCCTCACAGCAGCCTGTGAGGTGGGTGATGATTGATCTCATCTTCCAGGTGTGAGAAGTGAGCTTCAGAGGGGTGAAGCGACTTGTCTGGGGTGGGGCAGAGCCAGGAGTCCGGCTTCATATCAGACCGGTGTGACGGCATGGAGCAGAGGGCACGCAGACTTGGGAAGCCCCATTTCTCCAAAACCTTGCCCCCTAGAGACAGGTCTTTAATGTTTTTTAAGACACTGGTATCTGTTTAAATGCCAGTGGCTACAGAGAAAAGAGACTGGAAGGAAATATACCCAAATGTCACCAATAGTTATCTCCAGGATGTGGCATTACTAGTGATTTTTATTTTATTATTTTTGTTTAATACATAATTCTCAAAATTTCTACATTTAACTTATATTACTTTCATCATAAAGAAACTTCTTTTTTTTAAAAGAAAATAAGTACATATAGAAAGGAAAACAAAAGGCTTACCCTTCGAGCTATCATCGGTTGCGAACCTCAGATTGAATGAGTTTGTCAGTTCCTTTCCAGAGCATGGGTCTTGCAAAGGGGCTGGGGGAGGGCCAAGGGCAGTGGGCTTGGAGGCAGCAACAGGAGGCTGGAGACTGAGTGTCTCCCTTCCCCTCTCCTCCCCTCCTGCCTGATCAATACCCGCAGGATCTGTGCCGGGAGCTGCACGCCAAGGTGGAGGTGGTGGATGAGGAAAGATATGACATCGAGGCCAAATGCCTCCACAACACCAGGGAGGTGAGCCTGAAGGCGGGGAAGGGATACCAGTAGGTGATGTCTGGGTGGGGTGGGGGTGGGCAGTGACATGTCAGCTGTGGGCCGGGTCCGCTCCTTCTGCTGGGTCTGGGAAGTAGCCAATTATCAGAGAGTTTGGTCCCCCCGTAGGTTTGGAGATGGGCAGAGAGCGCATAATCACACAGATGAAAAGCACAGACTTCCTCCCTACCTGGCACGTGGGCTCTTCAGTCTAACAGAAGCCACCTTCTTTATTCACCCACACAAATAATCATGTGCCAGTTAATAACACCTTACCTTGGCAAAGTGCTTCCATGTGTGTTATACCCTTTGATCTTCCCTACACACTTATGTGTACTTTACCTGCTATATTATCTGCACTTTATGCATGAGGACACTGAGGTTCAGAGAGGCTAAGAAACTTGGCCTGGGTCACACAGTGGTGATCCTGGGACTGAACTGGTCTTCTGACTCCTACTCTGGTGGTGGGGAGCTGCATCCAGACTCCTGTGCCAGTGGGGTGGGGCAGGGCAGGGCTCCTGCTGCCTAGTAGGCTGCTTCTGGGCATTTGTTCAGGCAGTGAGGAGGGGCTAGGGAGGGTCCAGAGCCACGTCCCACCTTCCCACTTCTTCCCATTAGGGATGATGATCTCTAGGATCATGAATCTCCCCAGAATTCCCTCCAAAGCTCACACCCTGGAAATTCACCCACAAGTCTGAGGCCTGGAGATTTATCCACTGGCTAGACCAAGACTGTGCCTGCAATGAGCTGCTCTGAAGGCAGACTGAGGGGACACTGACAGAAACAGGAATGCGGCTGCAGGAATAGGAGGAGGAGCCCCATGCTCCAAACGGCTTCTAAACCACAAATGCACTGAACATGTTGAGGCTGCCTCTGTGATTCCTGGCTACAGAGATAGGGATGACTACTGGGCTCTGTCCATTTACTTAGTCTTCATTTATCAACAAATGTGTGGCTGTGTGTAAGCGATGGGTGGATCTGGGTGTCCTAGAGGGTCTGCCCTAGAGCCTGCAGGATTTAGGGTACAGCTCTTCGGGGCTGGCTGGCTAGAACCCCAGAAGTCTGAGATCCCCAGGAAGGGTGCTCCCTGGCTGGCCTCTCCTCCAGTGAGCCCTTGTCCCTTTCCACCTGCAGATTAAGGACCTGAAGCTGAAGGTGCTGGACCTCCGAGGGAAGTTCAAGCGCCCGCCCCTGCGTCGGGTCCGTGTCTCAGCCGACGCCATGCTCCGGGCCCTGCTGGGCTCCAAGCACAAGGTGTCCATGGATCTGCGGGCTAACCTCAAGTCTGTGAAGAAGGAAGACACGGAGAAGGTGAGGGCCACTCTCCTCAGAGCCTCTCCCCCCAGTCCCACCAGCCTTCACCTGTCACCCCTCACACAGCCTCAGGCAGGCCGAGGAGCTCCTGTTGGAGGCCAGCTTGTCAGTCAGAACATTCTAGAACCCCTGAGAGACCAGAGATAAAGTCTTATCACTCTGTCCTGGGAGACAGAGACTCACTCTCTTCCCTAAGGAGCTCCCAGTCTGAGAGGGAGACTGGGACACAAAGAAATCCAGACCAGTGAATAAAGTGAAAACCCTGCACCCAGTGTGAAGAGGGTGGGAAATTTAGGGTGGCTGTGTAGACAACTGCCCTCTGCCACTACAGGGGAAAGAAGACAGCATGTCGTCATGGTTATAGGTACACTTGAGCCCAGAAATTAGAGAACTGAGTTCAATCACTCACTCAGTGACAAATCACTCAACATTGGCTGAGTGCATGGTGTTTGTGCCCGAAACCATCAGGCCCTGTAAAAAGTATGAATGAAGGATGTGGTTTCTGGCCCAAGAAGCTTCATGAAGAGAATACGTGGGCCAGGCAGTATGAAATGGAAAAGGAGTCTAATTAGAAGGGCGAAGGCTTCTTGGACAAGGTGGATTTCAGCTGCAAAGTGGCAGCCCAGGAAGACAGTGGGGGCATGGGGTCAAGGTTAGGGTGTGGTGCATAGGGTGGGAACTTGTCCTGGAACCCCACAACCATCACCCAGAGCTCCCAACACACACAGCGTCCTCCTTCCTGCTGAGCTTCACCTTGACCCATGTCTACCTCTCTGGCTGAGTCCTAGGACCTCACCACCTTGGCTGGGGGGTTGATATTTTCTATTTTTTAAAAAATAATTTATTTTTAATTAAATTAAATAAATTATTTTTATTGTGGTAAGTGTATATGTAGTATCTCTATCTCTGTCTGTATATAGTCCCTGGGTGGTACAAACGGTTTGCACTTGACTACTAACCAAAAGGTTGGTGGTTCAAACCCACCCAGCGTTGCCATGTAAGAAAAGTCCTTGCGATCTGCTTCCATGAAGATTATAGCCAAGAAAACTCTGTGGAGCACAGTTCTATTCTGTGACACATGGGGTTGCCATGAGCTGGAAATGACTCAGTGGCAAAAGACAACAGACAACAAGTGCATCTATAAAACAAAACATTTGCTATTTCAACATCTTACTTTTTTAAACATTTTATTGTGCTTTAGGTGAAAGTTTACAGCTCAACTTAATTTCTCATTCAAAAATTTATACACATATTGTTTTGTAGCATTGGTTGCAGTCCCCACAACGTGATGATACACTCCTCCTTTCTAACCCAGGTTCCCTGCATCCATTCGTCCCGTTTCTGTCCCTTCTTGCCTTCTTGTCTTGCTTTTGGGCAAGAGTTGCCCATTTGGTTTCATGTATTTGATTGAACTAAGAAGCACGTTCCTCACATTTGTTGTTTGTTTTATAAGCCTGTCTAACCTTTGTCTGAAAAGTGGGCTTCGGGAGTGGTTTCAGTTCTGAGTTAGCAGAATGTCTGGGGGCCATAATCTCAGGGGTTCCTCCAGTCTCTGTCAGACAGTCAACCTCTTACTTTTTAAAGAGGCTGATTTTTCTATCACCCACTTTCTGAGGGCTTGGTAAGTCTCTGACATGTGTGCTGCTTGCCCACAGGAGCGCCCTGTAGAGGTGGGTGACTGGCGGAAGAACGTTGAGGCCATGTCTGGAATGGAAGGCCGGAAGAAAATGTTTGACGCTGCCAAGTCTCCAACCTCACAGTAGAGGTACCTTTTCTCCGGGGTTAATCGGAGTCCCAAAGAACAATTAGGGACCCTAGGATAAGGGCGGGCAGGTTGTGCCCAGTGTGGTGCAGGGAAAAGAGCACTGGGTCAGAGTCAGTACTAGAAGGTTCAGTCCTGGCTCCGGCACTGTGAGACTTTGGACACTTCATTTCCAGTTTGGAGCCCTTTTTGTTGCCCTCAGAGTCCCTGGGCGGTACAAACAGTTAAGCGCTTGACTACTAACTGGAAGGCTGGCAGTTTGAATCCACCCAGAGGTGCCTCAGAAGAAAGGCTTCCAAAAGGTCACAGCCTTGAAAACCCTATGTAGCACAGTTCTACTCTGACACACACAGGGTCGCCATGAGTCGGAATCCACTTGACGGCAAGGGGCCTTTTCTTCCCACTATGGGTGTGCTGAGGGGATGTGGAGCAGAGCAGACAAGACTTTCTGGAGGGGATGAGCTCTCTGAGGAGGTGATAGGAAGTGAGGAAGTTAGTAGGGAAAGGGAAATGATGTGGCAGAAGGGCTGATGGTGCAAGGAAGGCACTGAGGTGGGAACTAACTGGCCATGGAGGAGGATGGCAAGACCAGGCAGTATGGAGAGTGGGTGAGCTGGGCTCAGAAAGGTGTGGGAGCTTGGGGCCCAGGGCACAGAAGCTGAGTCTGCCTAGGAGCCCCCGTGGACGACAGCCTGAGCCGAGGTGTGCTGGGTGTGGGCTTCCTGGGGCCGCAAGTACAGTGGATAAATCAGGATTCGTAAACTGCGAGCCGGTCTCTGGAACTGAGGCTTCCTCTTCTTTGTCCCTACAGGCTGGCTTGCTGTGCTGTGCTCCCTGCTCCTGCTTAATGCTCCTTCTTCCAGCCCCACCCACCCTTTCTGCCCCATTTCTGGAGCACCCTCCTGCACCCATCCTACCTCTCCCCTCCAGACTGCTATTCCCGCCTCTGGAACTGAGACTAACCAGACACACGAGAGAGAGGAGAAATGCAAGTGTCTGAAGACCTAACCTCAGCAGCTCCTCCGCTACCCATGAGGCACCGGGGGCCTTCCTGGACACCCTGTGGTACAGTCCTCAGAGGAGGAAGCTGAGCGAGCACCCTCCATTCAGCCCCTGCCACATTCCTTCTCTGCTGCTCTGTACAGCAGAGTGTCCACATCATCAGGCCTCTCCATTAAAATGCAGTTTCCTGGCGATCTCTTTAGCTCTGGCTGTGAGCACTTGGGAGAAAGGGAAGCGAGAGAATCTGTGAAGAGAGGGTTTGCTGGGCTCCAAGCACTCTGCCCACGGTCAGGAGCTCAGGGTCAGAATGGAGGGCTAAGGACTTGGCAGCTTCCTGCTAAGGTCCCCTGGAACCCCTTCTTCCCAGTCCCAGTGATGTCTCACAGCTCACCCTCACCATCCCAGGACACTCAGCCCACCGAAGCCCTGGCCCAAGGTGGCTGATCTGAGGACAGACCCAGGCCTGCCCGCCTCCTGCCATCCAGATGGGCCTCTCCATTCAGAGGCCCTCGCCCTGCTTGATTTCACACTCCCCTTCCTTCGCAAACCTGGATCAACTCTCCCTGGTACCCGCTGGATGTCCCTGACTGTTGTAGGCTGAGAGGTCAGGGCCGTTTCAACCCCTCAGCCCATCTGATGAGCACACACCTGAGGAGTGCAGTGTACTGGCTGGCCCAGCCTGGAGGGACACCCTGCAGTTCCAAGCCTGGCCACCAGGTGGTTCTTTCCCCCAGCTTCCTCCCTGGGCTTTTCCGATGCTCCCAGCCCCTGCTCTCTCCACCTTCATTCACTCGCCTCCCAATTCTTTTTCCTTCATACTCCTTGACTAGCCATAGTCCCAGGCCTGATTCTTCTCCCAAGCTGGGGCAGCCAAATGGTCTGCCCTCTGGGCCAGGTCTTTCTCCATTCCACTGACATCTGTGAGGGGCTCGAGCCTGCTGGGGTGGCATGGGGAGACAGGGGCGCACCTCCCCCAGCAACACACAAGAAGGAAGAGTAGCTCCTGTCGAGCAGAGATCAAGGTTCCAGCCCAGGGTGGATCGTGACGTTTCAGGGCAGTGTCATGGTGACTTCCTGAGCTAAGCCTGCAAGGGAAGTGGCTGGTCCCAGACCTGGGGCCTTGGCCTTTGGAACTCCTAGCACTGGCCCCAGAAGAGGCTGAGCTGTCTAAGCAGCCCCCTTCTACCTGCCCCTGCTGAATCCTTGTTCTGCCCTCTGCTCCCAGTACATTATCTGCAATAAATGCCAGAAACTGAGTGCAAAGTGCAGTGCCCGATACTCCTCGGGGCATGGCCTGGCACCCAGAGCCGCTCGGCCTGCCAGCTTCTTCCAAGGACCACGGCAATGGGGACCAGCAACCTGGGATGTGTCGGGGAGGCAGCATTCTGCCCGTGGTTCTCGCTATGAGCAGGTCAGTGGGCAGAGAGGCAGACGTGTGCAAAGACACAACTCCCACCGCGCACACAAATTCTTAGGCAC
>NW_004443971.1:14950983-14963831 GCF_000243295.1 Trichechus manatus latirostris
GTTTGGGGGTGGGAGGCGTGGTTTCTGGAGAGTCCTGATTTTACTCTAACACAGTCCTGCCTGGAAGCAAGGAGAGCAGAGCTGCTTGCACTTACAGCCGACTTCCTGTGGGTCAGGCACTGCACTATGCTCTTTAATCCATTCATTCAGCCTTCACAGTGACCCTATGCAATAGCTATGATTACTATCCCATTTTGTAGATGAGGAAACTGAGGCAGAGAGAAGTTAAGTAATTTCCTATGGTCACACAGCTAGTAAGTGGTGGAGCCAGGATTTAACCCAGGCAGCCTGTTAAAGTCCATATTCTTATTCATTATTTCAATAATAATAATGGTTGATCAGAATTATATCATTAGGTCTAAGAAGTAAATACCATTACCTCAAATTCAAGATGAGGAAATGGAGGCTTGGAGAGTATAAGTAACTTATTCCAAGTTATATGGTTCCACAGCTGTAGACTGGAGAGTCGAACGCAGTCCTGTCTGCCTTTGGGACTTGCCCTTCTCTGGGATCAGATTTGCCTCAACAGGGCCCAACCAGCCACTTTCCAGATGGGACATAGCTGGCTCAGGGGGCTCTGTAGTTAAGGTGCCTGGATGAATCCCAACATCTCAATTAAAAGGGGAAACATTCAAATGAGATGCAAATGAGCAAAAGTGAGGTCTTCTTCCAACTGTAGGGCTGGGGCCCGGGTAGGGTGGGAGCTACTCAGGGGAATGTCTGTTGTAAACTAACACACACCAGCTGGGTGGGCACCACCCCTGCAGCTGGAGCTGGGCCTGATGCTCCTTTCTCCCTTGTAGGGAAGATCAGGCAGGATGCCATCTGCTACCACCTCCCACCTACCCCAGGGCCCTCAGGAGGCCAGCTGCTATCACCCCCGTGCCCGCCCTCCTGGGGAAGAAGGCAGCGAGCTGAGCCCAGCTATGTGCCTGAGCCACCTAGCAGCGGGGGTGATCTGGGCAGGGCTGCTGGGGCTAAAGTGCCCTGCTGAAGGAGGGAGCACATTAAACATTAGCCACAATGGCCCCCCACAGAGTGAGTTAGCCTCCCACTGGACTCAGGGCTGAGCAGCCAGGGGGGGCATTTCGTTCCAGGTGGGTGACCAAGCTACCGCAGCCTGGGACAAGTCTCTGAGACTAGTGCAGATGGCAGCTTCCTCTCCTGACCCCAACGGGCTCTTTCTTACCTCAAAAAAACCCCAAACCTTGCCAGCCTGCAGGTCCTTGACTGGAGGTAAGGTCCAAGGAGTGTTCTCTTGCTCTCAATACACACTCGTAAACTGGACTGTGGGTTCCCCAAGGTCAAGGCTGAGCAGCGTGAGTTCCATAACCCCGTGGCCCCTGGCACTGAGCTCTGTCGTCAACATTTGGATGCCTTGAGATGGAAAGTGACTTGCTCAAGGTCACAGGCCTAGCGGGGACTAGGACCCCAGTCCCTGGATTCCCTGTCCACTGTGAAACCTCAAAGTGGGCAGAGCTTTGGTCTCCCAGCCCAAGGCAGAGGCCCTGGACCTGAGCAGGGGGCCCACATCTGGCGTCAGCACCTTGGCTCCAGTGCCCACTGGGCTCTCTCACTGGTTAGCCCAGGCTGGGCGAGCCTGGTCCTTTGCTTTGAGTTCAGGAGCAAGGTATGACCTACCCTGGGGCCCCAGAGCAGGTTTCCAACATAGGGCCCCTGAGGGAGGAGAGAGGTGTGTGTGCGTATGTATGTGTGTGTGTGAACACTCATTGCTGTTCATCTGAAGGCATCAGCCTGGTGTGTGTGAATGCTCATTGTTGTCCAACTGAAAGTGTCAGCCTGGTGTGTGTGTGTGTGTGTGTGTGTGTGTGTGAATGCTCATTGTTGTCCATCCGAAAGTGTCAGCCTGGTGTGTGTCTGTGTGTGTGTGAATGCTCATTGTTGTCCATCTGAAAGTGTCAGCCTGGTGTGTGTGTGTGTGTGTGTGTGTGAATGCTCACTGTTGTCCATCTGAAGGTGTCAGCCTGGTGTGCGTGTGTGTCTGCGCGCGCGTGTGTGCTGTGTACAGGGTGACGGCTCGCATGCACTGAGTATGATAGATGTTTATGTGTCCCCTGTACCAGTGCCTCCCAGTTGCTCTTTGCCTGATTTGCTCAGTTTGTGGCCCAAGTTTTGCCTGCTTCGCTGAACAGTAAGGAAACCAGGGTCACTGTCCTGAGGCTGTCAGAAAGTTAAATGTATTCAGTAAAGACCCCTGCCCTTTGTTCTGAAAGCCTGCATGCGTTAACTGAATTTTACTTAATAAAACCAAAACCAAACCCGTTGCTGTTGAGTTGATTCTGACTCATAGCGACCCTATAGGACAGAGTGGAACTGCCCCATAGGGTTTCCAAGGAGCGGCTAGAGGATTCAAACCGTCGACCTTTTGGTTAGCAGCTGTAGCTCTTAACCACATTAGATTTTATTTTTTTAGAGCAGTTTTAGGTTTACAGAGAAATTGTGCTGGGAGTACAGTGTTCCCATATATCCCCGCTCCGCCCCCCCACTTCCCAGGTTGTTAATATCGTGCATTCCTGTGGTTCATGTGTTACAACTGATGAACCGATATTGATGTGTTATTACTAACTAAAGTCTACAGTGTGCCTTAGGGTACACTCTCTGTGTCGTAGAGTTCCATGGGCTTTGACAAATGCATAATGTCACATGTCCACCAATTTTATTTTGTTAGTATTAAAATATCCTTTACTCAGAGGTGGGAGGATACTAAAAACAGAAAAAAAAAAAAACCCAAACCCTCTGCCGTCGAGTCGATTCCGACTCATAGTGACGGTATAGGACAGAACAGAACTGCCCCATAGGGTTTCCAAGGAGTGGCGGTAGATTCGAACTGCCGGCCTTTTGGTTAGCAGCCAAGCTCTTAACCACTACACCCCCAGAAATCCAGGTGGGAGGACAGTGGCAGTAATTTTTTTTTTTAATGTTCTTACTTCACAAAATAAGAGGGTGTCAACTCCATTTGAGTATTCATTTCAAAACAATATATTATTAGTTTGTAAAAACCAAAAGTTAGGGAACCTCTGTGCTGGATTCCTTAGGGTGTGGGTCTTACCACCTCATTCATTTCTTTTCTCCCTGTCCCCCAACAGTGCCCGGGCATGGCCGCTGCTCAAATGAGATATGTGAATGGGAACGGAACTGAAATGTCAGGGTCTCACATCCACCCAGTGGCGTGGGGCTGGGGATCCCCTGGGTCTTCTCTCTGGCCTGCAGAAGTGAACACCGCCCTATGAGTCTTGCAGACAGGGCTTGGGATGGGGGATTCCAGAGTCTGAATATCTGTTCTGGGGCTCCTCCAAACCTCAAGGGAGGGGAGAAGAGAGGCAAACCCTCCCCCACAACTGGCTGGGAAGTCTTGAAAACCCCTGCCCTGAACCAGGGAATTTCCGGTTGTGGTAAGCCCTGCTTTTGGGGACTCTCCCCTGAGGAAGTGACCGGCACGTGCTTAGATTTTTAATGTATGTACAGTTTAAAGAATTATGAAATGAACACCCATATGCCAACCACTCATTTTTATTACCACAATTAAAAAAATGAGTGGCATATGGGTATTTGTTTCATTATATATATATACATATATATATGTGTATATATATATATATATATACCAGTGGCTCCTTGGAAACCCTATGGGGCAGTTCTACCTTGTCCTATAGGGTCGCTTTGAGTCAGAATTGACTCGACGGCAATGGGATATATATATAGTGTTGTTGTTAGGTGCCGTTGAGTTGATTTTGACTCATAGTGACCCCATGTGACAGAACTGCCCCATAGGGTTTTCTAGGTTATAATCTTTACTGGAGCAGATTGCCAGGTCTTTCTCCCGAGGAGCCGCTGAGTGGGTTTGAACCGCCAATCTTCTGGATAGCAGCAAAGTGCTTAGCCATTGTGCCACCAGGACTCACATATATACATATATATGTATATGTATACGTATGTATATGACAAAACATTTGCCATTTCAACACTTTTTACATGTACACTTCAGTGACATTCATTACATTTACCATGCTGTGCAGCCATCACCACTGGGCTGCTGCCACCCTTCTCCCTAAATCTTCCCCTCCTCCTGTCTCATCAAGGGCACCTGCACTCATCCAGTCCCTTCAAGCTAGGGAGATGGGAGGAACCTTGCTTTCTCCTCTTCACCAGCCATGTTCAACCAGCTCAGTCCTGCAAGACAACCTTCCAAAGTTCTCATCAACACCCCTTCTTTCCCTCCTCCTGGCTGCCCTTGAAGCCCCTTTGTTTCTTCTCTGGACTGTAAAAAACAGCTGCTTCAGTGGTCTCCCCACTTCCACACCACATCCAAATTTTTCCATCGCCTTAACAGAAGCTCAGTGCTAACCATTCATTTTAAGAACCAGTATATTGTAAGAATTCTTAAAGCCCCTGGGTGCTCCTCCCCAGCTGTAACTACTTCCTCTACTCAGAGGTAAATACATCTCAATGTTTGCATTTACTGTTCTCTTGATTCTCTTTACAACTTCACCACATGCTTGTGAATCCCTAAACAACACACTGTGTAGCTTTGCATCCTTCTGTAAATCTTACATAAATGTATACTTTTTGCTTTACCCCCTTCAACAGTAACATTGTAAAAATCATCCCCCTTGAGGCATATCATTGTAGTGCATTCACTTTCACTGCTGTGTAGTCTTTCATTGTATTGAAACACCATTATTTATTCATTGATTTTCCTGTGGGTGGACATTTAGGTGGTCTCCAGGTGTTTGCTATGACAAACAGTGCTGCTTTTATATTCAGGAGCCTCTCTCCTGATGTTTGTGTTCACGAATTTCTCCATCCAGGAGTGCGGTTGCTGGGTTATCAGGGATGATCATCTTCATCTGTGCTAGGCTGTACCGACTGACAATCCTACCAGCAACTCTGAGCACGTAGCAGAAAAGAGCAGAAAACATCCTGGTTTCCCAGGTCCTGGAAGCCAGGGGTCCTGGGTACTTATGATCTCCCTGACCCCAGCTTCCCTCCACTCAGCCTCCCAATGTTCTCAGGCTACTTAGGTTTTCCTGTTCTTTAATCAAGTTACTATAATTCTCCAAGCTTTTATTGAGCACCTACTATGCCAGGGATAGTATTGAGGGGATACAACATGAACAAGACCTTCTTTCTCCTGGCAAGACACCACAGCACACTCAGGGAGTCGTCCATGAGCAGTTAACTTGAACACCGACTCCCTGCCCTCAATGAATCACTCCCTTCTCCTGCTTGCACTGCAGTTTGTCCTTGGGTGCTATAGAAATGTGATGGAGAGCTGTCTCCTGAGCTCCCACGCCCCAACACCCAACGTCTACTGGACAGTTCCACCTGGCTGTCTTCAGGACTCTGAGTGGCAGGCTAGATGAGATTTCAAAAGACAACTCCAGAGGCAGCGTGGAAGTGGGGGCAAGGGCAGCCAGGAGGAGGGGGAAGAGGGCAGGGATGCTGCTCACCATCCTACAACGCACAGGACAGCCCCCAGAGCAAACAATTGTTGTTGTTAGCTGCTGTCGAGTCCGCTCCGACTCATGGTGACTTTGCATATAACAGAACGAAATGCTGTCCCCACCAGCTTCATGATCATTGATATGTTTGAGTTCATTGCTGTGGCGATTGTGTCAATCCATCTCAGGAGGGCTTCCCTTGCTCCGCTGCTCTACTTTACTAAACACGATGTCCTTGTCTAAGTGATTGGTCTTTCCTGATGATGTCACCAAAGTAATGTAGCTGAAGTCTCGCCATCTTTGTTTTTAAGGAGTATTCTGGTTGTATTTAAGACTGATTTGCTAGTTCTCTTGACAGTCCACGGTATATTCAATATTCTCTGCCAACACCGCAATGTGAATGCATCAATTCTTCTTCTGTCTAAGAATCGTTAGGCCCAAAATGTCAATAGTGCCGACGCTGAGAAGCTCCGGTCTAAAGTCACCTGCCTAAAGACAATACACGCTATAGGGGAAGTGAGCATAAGGTGTCCAAGGCAAAGTCATAGAAGCTTCCTACACATATCCAAACACCTTGAAGGACCGAGTTGTTGGGGCTGAGGGCTGGGAATCGTAAGTCTTGGGGACATCTAGGTCAATTGACATAACCATAGTTCATGAGTAGCGTCTGGGGTCTTAAAAACTTGTGAGCAGCCATCTAAGATACATCTATTGGTCCCATCCTGTCTGGAGCAAAGGAGAATGAAGAAAAACAAAGATACAAGGAAAATATTAGCCCAAAGGACTAATGGACCACATGAACCACAGCCTCCATCAGCCTGAGCCCAGAAGAATTAGATGGTGCCAGCTACCACCACCAACTGCTCTGACAGGGACCACAATAGGGAGTCCTGGACAGAGTGGGAGAAAAATGTAGAACAAATTCCAATTCATACACACACACACAAAAGACCAGACTTACTGGTCTGACAGAGACTGGAGGAACCCCCAAGACTATGGGCCCCAGACACCCTGCTAACTCAGAACTGAAGCTACTCCTGCAGCCCACTTTTCAGCCAAAGATTAGACAGGCCTATAAAATAAACAATAACACATGTGAGGAATGTGCTTCTTAGTTCAATCAAATATATGAGACCAAATGGGCAACTCCTGCCCCCAAGCAAGACAAGAAGGCATGAAGGACAGCAAAACTGGACAAATGGACACGAGGAACCCGGGGTGGAAAGGGGGAGAGTGCTGACACATTGCGGGGATTGCAACCAATGTCACAAAACAATCTGCGTATAAACTTTTGAATGAGAAACTAATTCGTGCTGTAAACTTCCACCTAAAGCACAATCGAATTATACATGTATAAATAATAAAGTCATCTCCCTGAATCTCCTCCTGCACCCCTGCCTCATCAAGGGCACCTGCACTCGCCCAGTCCCTCAAGTGAGGGCGATGGGAGAACCTTTGCTTTCTCCTCTTCACCAGCCATTTTCAATCAACTCAGTCCCGATAATTCAACCTGCCACCCCTTCCTCCCCTCCTCCTGGCTGCTCTTGCTCAAGCCCCCTGCGTTTCTTCTCCGGACTGTAAAAAATAGCTGCTTCAGATGTCTCCCCACTTCCATATTGCCTCCAGCCTTGTCTTTCTACATCTCATGGGCCTGCCATTCAGAGTACATTAACCCTTCTCATAGTCTTCAGCTTCCACCCTTTCAACAGGATAAAGGTTAGCATCTTAGGCAACATGCAAGTTCCTCACTGTCTGTCCCCAAGGTTTCCCTTCAGCCTCGGAAGGCACTCAATGCTCCAGGCACACCAATCTTCTCTCTGTTCCACCAACCTTTCACTTCCCCCCTACCCCGTGTCTTTGTTTATGCTGTACCCTGTAGCCGGATGCCCTTACCACCTTTTCTGACAATTGAATCCACTTAACCTTCAAGTCCCAGTCCAGATGTCACTCTCTGTGAAGACTTCTCTGATCCCTCCATTAGAGTTAATCCCTCCTGATGACACAATTCCCATTCTTATTCCAGTCTGACTTGAATGACGCTTGGAGTGTAGCAATGCCTGTGTATATGTATGTGTGTGTGTGTCTGTGTGTGCGCGTGTGTGAGTGCAATAGCATGTGTCTCTCCATGGTTAGACTCTGAACGTCTTGCAGTCAGGAACCAGGTCCTGGTCATCTTTGTGTTATTGAATGCCCAAGTTAGTTGCTAATCCAGCACCCAGCACAGTGCCTGGCACATAGAAAGCATCTAGTAATATACAGTGCCTGCCTCCAAGGAACTTTGTGGATGCTAATATGTACATAATCTACTCTTCCTTCCTTCTAGAGTTGTCTGCATACCAACTCTCCCATCTTTGGGAATTTACCATAGATGTTTGGGGCTTTTAGATACCTGACCCTCCCTTAACCCACCTGACGCTGGTTCCTGGACAGAAAGCATGAAGCGGCCCTTGCAAAGCCAGGTATTGAATGACTAGGAGTGGTTTTCTTCCTATACTGAGGTGCCACCACTGACCAAGCATAGAAGAACAATCACTAGGTCCCCAGGGTATGTGAACATTCAGCAGGCTCCCTGGGATGTGTCACACCCCTGATCAGAGTATCTAGGAACTTAGACTTTTGTCATCTTTCTCTTTCTCTGAAAGAGCAAAGGGCTCAGGATCCTGCCTTGGCCTCTGCTCAGAATTTTCCAGGGCCTTGACAACTCTTGTGCTGCTCACTCAAGCACCACGGGCAGTGAGAGAACTTGATTCCTACAACTTGAAGGAAGCAGGACAAGGCATCATTACTCCCACTCCATAGATGGGAAAACTGAGGCGATTTGCCCCAAGTCACAGAGCTGACAAATGGCAGCATAGAGCTCAAAGTCCATCTCCAGGCTCTCAGTCCATCACTCACTCCCTGAACCTCACTCCTCACAGCTCTCCTTCTATGCCAAGAAGGAAGGTGCCCTGGAGGAGGGGGCGATTTGGGAAGGAGATACCTTAGCAAACTGGCTATGTGTGTGTGTTTCCAGGTTCTGCTCAGCAGCTGGCTTGATTTTCACTGTGACATCTCAGAGTGGAGGGCAGTGTAGAGACCATTATCCCTGCAGCAGGGCTGAAAGGAGGCCAAGGAAGGGGAGCAGGGCCCAGCAGACCTCTTACAGTTGCGGCTCCTGTCCATCTTCTCATCCTGGTGCCTGCTGGCCTTGCACTTCTGATCCATCGGGGAAGACTCCCCATGTTCAGCACCTAACCCACCCGCTGCCCACCTGAGCCTGGTTCCTGGGTAGGAAGCACCTGGCACTGCACTAGCCAAGATGGGCACTTACAGGGAGCCTGGTGGTGCTGCCTAAGCTGCCTCAAGTTGCTCCAAAATTCCGGTCCCAGTTATCTGTGTTCACTTTTTCCTTCTCAGAAACGCTGAGCTTCCTCTGCCCTGTGACACACCCTGCCCCCCCAGCCCAAAGTCCAGTATCAGAGAAGAAACCTACTATAGACTCTGCGAGCAAGGACAGTGACTATAACATCTTGGTTTTCAGGGTTGTGAGCACTCAAATGTTTGCTGAATTGCGTTGAAGGTTCTCATTTGGGAGGGGCTGGCTTTATTATGTGTACGCATCACCGAGAAAGCAACGCTCTGCTCACCTCTGCAGGGCCTATTGTGGGCGGTGGGCCCGGGTGCGCATGGGCGCGTTGCGGGCTGGAAGGTTCTGAAGCCCGGGAGCGGGTAGGGCCCTCCCTGGAAACAGACCGAAGCGCTGTGCGCTCTAGACCTGAGATTACGGTACTTGCTCTAACTTTTCCACTCGGTTTCCTGCTGTTGGGTTTCTCCGGGCTAACTCGGTTTACCAGCCGTGAGCTCAGCCTGACCCCAATCTTCGGGCCCCTGCCCCCCCGCACCGCACCGCGGCACCCCGGGCAGGGACACCTGCGAGAGGAGGCGGCCCAGCGCCAAGCTGGTCCGACTGGTTCTGAGCAGGAAGTCTCCCGCCCTGCCCCCGGGCAGCCGATCAGCCTGGGCGCCGTCCGGGCATCCGTCGGTCCGTCCGCAGCCCTCCGGCCGTCTCCCCGGCGCTCTCGGAAGCACGGCCCAGCCGGCCGGGGCGGAGATCAGCGCGGCTTTGTCTGTGACGCCCACACCCCAGAGGCCGCTCCCGGGTCGACAAATCGCAGCGCTGCGGCGCCGGGCGCACGCGGGGCTGAGATAAGCGGCCATGTGATCCTACCTGGGCCGGGCAGGGCGGGCGAGCGCGGAGGAGGGGCGCGCAGGTGAGGTGGCGGCACGGCCCGAGGAGGAGCGCGACGCACACAGCGGGCCACAGGGACTCCAGCAGCATGTCTGTCTGCAGAAAAGACTGGTCCGCACTGTCCAGGTGAGCCGGCCGCGGCCGGGGGGAGCGGGGTCAGCGGCGCACCGTTGGTTCTCCTGCCCCAGGGTGCCCGGCCTTCTTCCGCCCGGGGACCCTGGCATTGAAGCCGGACCCGCCTCTTGCCTCTCCTCAGAGGGGACAGAATTGATGCCAAACTCGGGCCCCCTCGGGTGACAGGATGGGTGTTCTTGTCCCTCCATAGCTTCCTTTCCTCTTCTTGGGGGCTGAGGTCCCAAACGGGGTGTCTGGGGAAGGCTGGTCCCCAGCATGGAGAGCCCCCAGGTATGACCCATTGTGGGGGAAACGAACATTTCGAGGGTTTGGGGAGACGTTTAGGAGTTACCGCTAAGCCTCCTTTTCAGAGAGAAGTCTCACTCACTGCGCCCATTTTTCTGATAGATGTCATAGGGTCACCCCTGGGGAGGAGTCCTTCAGCACCTTTTGGGGAGTAGGGGCAGTGCCCTCTTGGAGGGTCAGCAGAACAACGACCAGTGAATGGGACCAGAGAGAAACAAAACCCCCTTCTAGCGAGGGAGGCTCAAGTTCTGAGAAGGCATTTTGGGGTGGCGGCTGCTTGGGCTGGGTGACCTGGAGACAGTTGCTGACCCCCTCTGTGCTGCAGTCTTTACCAGCAGCTCACTCGGGGCTGCTCCCCCAAACAGTCAGGGGCTGGGTATCTTATCCTTGTCTGTTCCACATCCTGTCAGGATCAGAGAAGCCTGGGGAGGGGGTTTGGGGTCCAGCAGCCCTCTCATCATGGGTGGTGACTCCTGGGCATTACTCTTGGGGCTACCTGTTGCCTCTCTCCAGAAGTGCTCAGATGAGCGTCTGCACCTCCTCATCTCCCCCTGGACAGCACCTCTCACGCACACTTTGCCCCTAAGGAAACTGATGCTCAGGTAATAGCCCAGGGCCAGAGCCCCGCTCCCATCCCTTAGACTCTAGCCAGGTGGAAATTGGCCTCAGGGCCTCCTGCCAGGTGGGCCTCTGGGTATTGACGCCTTTCCGGAGGTTAAGGCTGTCTCTGCAGGTGCAGACCAGCATCCTCCAGCATGTGGGTACCACAGGCTTTCCTCATCTAGGAGTCTCTCATACATTTCCCTACGCTCTGGGATCTCATTCTCCCCTTTCCTACCCTGAAGGGGTCCAGAGCTTCTCCAGGACCTCAGACTCAGCCATCCCACAGCTCACCCCCCCAGGGCTGGGGAACTTGTCTCCTCACATCTTAATACGTCACACAACTCTGAAGCACAGTTGCCCGCTAACCCCAGTGCAGAGGGGCCCATGGGGTCTGGAGAGGGGAAGAGGTAAGCCCAAGAACTGAGGGAGCCCAGTGCTCTGCCAAAGGAGTCCAGGATGCCGCTGAGGCCAGACACACCCCAGGCAAGGTCTGTGCTGAGGGTGCCGCTGGAGGCCAAGGACTTGGACTCTGCATGTGGGTCAGTGTGCATGTGGGTGGATGTGGGACTATCTTGCTTCTAGGTGTGGACATACCTGTGCCTATAAACGTACATGCTTACTATACATATGTGTGGGTGTACGTGTGGGCTGGCATGTTTATGGCCTTTGTAGTGAAAAGATGGCTGTGCGGGTAGTGGCATCTTATGTTGCTGAGTTTGGGGCTTGGGAGTCCAAGTATATTCAGTTTAAATGTTTATTGAAGACTTCAGTACTGTGCATTGGGCTAAAAATACAAACCAGACACCACTTCCTCTGAAGCTCACGGTCTGGTGGGATAGATGTGATTTTGTGTCTGAGAGCATGCCTGGATATGTAGCGGGTGAGTGTGTGGTGTGTGTGGTGGGCAGCTGGGGCACTGGAACTTTTCATATGGGAGCAGGGTCTGGTCTTTGCTTGTCCACTGCTCAGCTGGACCTGGTCTCAGGTGGCTGCAGGGTGGGGCCGAGTTCCCACGGGATGTCCAGGGTAGGGTGCCAGGGAAGCCTGCCGCAGGAGCTCATGGCCTGCCTTCCCTGCCCAGCCCCAGCCCTCACGGACCTGTGGGCAGACATAGCTGCTGCCAGCAGTCACCCTGATGAGGCACCTGGAACCGAGGAAAGCTCCCTCTCCGCTCCCTGCGTGAACAACAAGCCTCAGCTGGCAGGCAGGAGAGGGCGTGAGTCACTGTCGACCGAGCCTCCCAGGCTGGGAGGACTGTGCTGAGGGGGTGACGCGTGTGGCCCCAACCAGAGCCTAGCGTGGAGGGGAGGTAGGAGGTGGGTGGGAGCTGAGGGCCGGCCTGCAGTCCATTCTAGGCATGAAGTAAAAATTCAGATGCTCCAGCCTGGGATGGGGGCAGTGGTGAGCTGGCTGGCTGGGTGCGAGGTCAGTGGCCTTGTCCTTTCCCCCCTGGGCAGGCCTGGTGGCAGGCGAGACTGGGCTGGGCCTGTCTGCGGGGGGTGAGGGGTGGATCTGAGAGCAGCTGGGAGTGAGCAGCCAGCTGGTTAATCATTTCCCTGCCTGGGCCTTGAGCAGCTCTCTGCTGCCCTCCGTTTCCCCGACACCTCTCCCAAGGCCACCAGGGCTGGAACTGACCTCAGAGACCACCCATGGTGACCCCTGACTATGTGGAAGGGCAGCCTCAGGTCACCCAAGGTCACATGGCAAGTCTGAGCTGGGCCTCCCAGCCCTGGCCAGGCCTAGACTGTCTCCCCTGTTCTCCCTGTCCCCACTGCCCAAGGTTTGCAAATCATGCTCCTTGAGCCCCAGGGTTCTGGGAGATGCTTCTAGGACAGCCTTCACACCCTCCCCCTACTTTAACCCTAGCAGCTGAGCCTTGATCTGTTGTATAATGGGCTTCTATATGATATTCAGGAGCCCTGGTGGCACCAGTGTGTGAGCATTTGGCTGCTAACCAAAAGGTCGGTAGTTCAAATCCACCAGCTGCTCCTTGGAAACCCTACAGGGCAGTTCTACTCTGTTTTATAGGGTCGCTATGAGTCGGAATTGACTTGACAGCAATGAGTTTGGTTTTCTTTTTTTGGTATATGATATTCAAGGAGCCCTGGTGACGCCGTGGTTAAGCGCTCAGCTGC
>NW_004443971.1:14966116-14966957 GCF_000243295.1 Trichechus manatus latirostris
TAAGTCTGAATAAGGGAAAGGTGGGGTATCAGTGCCTGGCTCATAGAGGTGGGCCATCAGTCTCTGTGTGGTGAATGAACAAATGAATGATCAGTCCAAAAACGCAGAGCTCACAGGTGTCCTGTGAAGGCCCAGGGGAGTCATGTTTTAAGTTCCTGGTCAGGGCCGTGGGGAGACAACTTTGATCGGGCCCGTCTCTATCTCCATCAAGGCAGAGCAGAGATGTGGCTGAAGCAGGAAGAATTGAGGTTTCCACCAAGAAGAGCTCTTTATGGTCATAGTTGGGAGGCTCTGGAAGGTTCCCTTCCAAAGGCAGCTCCTTCCCTGTGGGTGATGGGCAGATACTCACCACCCCATGGCCAAGAGATGGGCAGGTTGCCTTTGGGGCCCTCAGGATTTGCTCCCCCCTTGCTGCTCGCTCTTGTCAAGGTGGAGGTTTGGCGACTCCCCAGGGTGGAGGAGGCTCCTGCCTCCTGAGAGTTGACATTTATGCTTGTTCATCCCCCATTTGCTGGCTCCCATTGTGTGCCAGGTGCCATGCTGGATACTAGAGAGAAAGATAACCCTGTCCTCCCTTTAGGACTTCTTCACAGTTTCTTTTCAGACCTCTCATACCCTCTTCACTCACCTTCATTGCCCATCTGTTTTTTTAAAGAACAAAACTTAAGATCTGTGTATTTGTGGCATGTAAACTATACTTCAATTAAAAAAGCATTCCTTGAGTCTTGTGTTAGTCATCTAGTGCTGCTGTAACAGAAATACCACAAGTGGATGGCTATAACAAAGAGAAATTTATTTCCTCACAGTAAGGTAGGCTAAAAGTCCTAATTCAGGGTGTCAG
>NW_004443971.1:14967955-14970394 GCF_000243295.1 Trichechus manatus latirostris
CCTCTCCTGGTCTTCTCCATCTTACTAATAGCAGCACCAGGAGTTGCTCAGGCCAAGAATCTAGGCGTTGTCCTTGATGATTCTTTTTTCCTGAACCCCTCCCCCACATCTAATCCATCAGCAAACCCTGCTAGCTTTACCTTCAAAATATGTCCCACACCCACCACTTTCCCCATCTCCACAGCTACCACCCCAGCTCAAGCCACCATAGCTCTTGCCCGGGTCATCACAGGAGCTTCTTAACAGGTTTTCCTCCTGCTCTCAATTTTTTTCCCACACAGTAGCCAGAAAGATCTTAAAAACATAAATCCTGTCCTGTCATTCCTCTGTGTAAAACTTTCCAGTGGCTCTCCAGTTCACTTAGAAAAAAATCCAGATTCCTTTATCTGCTGGTCCTCTGCTTGGGCCTTGCCTCCCCGTCCAACCTCACTGCAGGCCAGTCTTCCTCACTGTCCCCTGAATATGCCAGCTCAGCTCCTTCACACTCAGGGCCTCACGTTGCTGTTCCCTCCTCCTGGAACACTCTGCCACCAGACCCAGTTCTGCTGGCTCCTTCTCATGAACCAGGTCTCCTCAGGGAGGCCTTTCCCTACTCAGTCACCCTCTCTCATGTCACCTCTTGCCTTGTTCCGTTATCCTTGTGACACTTATTTGAAGTCATTTTGTTCATGTGTTTGTTTCCTTGTTCATTGTCTGCCTCTCTACCTACCCCAGATACGTACTCCATGAAGGGAGGAACCCTCTTGGTCTTGTTCTTCACTATATCCCAGCCCCTGGATTCATGTACATAGTAGGTGCTCACACAGTATTTGTTTCATGAATACTGGATGAACAAAGGTGATGAGGGACCTAGAAAAAAAATCGGAACCACTGTGGGGTTCGTCCTCATTTTAGAAAGGAAAACTGAGGAAGAGAAAAGGAAGTGACTTGCCCAAGGACAAGAGGACTAGAAACCAGACTCTCTTACACAAGTCTTACAAAAGATTCCCTAGGGGAATCCTTTCTTCAGGAAGCTCCGTAGATGTATTTTATGTGCAAATAAATTTATAAAATTTGTGGTTTTATGTAATTTTTCCTCAGAAATATGTCTCCCTAAATCAAGACACGGTTGCATGGTAAGACCCTTCAGGAAGGGAGAGGCCCAGTAGAAAGAAGGCTGGGCAACAGGAAAGGAGGGGAGAACAGAGAGTGGAGAGTTTAGCACCTGACATTGGCAATGGGAGTCTGCTGCGTTAACTCTGGGAGAGAAGAAGGGACCATTTCTTGAATCTTCCAGTGTGGGCCCCAGTCAGAGGGTGGCTCCACAGAAGGACCACCCCACTGATCTTCACAGCCTGCCACTGTGCTGCTCCAACCTTCTCTTACCTCTGCATGAAGTGCAGCTTCCCCACCCCTAACAAGCTCTGTATCTGACCCCCTTCTGGCCTCCTAGATTTACTTAGTCCACCCCTCTACCTGGGTTTCTCCCCAGCCCCCGTCACCCCTGCTGAAATCCCATTCATCCACTGACATCCAGCCCAGGTTCAGTCTCTTCCAGGAGCCTTTCCTCATCATCTTGGCCCTCAGTAACTGTTCTCTCACTCTGGAGAGCAATTGCTGCACACCGGTTGGGTTAGTTATTGGTGTACGTGCCTCTCTTTCTCACTAGATTGTAGGTATCTCAGGGCAGGGAGCCTGTCTTGTTCTGTGAATGCCCATGGTTGCTGACCTGGTCTGGCCCACTGTGGTTGCTCAGAGAGTTTTTGCTCTTTGGTTGGCTTGGGAGGTTGGGTGGATGGAAAGGAAGATGGGCTGGTAAGCAGGTGGATCAGTAGGAATGGATGAGTGGAAATGGGTGGGAACATGGAAAGGTGGCTGGGTGATGGGTGTTTTGATTGATAGGTGGCTAGATAGATAGATGATGAGTAAAGGAATAGATGGAAGGGTTGGTAGGTGGTTGGTCACAGTACTGAAGGGTGACTGGGGACAGGAATCAGAAGTAGGGTATGTAGGGTCCCCTTGATCCAGGACAGGTGAAGGCTGGTTCTCAAAGGTAGAAGAAGTTCAAAGAGTGAAGGGAAGATGAATTGGAGTCTTTTGTGTGTGTAATTGGTCCTATTTGTGAGTCTCCCCCTCCCAAAAGCTGAGAAATTCTGTGGGGAATTGAGTAACTCTAAGAAATTTCTCTGTGATTATCCATTGAGAGATATTATCTAAGAATCCTGGGGCCAAAATGAGAAAAAGACTTGTCAAGTTCATCTACATGCTTCGGGCAGAACCACGCCTACCCACCCACATTCTTAGTCACCTACAAAGGGGAGGCCTTGCATTCCCACTCAACAATGTGTTCTGGATCCAGAGGAAAGTCCAAGCCAGTGGTTCTCGGGGCCATTTTACCCCCAGGGGACACTGAGCAATGTCCGGCAACATTTTTGCTTGTCATGATTGGGCAGTGCTACC
>NW_004443971.1:14971119-15004895 GCF_000243295.1 Trichechus manatus latirostris
GCAGCCGAGCTCTTAACCACTGCGCGGGCAGGTCTCAATTCACACTAACCATTTCAGGTGCTCAATAGCTGTTATTGGATAGAGCTGGCCTAGGGAGCATTTTGTCTGTTCTCCCAGCCCCACAGAAGCCCTGCTTGGGAAGCTCGGTCTCCCCTGGGCTGCACTGATGTCCCTCCCTCCCCAGCCTGGCCAGGCAGCGAACTCTAGAGGACGAGGAGGAGCAGGAGCGGGAGCGCCGGCGGAGGCAACGCAACCTGAGCTCCACCACCACCGACAACGAGGCTCCTGGGCTCACCCAGAACGGAGGCCAGCCCCTTGCGGAGAGGTGCTTTGATTGGGTTGGGGGGAGGGTGTTTCCCTGTCTCAGGTGATGGGGATTGGCTCAGCTGCCCTGATACACCAAGCCTAACCATTTGACCTGCCCATGGTATTGAGGCCCTGGGAATGAGGCTGAAGCCTGGGAAGATGAAATTCCAGTTCCTCAACTTCCCCAGAGCCCTCCTCAGCCCTGCCAGATCCCACCGTTTCATTACAGTTGCTACTGTGTGTTGAGCCCCACCTTGAACTGCACTTTTCTGGACATTTTATGGACATAGCTCACTAAATCCTCACAGTATCCCTGAGAGAGAGGTATTATTTGCCCATTTTAGAGATGGAGTAACTGGGTCGGAGGGTACTTAGGTGACTTGCTGAGATCATATGGCTGAAGAGTGGCAGGGCCAGGATTTGCATCCAGATCTGTCAGGCTCTGTAGCTCAACTGTTTGCATAAACCAGGCTGCCTCATTCTGACCCTAACGCTCCGCTCCGCTCCGTAACTAGCTTCTGAGGGGAAGGAGGCTAGTCTTGCCATCTAGACTTTAGGGTTAGGAGGGAAAGGAAGCAAAAGGCTTGGAATTTACTGAATGCCACCTACGTGCCAGGACTGTGCTGCACAGTGTCATGGGATGAGTCTCACTTCATCCCCCTAACAAGCCCAATTTGCAGATGTGGAAACAGAGGCTCAGACAGATAAAATGCCTGAAATCACACCCCATGTCTGTAAATTCCCAATTAGTTCTCTTTCCTCTGCAGAAGTAAAGGGAGGGATAAAAGGGTCGTGAGGAAGGAAAATAATCTGTGGGGTTTGGACAACCCTCTCATGTTGCTCTTGTTTCCTTGGGTCCCCTTGAGAGAATAGGATCTAAGTCCTGGGTTGCACCAATTCCTCTGGCTCTCACCTAGGCCTGGCTGCACACACATGATTGACAGAGGTGCTGGATGATGGTACATTGGGTTTTACTCTCAGCTACACCACTAATTAGCTGTGTGAGCTTTGACAAATCCCTGAACCTCTCTGATCTCGATCCAAGCTCTAAAGGGCAGAGATTGTGCTTATTCCTTTGACCCCACAATGTCCACACAGGGTCTGGCACGGAAAAAAGTAAGTGCTCAATCAGTGTTTGTTTTTTTTTTTTTTTAAATTGAGTCTGAACATGGAATGATTAGACCATACAGAGGCTTAGAAACATTTTTTAAACACATGGAGTGTTTTGTTCAAATACCATCTTGGAAGTCCAATATGTAGAGCAGATAAAAGGGATCCAGGGCTCTACTTCCTCACCCCCTCCCTGGTGAATCTGAAGGTATCTCCATTGAGTCAGGTACACCCCAGGGTCCCTCCCACCTCTGATATCCTCTGATTCTATCTCCCACTCTCTTGACTCAGACTGCTGAGTGTGGAGGAAGCAGAGGCCCCGACAGCACTGCCCCAAGCCTCCAGAGACGAGGATGAGGACTTCCAGGCCATCCTCAGGACGCGGCAGGAGCGGCAGCAGAGGCGGCAGGTGGTGGAGGCTGCAGAGGCTCCCATCCGGGAGAGGCTGAAGTCCGAGGAGGGCAGGGACAGCCTGGGCACTGGGCAGCCCAGGCAGCAACCTCCAACGCCCCAGAAGGAATTGGACACCCCGCCTCGCCGGAGACTGAGCCACGAGCAGCGATATCCCTGGGCCAGGGATGAGGAGAGCTTGGTGGGCAGAGAGCCAGGAGAGGGGAAGGTCCTGGATCCAGAGAAGGCCACAGTCTCAGAGAAAACCTGCATTCCAGAGAAGACGTTAGCATTCGAGAAGAGATCAGTCTCAGAGAAAAGATCCATCTCCGAGGAGGTGCCCATCCCTGAGAATATACCAGTGTCAGAAAAGACAAGAGTCTCGGAGAAAAGATCCATCTCAGAAAGGAGAGTGGTTCCAGAAAGCACAAGTGTCTCAGAGAAGACGCCCGTTCCAGAGAAAACCTCAGTGTCAGAGAAGATAACAGTCTCAGAGAAAAGATCCATCTCAGAGAAGAAATCAGTTCCAGAAAAAACAAGTGTGTCGGAGTTGACCCCACAGAAATCGTCAAGCTCGGAAAGGAGACTGGTGTCTGAGAAAGCATCCATCTTTGAGAAGATGGTGGTCTCAGAGAAGACCCCGACCGCAGAGACAAAGCTGACCCTCAAGAGGGCAGCAGCCTCTGAGCAGCCCCAGGCCCGGGAGCAGCTGGCCCCTAGCGGGGCCCAGCCCACCACTAAGGAGCAAAGAAGAAGGGCCCTCCCTGAGAAGAGCCCCTGTCCCTCTGCAGAGCCAAGAGAGCAGGGAGAGCCAGGCTCTCCAACTGCGGCTTCCCGCTTCCCGCCCTTCACACTCCAGGTTGGCAGTCCTCCTGTCTCTTCCACCCTCAAACCCCTCTCCCTGGCCAGCCCTCCCCTCTAGCCCTGCGCAGGTGGTCTCTGGCTCCCTGTGCACCTCCTACCTTCAGGCCGACCTTAGCAGTTTCTTCTCTTCCTTTCTGCTTCCCGCCACTGTCAGAATAGGGGACGCTGAGGTAGCTGCTGGCAGCCGAAAGGGGCATCCGGTGTGTGGCAGAGAGTACCGGGTACCTAGTGCTACATCTGCATTCAGGGCCTGAACTCCAGAACCCCAGCACACTCTTGGGAACCCTTGGATCCGTCCAGAAGCTCCCCTGGAAAGTGCTGCCTGGTAGCCTGGCCCCACAGGACTGTGTCCCCACCCCCAGAGCAGACACAAAAGGGCAGGAGGCAGGAGTGAAAGTTCCCTCACCCTTCCTCCTGTAGTTCCTAGGATGAGCCAGGCCATGGGGCCTGGTAGGGCCCCAAACCTCCAGTTTGACGCTCCCCCTGCTCCATCCAGGTGAAGATCCCCAGCAAAGAGGAAGAAGCAGACACAGCCTCGCCCACCCAGGTCTCCTACAGCAGCTCCCTCAAACGCTCCAGCTCCAGGACCATATCCTTTCGGGTGAGAGCCCAGGCAGGGCAACCTTGTCTTTCTAATCCATTGGAAGGCAAGCCAAGGAAATCAGCATCCATTATGGCATACGGGTCTTAGGTCAGATATAAGGAAGCTCTTCTTGACAGAGAGGTTCTTTGGATTCTCACGAGTGTCCAACAACAGAAAAAAAAAAAACAAAAAAACCCAAGCCCGTTGCCGTCAAGTCGATCCAACTCATAGTGACCCTATAGGACAGAGTAGGACTGCCCCATAATGTTTCCAAGGAGCGGCTGGTGGATTCAAACTGCCCACCTTTTTGGTTAGTAGCCAAACTCTTAACCACTAACTGTGCCACCAGGGTTTCCGAGAACAGAAAAGGTTGGATTAAATAAAAGAGAACAGGTTAATTACCCAGAAGGTGGGTGTGAACAAGCATGAGCAGCCCCACCTAGTGGGGAAGGCCAGAACTGCAGGGAGGAGGCCCTGCAGTGACAGCGCTGGGCTGTGGGAATCCCGCTCCTGCCTTCTCAGTTTCTGTCCTCACTCAGGAGGCTTGCCCAGGAGGGAAGGGCAGGGGCAGAGGGCAGCAGGGCTCTCCTTGTGCTCTCTGCTCTGCCGCTGCCCCAATCGTATAAATTATATGGATTGAGGAGGGATCTCATCTTGCCTTCTTACAGTATTTATTCTTAGTTCCTTTGTTCACTGAGTCATTTCATTCATTCATTTGGCTGACTGTGTGCTGTGCCCCTAATGTGTGCCAGGTCCTGGGGAGGAGACTGGAGGCCTGATGCTGACTGGTGCCCAGTCCCTGCCTGAGGGCTTTTGGGCAGTGGGGAGGCAGACAGGAACACAGGTGGTTACAGGTACCCTGAGAAGGGCTGGGGGAGCCCAAGGAGAGGCCAGGTGTTTCCCAGACAAGCAGTTTGGCTACATATTTCTTTGGGTAGGGGTCGAAAGGGAGGAAGTGTTCTAAGAGCTGTCCCCCTTACATGGGGGGGGGGCAGCTGGCCTCCCGGGAGCTCCCACTCACCAACGCCTTTCCTTCTCATTTCAGATGAGCCCTAGGAAGGACAACTCGGAAACAACATTAACCCGCAGGTCAGGGGCCGGGAGGAGGCTCTGGCTCTCTTCAGTTTGTTCACGTTCAGACTGCATTTACTGAGCATCTGCCCCCTGCCCTCCATGTGTCAGGCTGTGCCATAGGGCACCTGAGTGGAAGGCATGATCCTTGTTGGGGGCCCTGGATCTGGCAGGCAAACTGGAATTACATGAGGGACTGCGGCCAGATGAGATGGAGCAGGAAGGGATCCGGGAGGGCTTCCTGGAGGAGGCAGGACTCGGGCAGCGCTCTGAAGCTGGAGGAGGGTTTAATCTTGGGATGTAGGGGTGGGGAGGAAAAGGAGGGCTTTTCAGGAAGGAGGCTGTGAACAGTGCAAGGAAGGGGAAGTCCTGCTTCAGCAGGCCTGGTGTGGGGGGCCTGGGAATATGCAGGTTTAACAAGCACCCCCATGTCTCCTCATGTTGATAAGGACTATGCTTTGAAAAGAAAAAAAAGAAATAGGACCTGAAAAGCAGTTGGACTTATGTGTAAGGAATTTCATCCACCCATGCTGTATCCATCTGCCCTTTAAACATTTACCGAGGTCCTGGGATGGGGTGCAGGGAGTACAAAGATGAATAAGACACAGTTGCTGCCCTCCAGAGACTCACAGCCTCAGGAAAGAATCAGACCATCAAATAAGCAAGAGCCACCCAGCAGGGAGGTGCATGGACAGGAATAAAAAGGAAGGACTTGGAGCTCAGTAGTAGCTGCCAAAGATGGCCTTTGGAAAGGGAGGCAGGGCCAGGTCATGAGAGCCTTGTATGCTGTGCCAAGGAGTTTGATCTGTGGCCTGAGAGGTTGGAGCCAGAAGGACAGGATCGGATTTGTTGGGTAGATGCAGTCTGGTGGCAGTGGGGAGGAGAGCTCAGGGAGGTGGGCAGGGAAAGTGGGTAGGAGGGACGGTAGTGGAGGGAAGATGAAGGGCCAGATGTAGGAGACACTTTTGAGGTAGAAATGACAGGCTGTGGTGATGGATGTGGGAGGGGAAGGGAAGTGAGGGAGGAATGGAGGATGTCTCATACTGAGGATGTCCCACCGATGGGATGTGAAGAAAATCACGGGCGTCTGTAGATCTTCACCTTGGCCAAGTCATCACAGAGTAGCTCTACTGGAGGCCATGTTCTCTTTGCCAAAATGCTGGGGTGAGGTGGACGCTACTCCTTAGGCTCTGGGGCAGGCCTGGTCTCTTTGGGGGTGAGGTCCTCATCAGGCTTATCTTGTCTGTCTTCCCTCCCTGCAGTGCCAGCATGCGGCTCCCAGCTAGCACAGCCAAATTAGGAGAGAAGCTGGAGAGATACCACACAGCGATACAGGTGTGTGTGTTGGGGGGGTGCCTCTTCCAGAGGAACCGATGACACCTGACGAGTCTGGTGGGCAGAGTCCTGTGTACTTCACTTGCACAGCTCATTGGTTTGTTCTCTTCCCAGAGATCAGAATCAGTGAAGTCTCCAGCCGCCTCCCGCACAGAGTTCTTTGTGGCTCCTGTGGGTGTAGCAGGCAAGCGCCACCTCTTTGAGAAGGAGCTGGCCAACCAGAGTCGAGTAGAACCAGCCTCTAGCCGGAAGGTGAGGGGCTCAGGTCCAGCCAGGGGTCTGCAGGCTGATCATGCCTGAGATCTCCAAACCCCGAACCCTGGCCACGACAAAGTAGAAAACTCTGTATTTTCATATGTCAGTCGACATTGGCAGGCCCTGCCATTGACTTGAGTTGCCACTCATGGTTCCTGAGCCCAAGTTGTCTTTGTTGTGTCTATAACCCCCTAAGGGAAGGGGTGGGGGGGGCTGTCCCAGATGTATATGGCATGTGCTGGATGTATATGGGAAAGAGGTAGAGTCCTATCCCTGTTCCAGGGCCTTTGAAAATCCCCTGGCTGTTGCTAGCAGCCCCAAACTCTGAGATGGAAGCCTTTCTTTTTAGGAGAACTTGAGGTTTTCAGGGGTTGTAACATCAAGGCTCAACCTGTGGATCAGCAGGACCCAGGAGTCTGGAGACCAGGACCCCCAGGTAACTTGTCCCTCACTGATGTCTCACTGTGGGCCTTTTAATGGTGGAATGGTCCGGTCCAGAGAACAATTGCATCATTCCAGGAGTGGAGACAGTGGAGATGGGGAGGGATGTGGATGGAACCGTGGGTCAGAAGGCAGCAGAGAGGAGAGGGCCTGGGGCCCTTCACCCTTCCAGGAAGAAGGAGAATGTCCCAGGCAGGGGAAGGGAGCCTGGGGGACCCTGAGCCCCTTCACAGCCCTGACTTAGTACCTGGTGTCCACCCTGGTGCTCCCATTCAGGAGGTGCAGAAAGAGTTGGCTGCCACCAAAAGGACCCAGTGGAGAAAGAAGTCAAACACCCCCCTGGATGCTGAGGTGAGGGGAGCAGGCAGGCTTGGCCCTGGGGGAGAAGGCTGTGGTTGGCTGGGGTGGCGCTGGGAGACTTTGCACACCCACCTGCATGCACACAGTAGTTGGGACAATCACACAGTTCAGTGACCCAGAATGCCCCCTGGTCCTGTTCTGCTCTCTCTGGCCTGACCCAACATGGAGAACACCTGCTTGAATCCCTCAGCTGGCTCTGCTTCCCCACAGCTCTGCAAACCAGCAGACCTTGGGTCTGGCCCAGCCTGAGTGTAGGTCTTAAGAAAAGGGATGCCTTCCTGTTCGGAGACCTCCTTCCCCTCCCAGCTCTAGGAACCCCCTTCCCTGTTCTGATACGCCTTTTTCCTACAGGTGTGACGAGCCCTGCCAAGATGGATGCCCTCATGCCAGCCCTGCCTCCTGCAGCAGCAGCCCTGCCTCTCATTGCCCCTGCTCCCTACCTTTCTGCCTCTACACCTGTCTGGCCAGGGCCTCTGGGGCCAGGAATGTCGGGGAGACTCAGCCAGCTCCCTCCCACCAGCCTCTGGGGGCGGGTCTGCCCGGGCACCTTCTTGTCCCACTGCAGGCACAGCCTATCCTTGGGGCTGCCAGGCCAGGACCCAGTGTCAGCCCAGGGCACAGCACTGACACACATCAGCACTATGGGCCTCAATGTCCTGTCCAGAGGTGTCCCCTCCTTCTTGCTCACCTCGAGGATCAGGGTAGGGCCATCTTTCAGGAACTCTAGGATTACCTGCTTCATCTGCCCCCAGCAGGTGCCTATAATGTCTCTCCCTTACTGAGGCCCCCATGCTGGCCCTGCTCCCAGCCTGCTGAGGCCAGATTGTGAAAGAGGTGCAGTACCTCTTCCACGTGTTCCATCTCCCTGCTTTGTCTTCCTCTCGCTTCCCTGACCTGCTGCCTTGGTCAGGAGCCCAGTGCCTTTATATGCTCCCCGTGGCCCTCTCTGGAAAACACGTTCTCAGGAAGGATCTGATAAACTCATTCACTCTCAGGTATAAATGACTGATGATACCTTAGAAATAGACTCCTTCCTGGAGGCTTTGCTTTCTAATGGGAATCATCCTGTGTGTGAAGGGGTGGGTTTGTGTCTTGGCTGGGTGGGCAGTCAGTTTCCTACTCTCCCTCTTCTCATGCTAAAGTGGGCTTGGCAACTTGAGGGGCCCGAACTTCCAGATACAGTGCCAAGTCAGCTGCCACCGCCCCTCACTCTCTCCAAGTCCAGTCTTCCATCCCCCCAACATCCTGGTCCATGTGAGCTTGGAGAATGCTGAGGCACCTGAGAATCTAGGCCAAACCAAACTAAAGAAGCCAGTCTGATGCCCTGTCCAAACCCTTTAATGCTGTAGTTAAAAACCTTTTGTTTTTTCTTTTAATTAGAATGCTTATTCCTGACTGACTGCTCTGGTTTTACCCAGAAGCAGGTAGGGTTGGGAGTAGGTTCAGAGCCCTGCCTCCCTCCCACCTCTCCAATGCCTGGGGGACTCCAGGGAATCTGACAGCACAGCTCTGAAGGGCATCACCAGGTCCCCAAGCTTGTTGGCCAGAAGCAGCCAGCCAGGGCAGCCAGCCTTACCCCAGCCCTGTGATTCAGGCTAAGGACTCCTGTCCTGGATCCCATGGTCCAGGGGACATAAGGCCCAAGAGCCCCCATCTGTGTAGACCTCCCTGGTCCCTAGAAGCAGCCCGGAGCCCCCAGGCTTGCCCACCTCTAGCCAGTGAGCCTCCTGTAGCTGGCCCCCGTGCCTGCATTGTGCCTGGAGGCCCTGCCCTAGTGCCCTCCGCCCCCCACCAGGGCTAGAGCTTTTGCAAACACTCCACCACTATAGTTAAGAGTTTGAGGACAAAGCCCGAGGTGGGGCAGAGGTGTGGATGGGCACCGGCCAGAAACTCCAGAGACCTGAACTTCTGCTCTGGCCCTGCCAGAAACTCAGGGCCCTTCTCCCAGCCCTAGGGTTCAACCAGATGACCTCTAAGGACCTTTGATCTCTCATGTTCTAGAATTTGAAATGTTTCCCTGGCAGAGCAACTCTTCTGAAAGCCAGTAGGGCAAACTGTCCCCACACAGACTTCTCTTCAGGAGGGGCTCCTGGAAGCCTTCCTCAGGGAGCCCTAGAGGGATACCAGGGGCTGGCTTGTTCCTGGATGTCTGGGGCTATTCCAGCAACTGCTGTCTTGGTGGGGGTGGAACCTTCGTGCCTGCACATGCCGTCCCTGGGGTGCCCATTGAGGGCAGGCTGCTAGACAGAGTCTCTCCCTTGTATTCATGCATCCAACACACGAGGACCCTGCCATCGTTTCAGTCAGGGAGGCAGCTAATAAACAAGGCAATGAATGCATGCCCGAGATCATTTCAGCTCCCTCACTCTCATTTTTGTCATGTATTTGAGCCCTACAGTGTGCTGGGGTTGGGGCCTATTAGGGTTCTCCAGAGAAACAGATCCAATAGGAAATCTATCTGGAGAGATAGGAGTCTCTGGGTGGTGCAAACAGTTAACACGCTCAGCTGCTACATGAAAGGTTGGAGGTTCAAGTCCACCCAGAGGTGCCTCAGAAGAAAGTCCTAGCTACCTACTTCTGAAAATTTAGCCATTGAAAACTCTGGAGCACAGTTCTACTCAGACACATGTGGGGTTGCCATGAGTTGGAATTGACTTGATGGCAGCTGGTGGTGGTGATATATATATATATATATATATATATATGATGGATGGCAAAACTTCATCTCGTGTTCTTTGGACATGTTATCAGGAAGGACCAGTCCTTGGACAAGGATATCATGCTTGGTAAAGTAGAAGGTCAATGAAAGAGAGGTAGATCGTCAATGAGATGGATTGACACAGTGGCTGCAACAATGGGCTCAAACATAATGATCATGATGGTGCAGCCCAGGGCAGTGTTTTGTTCTCTTGTACATATGGTCACTATCAGTCGGAACTGACTCAATGGCACCTAACAACAACGTGTGTGTGTGTGTGTATGAGACAGAGAGAGATTGATTTCCCATGATCATGGGGGCTGGCAAGTTGGAAATCCATAGGGCAGGTGGCATGCTGGAAACTCTGGCAGTTTCTACATTACAGGTTTGAGGCAAAATTCCTTCTTTGGGAAACCTCAGTTTTTACTCTAAGACCTTCAACTGGTTGGATGAGACCCACTCACAATGGTAACCTGCCTTACTTAGAGTCAACTGTAAAGTTAATCCCATCTACAAAATAACCTTCACAGCAATGTCTAGACTAGTGTTTGACCAAACAAATGGGCACCATAGCCCAGTCAAGTTGACACATAAAATTAACCATCACAGGGCCATAGACATCCTCCCACAAAAACCCTGGGCCCTGACCAGAAGAAGTTTACACAATCATGGACCTGTATCACTTGATTTTAAAGCCCTTGAGGAATAAGCTTCCATAGCCCTCACTATCCCCCACACAACCCAGCAGTCTGCAAATTGAACCACCTTTTTCAGTTATAAGTTCTGCTTTGTATCTGACCACTGATAGTGGTTTAAGTCTATTCCCTTGGACAGGGGCTTGTCCCATGGTTTTGGGGTCACAGAGAAGACCCACTTTGCAGATGTCATCACTGAGTCCCACAGAACTTGCTACCTGCCCAAGGCTGCCCAACCCAGCAGAAGCAAAGCTTGAGCAGCCAGTGGCCTGGAGGACATCTTCACCCACAGTTCATTCAAGTGGAGCTGCAGATAAACCCTTATCCTCTGCCCACCAGAACCTTGGCCCAGAGATTCATGAAGAGTCTTGGAGGTTGCCTTCTGCCTCCCAACCCTGCTCCCAGGGTGCCCTCCCTGTCCTGGGTCGCTGGCATCTGCTTTATCAGGATTCTCAAGAGGGACAGCTGGTTTGTGTTACATGCTCCCTCCCCTGTTCCCCGCATATCTGAGCAGCTTTAAATAGCTTATCTGAGCAGCTGGACAACCACATAGGCTTATATGGCATGGGGTACATGTTCCTTTAGCCCTGTCCCTGGCACCTGCCAAAATAGCAGTCAACACCCCCCACTCCCCGCCGCCACACTCCCATGTCTCCTGCTGCACATTCCTCCCACCACTGGGCTCACTCACGAGGCCCCAGCCCACCTGCCTGCTTAAAGCCCTCTCCATCCCTGCCCTAGTTCAGTTCCCACCCAGGCCGAGCAGACACCTCTTGGATCTCCCTGCAGCTCGTGTTCTGAGGTAAGACTTGGGCACTTGTCTGTGGGAACGGGGAGAGCAGAGAGTGGAGGGGAAGATGTGAGGGCCCCTTACCCAGAGTTTGTCTGTGTCCACCCTGAGTGGACATCGGGGTTGATAGTGGTCCACATTCTCTCCTAGAGAAGGCCTGGGTGGTTTGGTGGGAAAGCAGATTAATTTTAGATAAGATGTGACAGAGATTGGACACCAAGATTAGTGCCGTAGAGAGGAAAGAACCCTGTGCTGGAAAGTGGAGACTTGGGCTTGAGTCCTGGATCTGCCGCAAAAGATGCTGCCCAAGAGGGCAAATTACTTCTTCCCCCTGGACCTCAATTTCCTTATCTGTTGAATGGACCAGATATTTGCTAGGCTTCTAAATATTACGAACCTCTGACCAGCAGGGACATCCCCAAATTGCTTGGTCTGAATTCCTTTCCTCTAGGCAAAGGGCCACCTAAACCTTTCCTTTCCTTTCTGAGCCCCAGAGAGCAGAGTAAGGCTTGTGATCAAATTCTCATCTCCAGGAACTTGGGAACCATTCTGGAAGCATTGAAGTAGGCAGCATTGAAGTAGTGCTTCCCCAAGCTGACATTTAAATTTCATTTGACTCTGTGACCCAGCACCAGTCCCTTCCCCAGAGCAAGAGCATGAGAGGCAGATGGTGGAAAGGCCCCTACTGGGACATCTTTCATAAAGTGTGAACCTAGCTCACTTGCATTAAAGGGTTAACCCTGAACGTAGCTGCCCTAGGTGTCCCGGCAAGTGCGACCCTTGCCCTAGCCACCCCAGCCCACCCCATAGGGAGAGATCTTGCTCTGTGCCTGGGAGTAGTAGAGAGAAAGATTCTCTTGACTTTTCAGCTCCTCCTGGGCAGGCTGAGGATATATTTTAGAGATGGTGGTGGTTGGAGTGTGAGGAATTTCAAAGCACATTCTCCAGCCTAGTGCAGCTGGGAAGCCACCTGACCTTCCAAATTCCTCCTCTGACCCATGTCTCACAGGGCAAGTCTCCCTTCTCTCAGGAATCTGAGAAGATGGTGTTGCCCTTTCCCCCTCCCTCCTGCCCCCAACTCCCACTCCCCACTCCCTTGTCCCCAGGTCTCCTGGTGGGCTAACAACTGCAGGCTTAGAGGGAGTCCCAGATGAATGCTGAAGACTAGGGCTTAGGGATGGGGCCTGAGTTCTTCAGAAGCTCGGAGACTGTTTCTACAAGACTGGAGCTTGAAGCTCACCTGTTTTATAGCTAGGTAGTCCCTGAGTAGTGCAAACGGTTTGTGCTCGACTACTAACCTAAAGTTTGGCAGTTCGAACCCACCCAGCAGCACCACTGAAGGAAGGCCTGGAGATCTGCTTTCATAAAGACTGCAGCCAAGAAAACCCTGTGGAGCAGTTCTAATCTGTAACATCTGGGGTTGTCATGAGTTGGAATCGACTCGACGGCAATAGTTTGGTGTTGGTCTTTATCTATCTATAGATATAGAGAGATTCAGTGACTTAACTAAGGCCACATAGCAAAAACTGGATTTCAAACCCAGATCTCTTGGCCTCGAGGCCAGTATTCTCTCTGCCCTCTCTTGTTGTTGCTTTATAAGTGTATGTGCCCCAGGAAAGGTGACCCTGAGGGAGGTAGGCTAGAAAACAGCCCTGGGAAGCAAGCCAGGGCTTGGATGTGAGGATAAGGTGCCTTAGGACATTCTCATACCTTGCCGGCCAGGTTCTTGAGCATCTGCCATTCTGGAGCCTCCAGCCCCAGCACAGCTTCTGGCCCTTCCTTGGGTCTTGCCTTGAGTGACTGGCTTGGCTGCACCTTCTCATTGAAAGCCCTCTCCTGGTCTGCATGCTATTTTACGAGTTGGGTGGTGGCCCCAGGAGCAGGGAGGAAGGTCCAAGCTGCTGTTTCTTCCTCTAAGCCCCAGTCCCATACCCAGTGGCCCTGAGCTGGTGGGAGGGCAGGGCAGGAGAGGCCTGAGGAAGCTGAGACCACACGGCCCAGGCTGGCCACGCACAATTCCCCTAGAAGCCTCTCCCTCCTCCCTGGGGTGGCAGGCTCCTCCAGGGGCTCAGGCAGCAGTTCCCCCGAGTTCTCAGTCCACTAGCTCTGGCTGCCCCCCTGGGGTTCTGCCCCAAGAGTCTTCACCCACCCTGGAGTAAGGGGGCTGTTCTCTTTGACCTCCGTCCCCATTTGGAAACCCTCTGGGGTTTGGATCTGTCTTCAGCAACAGGAGACCTTGGTCCCCCATCATGACACCTTACATATTTGACGTCTCCCCTTCTCATTTATCTGGGTGGGGCCAAAAAGTGGCTCCACTAGCCCAGAGCTCCATGGAAACAGGACTTCTCCTCACCCTCCCTCCAGCAGAGGGAGCCAACCCAAGGCCAAGGCTGCAGTGGGTGTCGGATCTGAGGAGGCCTTACCCAGGGGGTAGCCAGGAGCTGCAGCTCCCTTGCAACCCCTCTGCCTCAAAAGGGGCAGCTTTGTGGTGGACATCACTCCACCCCACCAAGCACTGGCTCTCAATGATGGTCTACAGATGGGTGCCTGGGGGCTGCTCTCAGACACTCTAGTGGGATGTACCCACCAGGGAGAAGGGGAGGGGGCATGAGAATGTTCTCTATGGTGCTGCTGTCCTCACCCTGCAGCTTGGGTCAGAAGTTGGTGGCTGCAGCGCTGGCAGGACCCGGAATGGGGCAGGAGGTAGGGGGCAAAGGAGAAACCTTGCTGAGGGTGGTCACATCCACCTTTCTGATCCTACTCCAGCCTCAGTTTAGCCCCACTCTTTAGCCCTGTTTTCATCACCTTGCCCTTTCGCTCTCTACAACATCATGAAGGTTGCAGAGCCGTTATGTCGTACCACTTTAGGGGGTGCCACACACATTTTGACCCATGTGAATGATGCCGCACGGAGCTGTGCAGTGCCAGGCTCTTTATACCAGCTCTAATCCTCACAGCCACCACAGAAGAGGTGAAATATCTACATTTCACAGATGAGGGAGCTGAAGTGTAGGGAAGTCTAGTGACCTTACCAAGGTCACATACACTCAAAATGAGGTTGGTCTCACACCCATGTGCTATTTCCACCTCTTCCTGTAATGACACTTGCACAGTAATAGCTGACATTTGCTGAATGCTCTCCAGGTTTCAAAAAATTATTTGCATCCATTTGATCCTCATAAAAACCCCTGAGTAGCCACGATGTGTATGCTTACTTCATATTACAGAGCAGAAAGTGAGGTTCAGAGATATTAAAAAGACTTGTCCAAACACACTCAGCCAACTTGGAATCTAGATTGTTCCTGTCTCAGTGAGCAGAGTAGCTCAAAATGAGTTTCCCGGCGAAACTTTAATTTAAATTTTAATTGAGATAATTGTAGATTCACATGCAGTTGTAAAATTTAATGAAGAGAGATCCCTTGTACACTTTGCCCAGTTTTCCCCAAAGATAACATTTTGCAAAACTGTATTACAGTATCACAATCAGAATATTGACATTGAAGCAATCTATAATTTTATCCAGATTTCCCCAGTTTTACTTACACTTGTGTGTATCCAGTTATCAAGTTGTATACGCTTTTAACCTGTGTAGATTTGTGTGTCCATCACCACAGTCAACATACTAAGTCCCTCCAAAACGTCAAGGATCCCTCATGTTCCTCCTTTATTGCCACACACCTCCTTCCCATCCTCCACACATACCCCTCAGCCTTAACACCTAGCAACAACTCATCTCTTCTCTAGTCCTGTAACTTTGCTATTTCAAGAATGTTGTATAAATGGAATCATACATTATGTGACCTTTTGGGATTGGCTTTTTCCACTCAACGTAATTCCCTGAATCTTGGCAAGTTATCCACGTTGTTGTGGGTATCAATAGCTTGCTCCTTTTCATTGCTGAGGAGTATTCCATGGAATGGATGTACCACAGTTAGGGTTGTTTAACCATTTATCCAGGAGAACTTTTTGCAGTGATGCACAGAACATGCGGAGCAGGATGGGAGATCATGTAGTGCTTTGTCCCCCCCACCCCCCCACCCCACTCCCAGGGCTTCTGCAGACTGGAAAAGTTGAGAAACATTAGAAACTTTGTTTTGAGGGTTACAATGTTCTGAACCTGATACCTAGAAATCCAGACAGTAAACCAGTTCAGGGGGAAGAAATGAAACCAACATGAGCTGGTTGCCCTTTTGCTCTCCAGTCAACTCTGCGAGCTCATGTGTGTCAAGGTGGAATTGTGCTCCGTAGGGTTTTCAATGGCTGATTTTTCCGAAGTAGATTGCTAGGTCTTTCTTCCAAGGCATCTCTAGGTAGACTTGACTTCCAACCATTCAGTTAGCAGCAGAGCGAGTTAACCATTTACACCACCCAGGAACTCCATCTCCTTTTTACACAGGGGGAAGTGAACTCGCTAGAGGTCACACAGCTGACAAGGGGCAGGGCTAGATTCACGCCCAGGTCTCGCAGGTCGCTCTCTACAATCGTGAGTCAGAGCTGTTCTCCTAGAGCTGAAGATGATGGACTTCCCTTTCCGCTCACACTGACATTTTTCTCTTCCTAGAGGGAGAGGGAGACCATGTCTGACGCAGAAGACGTGGTGGAAGAGTACGAAGAGTGAGTATGGGGAGCGCTGTCCTCCTCCCCTACCCGCCGCTCACACCTGCACCAGGACTCCGGGAAGTGGCTGTGCCTGCTTTCAGGACCCTGAGGAGAAATATACCCTCTTTGCTCCTATCCCTGGGCCGCGGGGCTCCCGATCCCAGGCAGACCACGGGCTGGGGGACTTTTGGAAGTAAATAGACTGAGCTCCCAGGGTCCACAGGGCTCCTACCTGCTAGCAGAGTGGCCACTAGCAGAGGAACCAAGAAGCTAGGCCCCTTGAAAAAGGATTCAGAAAGTTGCAGTAACTCTCCTGAGACTGCAGAGCCGGTTATGCCCCACAAAACTGACTGAGAACTCAGTGTTATCACTCCATTTGGACATCCTACTGTCCCTGACAAGTCCTGACCACACCCATCCACTGTCCTGACCACACCCATCCAGGGCCCTGACAACACCCATCCACGGTCCTGACAGCACCCATCCACGGTCCTGACAGCACCCATCCATGGTCCTGGCAGCACCCATCCACGGTCCTGCTCTGGAGAGAAGCCAGGGTTGGGGCACAGGAGACAACCAAACAATTACAGGGAGAGGGGGTGACCAGGGAGAACACAGAGGTGTAGCATGGCCCTGCCCTCACAGAACGTGCTCTCCTCTTGGGATGTGAAGACATGAAATGTCTGCGAGAACCGGCAAACAGGCCCTGACGTGAAGGCAGGCTGTCTGTAGCACAGGAGCTCTGGCAGAGGGAGACCAGTAGGGGCTGGAATCATCAGGGGAAGCTGTGTGGAAAAGGCAGGTCTTACCTGTGTAGGATCTGGAAAGAGAGAGAAGGGAAAGGGAAAGGATTTCTAGAGAGGAGTATAGCCTAGGAACAGTCTCAGGGGTGAGAGAAGATTAGTAAGTGAGCAGAAGGCTGATGAGACCAACCAGGCTGGGACCAGCCTCTGCTGCAAGGTAGCACTGGACCCGAAGGGTGGGCCAGGTTAGTGGGTGCCTTTGCAGGGCAGGCAGAGGAGTGTGAACTCCACGAGGTAATGAGAGAAATAAAAATGGGAAATAATCTGCAGAGAGAGGTCGGTGTGTGTGTGGGGGTGGGCTGTGGTGTGTGGTGTATGTGGTGTGAGTACATGTCGTGTGTACTATTGATGGCACCTCCTTTCCCACTGCAGGGAGCAGGAAGGTAAGCGCACATGGGTATACTCATTTGGATCAAGGACAGTGTGGTTTGAAACTGACCCACCTCTTCTCTCCTTTCCTGCTGCCGGGGCCCTCTCTTCTGAGCAGAAGAAGCTGTGGAAGGTATGCACCTTGGGGAAGAGGACAGCCAGAAGGGAGGAATGCCAGGAATCCGGGATTCCTGGGAGCCCTGGGAAAACAGTTTGTCTGTCCCTGCCTCTCACCCTCAGCAGAGAAAAGATTCCCCAACAACCGGGACTCCTAAATGGGAATCACCCCGACCTTGGTTGCTCAGGACTTGAGGCAAATGTTCAAACCTGTGTCTTCTGTCTGTCAAAAGTTAAAACAGAATCATCACTTTTTCCAATGAATTATTTTTGCTTCCTCCCACCCCCCAATTTTTTTTTTTATCATGGGAGGTTTTAAATGCGTATAAAAGTATCAAGAATAGAATAATGAGCCCCCCATGGGGCCATCATGCAGCTTCAACAATCATCAACCAATGGCCAAATTCTTTCATTTCTATTCCAGCTCCCCCCCATTATTTTGGAGCAGACATCCAAAATAACTCCCAGACACCGTATCATTCATGCTTAAATATTTCAGTATGCATCTCTAAAAGATAAAACCAAAAAACCGATTGTCATCAAGTCGATTCTGACTCATAGTGACCCTAAAGGACAGAGTAGAACTGCCTCATAGAGTTTCCAAGGCTGTAATCTTTAAGAAGCAGACTACCACATCTTTTCTTTTGTGGGTTCGAACCTTTCAAAAGTTAGCAGCCGAGCACTTAAGCACTGCACCACTGTAAGCACTATTAAAAAAAACATAACTCCAATACCATTATCACACCTAAGAATATTCACCTTAATAGTTTTTCAAATGCCATGATGAGCATGAAAGTACTTAGTAATCCGACACATTGTATATAGGCATGAAGGTTTATCATCATATCATCCTTGCAAAAGGTCCATTTTGACCCTCAGTCCTCAGATCCTTGCTGTTTCTACTCTTTGATCTATTAACACATTTCTCCCTTCAGCTTTTTGTCCCATATCTTCCTGAAAGAATATCCTAACCCTTCCTTCTTCTCCAGTGTGAGAAATATTGAGGTGTGGAAGAGGCCTGGCTCCAGTCCCCACCGAACCCCTAAATGGCCCAGGATGGCCCTCACATGCCTCAGGCTGCTGCACCCCGGGCAGACTGGTCCCTGTCCCTTAGTGGCTCAGGAAGTTCTCAGGGACATCACTTCAGCACGTGGCGTGTAGCCATCAGGAAGAGAGTTTCCATGAAGGCCCAGGGACAGGGCAGGGGTGGGAGAAGGGGAGCGCTGGGTAGCTGGCCTCTCCCTTACTCCCCGTGCCTTCTCAGGAAAATGGGGAGCCTCTCTCACATTTAGGCTGTTCCAGGGGTGTCTGGCTAAAGAGCCATCATCGGAGAAACTCACAGCGAAAACTGAGAGGAGCTGTGGGAGTCACTTTTGGTTTGAATACCAAACACTTGCGAAGCTGTTTGAAATAATTTTTGAATGAAAAATCAAGCTGGCTCCAGTTTCTGCTGTTTTCCCTGCACAGATTCTTCTTCTTCTTTTTTTTTTTTAATGTGCTTTAGATGAAGTTTTACAGAGCAAATTAGTTTCTCAATAAACAGTTAATACACATATTGTTTTGTGACATTGGTTGCCAATACCACAAAGTGTCAAGCAACCCTCTCCCTTCTCGACCTTGGTTTCCCTATTACCAGCTTTCCTCCTGCACAGATTCTTGATATGGTGGGTCTTCCTTTGCTTTGAAGGATTTGCCAGCTCATTACTGGAGGTTTTGGGGGTGGGATTTGAGACCTAGTCCTCTGGGTTTGGAACCAATCTGCCTGCTACACAGAGTAGGATTTGGCTATGAATTAACAAAATAATTCTGTACTGTGATGGCAATCCGAGCTCCGAGTAGCATCTGCCTTGCTTGCAATTAATGGATTGCACCCCGCTCCCACACGGCTATAAATGACTAAGAGAGCAGGGTCTAGCTAGATGTCCACTAAGCCTATAGATGGGCGATCCTAGGAGCGTGTTTTCTGCCAGGAGAGAAGTACAACAGATCGCTGTAACCTCTTTCTCTGGGCAGCTATTTGCATCTAGAACAACACAGCCCAGTCCGTTTCCATAACATTATAATGCTGGGCTTTCCTTAGATGGCTTCTTTCCAACAGGCCAGGCAAATCCTCCTGGTGCCAGGTTCTCAAGCAGGGCTATCAGAAGTGTGACTCCTAGAAACTGGAAGGGCTAATTCAGGGCAGGAAATGGTGAAGTTTGATGCATGCCTATTGCTGCCCACTCTGTCTTTTGGGGCCCCCATCTGGAGCCCTGGTGGTGCAGTGGTTAAGCGTTTGGCTGCTAACCAAAAGGTCGGCAGTTTGAATCCACCAGCCGCTCCTTGGAAAACCTATGGGGAAGTTCTGCTCTGTCCTATAGGGTTACTATGAGTCATTTGGTCTTAGTAAGAGGGAAGCTGAGGCTCTGTAGTCTAGAGGCAGGGAGCTGCCGTTTACAACTTACTGAATGCTTCCTGCTTTCCAGGCATGTGCCAGATGCTCTATTCATGCTAGATCATTTAATCCTCACCACGGCCCAGAAGTGAGTGTAATTATTTCCATTTGACTGATGAACACCTCATCAGTTACTGAGAAGAAACAACTCGGGGAAGTTATGGAGAGAAGTGAGTTGCCCAAGTTGCTAGAAAGTAGTCCATCAGGGATTCAAACTCAGGCCTAACTCCAAAACCCACACTTTTAAAGCCACCACACTGTCCTGCCGCTCGGTCCCGGCCTCTCCGCTCCCAGACTAACCTGTCTTGCTTCTCCCCTTTGCTGCTGCCACTCCCCGAACCTCAGAAGAGGAAGACTGGAGAGAGGAGGATGACGGTAGTACAGTTTTTACTTTTGTTGTGCTTCCCACTCCCTGCTGTCCTGAGCGCCAGTGTGTGTGTTGAGGGGGAAGTGTGTGGAGGGCAGGTGTAGGGTGGGTCAGTCATTTTCTCCCCAGGCTCAGAGGGTGGCCCAGGACCCTAGTTCTGAGCTCTTCATCTTGTGTCTCCTTCAGGGCCACCAACTCCTCTTTCTTGGTCCTTGTTCTTCCCCCTGGTGGAAGAAGAGGCCATCATGCCCCAGGGCCATGTGGGTGCTCTGGGAGAAACAATGGCCTCCATCATTTGTCCTCTTCCTAGGTCTGAGTCTTCTCTGAAGGCCTGGAGATGCTGCCTCTTAGATCCCTGTAGCAGCCTTACCTCAAAAAAGATCCTTCCAGAAGAATGAGCATAGAGAACTAGCCAGCAAGGTTATGGCCAGTTGTGGGGTCCACCTTCAGGCCATCTTGTTACAGCTTCTTCCCACCCTCTGATGTTCCCATTCTCTGTACGATATGCCCCACCCTATCCAGTGGTCAGGCAGCATCTACCTGAATGCCCCCATGATGAGGAGCTCACTGTCCCCCAATGCTGCCCGCTTCATCTTCAGACACCGCTGTTAGAAAGCTCTTCCTAAAATTGAACCCAAATCTGTCTCCCAAAAGATCATGCCCTGGCCCTAGTCCTAGCCTGGGGGCTAGGTTGGGCAGTGAAAGGGACCCCTGCTGGCTTGTCTCCCGTCCTGCTGCAAATGTGAGGATTCAGGTCTGGAATGAGTGGCCCTGCTCTGCCCTCACTGCACACACCGGTGTTTGGTGCTGGGACCCTCCCTATGAGCTGGACGGTGCACAGGCAGAGGGGCCAGGAGGCGAGGGGTCTGGGGATAAGGTCATCTGAAGAGCAGCTGGAAGAACTGGAAATAGTTAGCCAGAGCAGAGGGGACATGATGACAGCCTTCAAGTGTGCACCAGCTGCTGACTTGTGATGGAGACTGGACTTGTTCCCAGTCTCCAGGGCTAGGACTAGGGCCAGGGAGTGACCTTTCAGGAGACAGATTTGGGTTTAATTTTAGGAAAAGCTTTCTAACAGTGGTGTCTGAAGATGCAGTGGACGGCCTTGGAGGGCAGCAAGCTCCCCATCCTGGGAGCGTTCAGACAGATGCTGCCTGACCACTGGACAAAGTGGGGCATATCGTACAGAGAATGGGAACATCAGAGGGTGGGGAGAGGCTGTAACAACATGGCCTGAAGGTGGACCCCACAACTAGCCATATCCTTTCTGGCTAGTTCTCTACTCTCATTCTTCTGGAAGTTTTTTTTTGAGATAAGGCTGCACCTCCAGGCCTCAGAGAGGACTCAGACCTAGGAAGAGGACAGATGATGGAGGCCATTGTTTCTCCCAGAGCACCCGCACGGCCCTGGGACATGATGGCCTCTCCCTCCACCCTAAGGGTTTTTCCTCTCCCTCTGCCAAGAGGCTACTTCTAGTCAGTCAGTCAGTCATCGGTCAACGGGCATTGATCAAACACTTCCTACAGGCAGAGCAGTTGCCTGGCGATGTTCTATCTGTCTTATCTGTAGCTTATCTTCTGTCTGTCTACTTCAAGTGCCCGACTGTGGTGGGGTCCACAACCTCCCATGGAAATGGATGAAAATAGAAAAATCTTGCCAACTCTCTGGAAAGAACAAATATCTAAATGCTGGGCATCTCATCCACCTGCACAGTCTCACTGGTGTGGTTTCTTTGGATACAGATGAAGGGTCTGTAGACATGGAGAGTCCATGGGACCGGGGCAGGAGCTTCCCTGACACCTCACCTCAAGTAGGGCACATCCTGTGAAATTCTGGGATGATGTCACATAACCAGCGAGGTCGTGGAGGCGAAGGGGAACCATGTTGGGCAGACTTACCACTGGAAGCAACGACTCTTTCTGGGTCCGCCCTTCTCTGGTGCTGCCCACAGCACCCACCACACCCTAACTCACTCCTACCCCAGACTCCTGGCCTGCCCAGTGGCCTCTAGGTACAGAAAAGACCTCCATACTTGGAAAAGCCCAGTTCTGATCCCCAAACTCCCAGAGACGAACATTTAGAACTAAGGGACTCTTCACAAGCCCGCTCATGCCCTTCTGTTGTGGTTCAGGAGTCAACAAACTTTTTCTGTAAAGGGGTAGATAGTAAATATTTTAGGCTTTGTGGGTCATATGGTCTCTGTTGCAACTACTCTGCTGTTGTGACACAAAAGCAGCCATAGACAGGACGTAAATGAAGGGCTGTCTTCCAATAAAACTTTATGCACAGAAACGGGCTGGGGGCCAGATTTGGCCATTGATCTGTAATTTGCCGACCTTCCGTTTAGATCAAGAATGGAGCAGCTCCTTATTCACACTAGTTGTCCCAAAGCTCGTCTGGAACCTGGATATCACTGGCCCCCATTACCCCTAACCTGTTCTCTGTTCTGAGTTCTGCCTGATAGTACAAGAAATGGGGGCCTAGTTATTCACATGTCTGGTTCACTTCTCCAGAGCAGGAGGAGGTAGCAGAAGAAGAGGCTGAGGGGGAAGCTGAGGCCGAGGCTGAGGATGAGACTGAGGAGACCAACGAAAAAGGTAAGGTTTGGGGTAAGCGTGTAAGAAACTGGGTCGTGGTGCCCAGGGGGATGGTGAGAGCTCCCCAAACCATGTCTATGGCCGTAAGAAGCCCACCTGGAACATGTTCTCCCACTTGTGGATTAATAATACCCACCACCTGAATGTATTGTGGGCATAAAACGAAATGATATATGTGAAAGAACTTTGTGTATTCCAAGCTTTGTGTATCTCCAGCCTGTGGCTCTGCTCCTCCTGTCTCTGAGACCTGATCTGGTCCGGGGTGAAGAGTCAACTGTTCAGTCAATGAATATTTACTAAGTGCTCCTTTTGTGTCAAGCAGTCTTGAGCCCAGGAGCATGTGTGGTGAATAGAGATATGCGTCTTGATCCCCTAACCAGCAGGGTGCACTTTGGTTAGGACCTGTTTGTGGGAAAGTCTCTTGGCAGTGGGGCTTGAGCTCAGGCTTGACAGATTTCTCATTTTTTGTTTAGAAGATGGACAAGAAGAGGAGGAGGAGGATAAAGACGCTGAGGGTAAGGGCTGTTGACCATCAGGAGAGAGTTTGAGATGGTAAGGGAGCCCTTCACAGCAGCTTTGGGGGAGGTGGGGGCTCCTTCCAGGGAGATGGGGGTGGGTGAAGAGAGGGTCTTGGGAGAAGAAAGGACAGAGGTTGGTGGTAGCTGTGTGCTTTGGATGTTGGGCTCCACACATCTGCCCCTTGTCCCAGAGAGGCTGCTTTGATGGTGCTCAGAGGGAGAGGGGACCCATGACCAGCTCCCTGGTCAGGGCGGGGCAGTGTGACCCAGAGGTCACGTCCACACATGAGGCTTCCGGTGCTCAGTGAAATCATGTGTAGGGTGTGCGGTGCCTGTTAGGACAAAATCCCAAGGCATGTGATAGATGGTCCACGTGGACTGTTGCTGTCAACATCGTGATGCTGCAGCCTGTACCAGGGTTCCAGATGGCCCTGGTCACACCTCCAGAGGTGAGGGCAATTATCTTGGGCTTGCAGTCATGCCAATCTTCTTCCTTGCCCTGTGGCCACCAGAAGTCCAGGAGGTGACCAAGGAGGCAAAGACGAGGGAGGGGACCCTGGGGCCAGTATCCCTAGGGACCTTTCCACGGGAACCTGAAGCTCTAAGCAACGTTTCCTCGCTCAGAACTGGTAAATGCTAGAAGGCTTTGAAGCCGCACACCGAGTGTGCGTGCTCCCTTCCAGGGTTCAGCCCTCACTGGGGACACCCCACCAGGAGCTGCAACGGGAGACCAAGTGTGGGGCTTGCAACCCCTGCTTCCTTAATTCTTGTTGGTGCCCCTGGGCTCATGTGACCCCAGGGCTGGAAAGGACTCACTGTGCAGATGGGAAACGGAGGCCCACAAGCACTCAGGGGCCAGTTGGGGGCAGAACGGGCCTCCTGACCTGTGGGTGTGTTCTTCTCTCCCCAACAGATGGCCAAGTGGAAGAGTCCAAACCCAAGCCGAGGTGAGTGGGACACACCCGTGTGAGGCCCTAGTATGGAGGGCCAGTGACAGGACGGTGGGAATGGGGCAGGAGTGGGCACTGGCTGGGGATGTAGGAGGCACAGACCACCACGTGCAGTTCTATAGGCTGTGTTCTGCACAGAGGTCTCTTCAGAGAGTCACAAGGAGGGGGCGGGGTGCTTTGGTGCCACCACGCGTGAAGCCCACCTGGAGATGGTGGTGTTGGGTGGGTTAGGGGACAAGGATGCTAAACCCATCAGTAGGTGGCGCCTCAGCACATTCCCATTTCAGTGAGATCCACTGAAACCAGACCGAACTCAAATCTGTCGGCCTCGATTTGACCCATACCAACCCTACAGAACAGAGTAGAACTGCCCCATTGGGTTTCCAAGGCTGTAATCTTTATGGAAGCAGTTTACAGAAGCAGACTGCCACATCTTTCTCCTGTGGAGCGGCTGGTGGATTTGAATCGCTGACCTTTTGGTTAGCAGTCTAGTGCTTAACCGCTACATCACCAGTGCCCCTTACGAAAACAGACACAGCCCAGCCCAAAGCCAATCCCAGCTCCATTCATTTGTCCAGCACCTTTCCCAGCCACTTGCACGCACACTGCAGTATCTCATTTCAGCCTCCCCATAACCCTGCCCAGACCTGAGGGCAGACAGGGAAACTGAGGACCGGAGCCTGGGCCTGAAGTCACACAGCAAGTATGAGTTGGGGCCGGGACCAAACCACAGGACTCCTGGGTTCATGGGGAGATTCTGTGGGGTCAGCCACAGGGGTTTGGAGTCAGGCAAAGCTGTCCTCTTGTCACAGCTCCTCTGCTTCCTTGTTGGGTGGCTTTGAGCAAGTCACCGCCTCTCTGAGCCTCTGTTTTCTCAAAGTGAGATTAATGATAGCCACATCCTGGGTGTACTGTGGGCATAAAATAAAATGACGGACGTGAGAGAGCTTTCTGTATTCCAAGGTGCTGAGCAAGTGTGAGCTCTCTTACTGTTAACTTCACTGTTATTACGGCCATGGTTGGCTGGGGCGGTGGCGGTGAGGAAGAAGGGCCCGGCCTGCTCCAGGTACCCACAGTCCCTCGAGTCCAGAGCAGGGTTGATGCTCATCAACTCCTTATTCCTCTAACAGGCTGTTCATGCCCAACTTGGTGCCGCCCAAGATCCCCGATGGAGAGAGGGTAGACTTTGATGTGAGTTATGGCTCTGGGGAGGGCAGGCCTGGACGGGGGTGGTCACAAGGACCCCTGACAAGACCTTGTAGGCTTGTGGGGGCAGGCAGGATGGTGCCTACAACAGCCAGCCTGGGCGCCAGCCCCTGAGCAGTTCCTGGGTTCAGGCCCCACGTGCCCCTTCCCCGGCCACGCCCAGGCCCTGCCAGAGGCCTTTTGGATTGAGCAGTGGGTGTCTAGCCTGCCCATCATGTCTCTCCCCTTGACTTGGGTGTGGCAGCCTCTGACCCCTGGTGGTCCACCCACAGGATATCCACCGGAAGCGCATGGAGAAGGACCTGAACGAGTTGCAGACGCTGATTGAGGCTCACTTTGAGAACAGGAAGAAGGAGGAGGAGGAGCTCATTTCGCTCAAAGACAGGATAGTAGGTGTCCCATCTCCCAGTGCAATGCTCCTGCCCTCTACCCCCTTTCCTCAGGCCCACTTCCTCCAGGCAGCCTTCCCTGGGGTCCCTAGCTCTGCTAGGTGTTTCTCCCCATCAGGATCTGCTGCACTTTAAGCCTCTCTCCCAGCAAGCTCCTACTCTGCCCTGCACGCTGGTCTTGGGTATCTGTCTTCTCTCTCTGCCAGACTGGACGCTTCTTGATGGCAGGAGCTGAGTCTGATTCATCTCTGGGCCCCACAGGGCCTAACCCAGGCCCTGGCTATGGAATGGCTGGCCAGTCACAAAGGCCTGTTGTCCACCTGCCCCCTGCCTCCTTCCCAGAGAGCACAGCTCCCCACGCTAATGAAGGAAAGATACGGGTGAAATCACAAATCATCCCATGGAGGACTGGGCAGTCCCTTTATTCCTTTTATTTTTTCTCCACCAAATTTGCCTTCCAGAGACGTGCTGCTCTGGCTGGCAGCTGAGGACTGGGCTGTCTTTGAGCACAGAGCAGCTGCTGGGGCCGGGGCGGGGGTGCAACACTGTGGCAGACAGGGGTAGCCCGCTTGACATTGTTCAAATTGTTTCAGACTCCACTATGAATAATGTACGAGGTGGGTCATCCTCACATGCCCCAGAGCGGGCCATCCTTCCTTAACCAGGATGATTTTCTCGCTGGCCCACCTGTGCAGCAGGTGCCCCTGCCTATGCCCGAGGAACTGGCCCTTGGAGGATAGGCCTCGACTGTGCCTCTCGGTGTGGGCAACCACTGCCCTGAGACTCCTGTGAGGGAAAGTTCCCCGCTGGCCTCCACACCTCTGAGACCCCTCCGTCATACATATGCACCTCCCCCCATAGGAGAAGCGGCGGGCAGAGCGCGCGGAGCAGCAGCGCATCCGGAATGAGCGTGAGAAGGAGCGTCAGACCCGCCTGGCTGTGAGTGATCCCCCAGCTCCTGCCTGGCCTAGGGAGACCCCTGCAGCTCCCCAGTCCCCCCTCTACTCATAGATATTGATTCAGTCAAGAGACATCAAACACCTACTAAGCGCCGGGCATTACACTTGTGAACCAGATGGACAATGTCTGGATCCTTGTGAACTTAGTATTTTAAAGACTCTCTAGTCCTCAGTCCTTCCCCAGACCAAACTACCCAGGAACTGAGGGTCCCCTAGCCCTCTTCCTGTGCTACTGCTGAGGCCCTTCCCAAGCAATAGGCTTTCTTGGGGAATATCCCAGCTTGAGAGGACGATGTGACTTCACACTGGGGACCAGAACCTCATTCATTCATTCAATAAACACATCTTGTGCCCTCTGAAAGCTCCTTGCCCAGTGGGGAGAAAGCTCAGCCCACCCATAAAGATCGCCAGCTTCAGAATCAGGGTTTGTCCCCCTCCTGCCTCAGTGTGCTCTCCTCTTCCTCTTCCCGGCAAATCAGGAAGAGAAGGCCCGGCGAGAGGAGGAGGAGAACAGGAGGAAGGCAGAGGATGAGGCGCGGAAGAAGAAGGCTTTGTCCAACTTGATGCATTTTGGAGGATACATCCAGAAGGTAGGCAGGGGAGCAGCAGTGGTCACCAGGAAGTCCTGGTGTATCTGTGCAGAATGAGGTATCCATTGCAGCAGACAGACTTTAGGTTGGATTCCAGGAAGAACTTCTCAGCTGCTGTGGGAGGGATGCTGAGGCCCCTTTTCTGCCCAGCCCCTGAGCTGGCTCTTAGCTTGGCTGTGGCATCCACTAGGAGGAGCCAGCTGGGGCAAAGGTTGCAGCCAGAGGCTGGAGCACCAATGCTTCACCTCACCCTGGGCTGCATCCAGGCCAGGGAGTCCCCAAGGTGGCCAGGTGCAGCTGGAAGAGTCCTGTTTCTAGTGTGGCCATATGCAACCTATCAGAACCTCAGCTTCTTCATCTGTAAAACAAGATTAATATTGCCTGCCCTGCTTGCTTTGAGAAGATCAAATGAGCCGACGTGAAAAGCACCTATGTGCTATGCAGATGCGAGGTGGTGTTCATTCCTGGGAACTCACTCTTAATTCTTAATTTTTGGGGCCTACCCCTACCAGATACTCCACTCTCAAGGGCGGATGGGGTATGTAAAATCGATTTCCTCTGTCGATGGAGGAGCCAGAACATTTTCTTAGATTTCCAAAGTCCTCAGCTGAGAACCAGGCCAGCCACGCCATCTCTGCCCCCATGGTGACCCTACCAGCCTAATCTTTGGCATGGCCCTGCTACCAAATAGTCCGTGTTCCAGACCCCCAGACTCACGTCCTGATAAACAAGGCTGCCTACCGTGAGCATCTGAATCATCTTCTGCTTCTTCCTTGTGTCTCTCTTTGCCTTTGTCTTCTGCCCTGTGCCCTGCGCTTTCTGTGTGTCTCTGTTGTGGTCTTGGTCTTTCTCTCATGGCTTCCTGGCTTTGCAGGCCCAGGTGGGTACCAAAACCTCAAACTCTCTTCCTCCCTGTGGTTTTGGGGAGCATCCCAGGAGGGGAGGGCACCTTGCTGGAGGGGAGGAGTGTGGATATGGGGCTGGGTGCGAGGGAGCGAGCCTGGAGAGAGATGGCAGAGGTTGAAGAGGCAAAGGAGGAAGAGGTCAGAATGACCCTCCCTGCCCCTGCCTCAGTTTCTCTGGGGTATCCAGACAGTTGATGGTGTGTGCATGGGGTAGGGGGTGGTTTTCAGGAACAAGGTCCTTCTCCCATTAGGTTTTTAGGCGGGCTTGGGGGATGAGGAGGGGGTGGTCTCTGGCCAATTCCCCCTGCTTACGCCACCCCCCTCCAGACGGAGCGGAAGAGTGGGAAGAGGCAGACAGAGAGGGAAAAGAAGAAGAAGATTCTGGCTGAGAGGAGGAAGGTGCTGGCCATCGACCACCTGAATGAAGATCAGCTGAGGTGGGCCCGGGAGGGGTGGTCCTCAGGGCCTGCAAGTGTCCATCCCGGGAGGAGGCGGGGCAGAAGGCACATTCTCATTGTGACCACCAGGGGGTGCTACCCCCTCACACATTTCCCAGAGCATGTTTGGAGGTGGGCGTGAGCCAACTCCACTCTGTGCTTCGCTCATAGGGAAAGGGAACAGTGCAGGCCCCTCACCTCCTTGAGCATCAACTTCCCCATCTGCACAGTGGTGGCGGGAAGGAGACTGAGCTAGGTGCTCTCTGCCGGGCCTTCTTCCCCTTCCTCCTCATCTCCAGAGCTTTGTCCTTGGCAGGTCCATGTGTCCGTTCCTGAGGGTGGGCACCTCCATCCGACCCCAGGCTGGGCCAGGCCTTGGGGTGGGCTGGGGCACTCTTCCTCAGCAGGCCTGGAGCAAGGAGGAGGGCTGGGGTCCCTGGGGCTGAGTCAGGACCAGGATGAAGCCTGATGGGGGCCCTTCCTTATCTCCCTTCCCCCCACTTGGCCTGTACAGAGAGAAGGCCAAGGAACTGTGGCAGAGCATCTATAACCTGGAGGCCGAGAAGTTTGACCTGCAGGAGAAGTTCAAGCAGCAGAAATACGAAGTGAGCTGCACGCTGCTCCTCCTCTGCCCCCTCAAGCCCCCCTTGCGTGCTCTCCTGGCTCCTCCTGGTTTGACTGGTTCTCATGCTCCTGCTGCCGGTCAGGCCCCTTTCCCAGTCTCCCTTACCCTCCTTCAATCTACCTCCAGCCCAGCAGTGGTCAGTGCCCACCACGCATGCCGTTGCTTGCTGGGGGCACCTGGGGGTTTGCCAGGGCTGAGCAGAGATACTTTTCTAGGGCTCCAGCCCCGGGGTCTTCCTTCCTGCTAGCCAGACACCCCTGGAAGCAGAGGCGGCAGCTAAGCTGCCCTGAGCCACGTGGGAAGACCCGGATTCACAAAGCCGGGCACCTGGCAGAGAGGGCCACCAGAGATGCAGCCACTCCATCCAGTGTGCACACAGGCGGGCTGGGCCTCAAGCCCTCAGCCTTGCAGGGTCCCAGGAGCATGAATGGGGGTCTCAGGCATACAGACATGAGGCAGGAAAATAGCTGAACTGACGCTGGTCCTGTTAATATACTCAGACCCTGAAGCCAGCCCTGTCCGCCAGGCCTCTTGGCCTGGTTAAGGAGGATTGCGTCTTCCCTGGAGGGTCCACTTAGCTCTCCTGCCAAACCTCACCTCCCTGTCCAAGGGGCCCTTCCCTGAGCCTGGCTCAGGCCCCCATGGCTACAGGCTGGCTCTCCCCCCAGTAGTGAGAGAGGCAGTGTTACATGGTGATGAAGAGCATGGACTCTGGAGCCACATTGCCTGGGTCAGAGTTCTGGCTCTGCCACTTACTAGCTGTGTGACCAAGTTACTTAACTTATCTGTGCCTCTGTTTCCTCATCTAAATCCCAGGATAACAATAGGGCCTACCTCATAGGGTTACTGTGAGCATTAGCCCAGTTGCTGCCAAGCTGCCCCAACTCTTGGTGAACCCATATGTGTCAGAGTAGAAGTGTGCTCCATTGGGTTTTCATTGGCTGATTTTTCAGAAATAGATTGCCAGGCCTTTCTTCTGAGGTGCCTCTGGGTGGACTTGAACTTCTAACCTTTTGGTTAGCAGCTGATCGCATTAACCATTTGCACCAACCAGGGCCATTGTTAGGATTACAGAGATAATAATAATAATAAATAAAATAGGAATAGCCAACGTACATGTTCCAGACACTGTTCTGAGCACTTTACATGTATTAACTTATTAAGCCTGCACTACAATCCTGTGGGTGAATATTTGGGAAAGTGCTTAGAACAGAGCCTTGGGCCCACTAAGTGCTCCACAGGTACGAACAATTGTCTAGGTCTCTCTGGGCCATGTGCCTTCCACCTGTCCTCTGGCTCCACACTTAACTCTGCCTTTGGCCTACAGGGCACAGATTTGGCGAAGATACGGTGCTGTGCCTCGAGGGGTCAAGCTTCGGGCATGGAGTGGACAGCTGGGTGGGGTAGGGTGGGGCAGAGAGAGTAGTCTCAGGCTGGGCTGGAGCCCACACACAGGTGCTCAGCCTTGCATGTCTCCAGCTCTCAGGAGGCCCACCTTATGGGACCTTCATCCTGAGCCTGCTGTGGCCCTGGGACCCCACAGTGAGAGGCCAATGGGACAGCCAAGAAGCCTCTCCTTGGCTTCTGCCTCCAGGAACCTGGGCCCCTCTTGACTTTTAACTGTTCCAACCGCATGGCATGGCCCTTCTTCTGCCTCCTCCTCCTCTTCCTCCTCCTCCACTGCTGCGCTGCGTCCCCTTCTCCCCAGCTGGGGCCCGAGCCCAACGAGCTTCAACCTTGCTCTTTTCTTTCCCACTTTCTTGCAGATCAATGTTCTCCGAAACAGGATCAATGATAACCAGAAAGTGTAAGTACCTGAGTCCAGCCCTTCCTTGCCCCCCTCCCCCTGCCTCCTCCTTCCCTCCCTTCCTGGCCCTCCTACCCCTTCTCTGAGGGCCTCTGACAGCCGTGGACTCCCATCCCTTCTTACTCTCCTTCGGCTCCAGCCTTCCTCTCAGACTCCCTGCCTGAGTCTCCCTCTTCTTCACGCCCTGGGCACTGCTGGCCAGTGAGGAGTGGGTGTGGGGCCTGAGGCCACTGCCCTATTCTGCCCCTGGCTGCTCCCTTTGACCCCCAGCAGCCCCCCACTACAGAGACCTGCTCCTCTGCCCTGTGTCCCCCATCTGACTGAGTCCTCTTCCCCTGCAGCTCCAAGACCTGTGGGAAGGCCAAAGTTACCGGGCGCTGGAAGTAGAGGTGGCAGCCCCTTTAGAGGCCACACCTCCTTCACCAAGGACCTGCTCTTCGCTGTGTCCCCACCCTGCATGCCCCCCAGCTCCTGGGGACCACAGGCAGAATTCTGTCTAGAAACCAGGAGCTGGCCAGGCTAGAAGCTGCCACTCATGCCTGCCCCACACCCCACACCCACGCCCATAATAAAAAGCACCACCCACCAAATAGTATTTCTGTCACTTCCCCTGCAGAGGGAGAGACACTGAGGGGAGACCCCGGTCTTACAGGGACACAGGCCCCTGGTGTCTGCCAGACTCGAGGGGTGCTTGCCCACCTGGTCCCTGCCCACCTGGCCCCTGCCTGCCTGCCTCAGGCACCCACAGAGGCCTGGCACCACAGAGCAGGGAGAGGGCGGATGGCCCAGGGAGCATACACTTTCTCACAGCAGGGAGGGAGGCACAGAAGCCAAAAGGGCTTGTGATCTGAGCTACTGTGAGTCAGCAAGAGCTGAGCACTGGGGAAGTGCTTGGCTGAGTGGGGACATGAGTCACTCCCAGGGGAACAATGGAGGCCTCTTTGGACTGTCACTGTTTTCTTTCTCCTCCTGGTCAGCTCACTAAGAATCAGGCATCTGAGGGACAAGAAGCCCTCGGGGAAGGGAGAAAGGCCAGTTTCATCCGGCAGCTTCTCAGGCATCAGCTGCCGAGAGGTGTGAGATAATCTGGGAGCCTCCATGTCTGTGATCTGCATGTCCTCTAGAGCCTGAGCCACCAACCAGGGACCACAGGGTCCTTGAGTCGAAGAGGACAGCATGGTGCCACTGACTCCAGATGGCAGAGGACACAGAAACGTGTGGGATGAGAGAGTACTTGACTCAACTTCCTTGAGTAAATCCACGAGTAGGGTGTGTTCTCTCACACCTCCTTGCTTTTGCTCAGGCTGTTCCCTCTGCCTGGAATACCTTTCCCCACTCCCCATGTCATCCGTCAAACAGAGCTTAACAATCACGGTCTCTAAGGAGGCTTCCCATCATCTTCCAGGCAGTGAATTCATTCCTCCTTGCTCTGAGCAGCCTGGGCCTTACTATGGCTACTGTCACAGAGCCACCATACTGTATTAGACTCATCTGTTCCTCCAGGCGTCGCCCCTTTGTCTTAGCTCAGTGGCATCCAGTAGGTTGTATTGAAAGAAACAGCATAGACCTACTTGTTGTTGTTGCTAGTTGTCATGGAGTCAATTCCAACTCATGGCGACCCCATGTGTGCAGAGAAGAACTGCTCCACAGACCTACTTACCCTGTGCTATGTGCCAAGCACCGTGACAGGTGTTACTGAGGCAGAGATGAAAGGACATGGTGCTTGGGTAACTGGGAGGCACTTACCCTGGTGTCTTGGCCCCGTTTAGTTTTCATTCATTCATTCAATAAATATCTCCTGAGCAACAACTGTATGCTAGGCACGGTGCTGGGCATTTAACGGGAGATACTGTGATTTGAACAGACACATCACTGCCCTCATGGAGCTTACAACCCAGTGGGAGAGACAGAGAGAAAAGCCAACGGGAGATTGCAGCTCAGTGACAGCGGGGGAGGTGTAGGGGGCTGGGAAGCAGAGAGAAGGGGTACCCCACCTAGCCTTGGCAGGTAGGAGTGTTTTCTGGAGGAAAGGATGTCTACACCGAGTCCCAGAGGGAGAGGAGGAGAAAGCTAAGGAGAAAGGATCAGAGGTGGGAGGGAGGAATAGCATGTATGAAGTCCTAGGAGCAAGAGCCAGCATGGTGTGTTTGGTGTATTACAGAATACAAGCATCTTCTGTGGGGAACTAGAAGCCTCCTCTGTAAGTGCCCAAAAGCAGGCAGGCAGGAGGCAGGAGACAGGGCCTCAGGCCTACGGAGGGCTCTCATCATTGTCTCTGGAAGACCCATCACCCAGCCCCACTCTCCCCAGTTTGCCAGGTGGGATAGCTGAGTCAATGCTCCATGCCAAAAGTGCCAGCCCCTCTCCCTATAACAGGGCAGGTACTACAGCCCCACCCTCACCTGCCACCCTGGTGGGGTGGGGGAAAGCCTAGAGAAAGAGAAGCATTGAATCCAGAACCAGGGCATCAGAATTTTCCAACCTTCAAGTCCCTGTGAGGCTCCACCTCTCACGCCTCAGTGTCTCGTTGGAGGAATAGGAGATAGTGTTGGCACCGTCTTTATCCCGTCTCCTGCTTCTCCTTTTCCAGAAAAGCTCTAGTAGATGTGCTCTCTCCTTTAAAAAATATCCCAAGGTGGACACACAGGGCCTTCCCTGAAGCCAGGTCTCACTTAATCTCCTTTCTTCTAAAGTCACCTGGTGTTCAGGGAAGATCTTTTGAGTGCCCCGGCCACTGCCCCCACATGGGTCCCACCTAGTTCAGCTCCGCATCCCCACATCTTAAGAGGAGCAGCAGAGCTTAACCTCAGCGGTTGCAGGGAGCACTTCTCCATAAGGCAAAGGGCCCCGTCCTCTCTCACCAAGGAGAGTGAGTGCCAGGTGTGGGGCCATCAGCACAGGGCAGGGAGTGCTTTTTAGTCCAATACGCCAGCACTGCAGGCTTCAGCTCAGTGGAACCGAGCTCTTCATGTAATAGTTTCAAAAATTGGAGGGACCACAGACACGTGCAGAAACACTGCAGTGGATTCCTGAGTGCCAAGGTGCTGAGAGGAGCCCCGGTGGTGCAGTGGTTAAGAGCTCAGTTGCTAACTGAAAGGTCACCGGTTCGAACCAACCAGCCACTCTGCAGGAGAAAGATGTGGCAGTCTGCTTCTGTAAAGATTACAGCCTTGGAAACCCTATGGGGCAGTTCTACTCTGTCCTGT
>NW_004443971.1:15004995-15146038 GCF_000243295.1 Trichechus manatus latirostris
AGTCTGCTTCTGTAAAGATTACAGCCTTGGAAACCCTATGGGGCAGTTCTACTCTGTCCTGTAGGGTCACTATGAGTCGGAACTGACTCTACAGCACCTAACAACAGCAACAACACTATCAACAACAAGGCCCTGAGAGTTGCACCCACCTCTTCCCGAGCTCATTCCGTCTCTCCATCTTGCCGAACCAAATCCTAAAGGTGCACCAAGAGCCGACGTGGGCCTCCTGGACCACTCAGTGGGGCTGCAGCCAGGGAATCTGTGCTCACCCTGACCCCTCAGCTCCCACTGCCCCCTGTACACACCCAGGCGCTGCCCCTCCACCTCTTGTGGTCCCCACATCACCCCCTTTGGGCGCAATCCTTGGCTTGCGGATCTCTCAGAGGCACCGGTGCATACCTGAAATAATAATAAATGTTAAAACTCCAAAAACCAAGCTCGTTGCTGTGGAGTCGATTCCTGCTCATAGCAACCCTGTAGGGCAGAGTAGAACGGCCCCATAGGGTTTCCAAGGCTGTAAATCTTTACGAAAGCAGACTGCCACATCTTTCTTCCACAGTTTTGAACCACCAACCTTTTTGTCAGCAGCCGAGTGCTTTAACCACTGCATCACCAGGGTTCTTTCATGATAAATGTTGGCCCTTGTTATTGATATTTTTATGTTACTGCCCCCTGTCAAGGCCTCCAGTTCTGGGGAAGCTGAGTTCCCAGTACTGGGTCTGGGCTGCCCCTCCTTGAATGTCGGGTTTTATGGAGCCCCAGAGGCCTCTCTCCCCTCTGGGTTCCAGGGCCAGACCTTCTCCCAATGGGAAGTCAAGAGCCGACTGTAGCGGCTGCCCCTCAGGTGGGTTGCCCAGGTAGGTGCCACCGCCTGGACAGAGGTAGCAGAACTTGATCTTAGGTTCCTCCCCTGATACCGAAGCTTGGTTGCTGGGAAGGATGAGGCTGGGCCTGAGCTTCCATAGGCACCTGCCCTGAAGGGGGGCAGGGCTGGCTCTCTTCAAGTGACAGGGCTGGGGGCAGGCCCCAGGGCCAGGCTCTCAGATTGGCCTAACTTAGGGATGGGAGACAAGCTGGAGGAGCCGGGAAACCAGGCTAGACTCCATGTTCCCACAGTGTGGCCACGGGCAGTGCCTGCCCTTTCTTGTCAGCTCTGCCAGGAGGAAGACTGAGTGTGATAGTGAGGGGAAATTGCTGCTGACGAAGGAAAACCCACCCTTTCTCCTCCTGCACAGCCAGCCCCTCATGTGCTCATCCCTCTATGCCGCCATGACAGGGGCCATGCTGGGTTCTTCACACATGTTCTCTCTTGCCAGCCACCTGCTATCCCCAGGCACACGCCCGTGTTGCAGATGAAGAAACTGAGGTTCAGAGAGTTTAAAGCAGCATGCCATTCAGGGCCATTCAGTTAGTCAGTGGCAACTCTGGGATTTGAACCCAGGTCTACGTGGCTCCAGAGCCAGGGCTTTTCCCAGCGCATGGACCTTGTAGATTGAGGAGCACCCCAAATCTCCCCAAACTGCAGTGCCTGGGCCAGAATAGGAGCCTCTCGGAAGCTGACTGGAGTGGGCCCCAGGGGGTAGGGCATCAGTCCAGGGGCTCAGCTCTCTCTGTTCCTTTCTGCCTCCTGCCCAGCCAGGGAAATGGCAGCCCCCTCCCAGTAGCCTCTCTGCCCTGTGTCTGTCAGCCTACAGGAAGCCCTGGGGCCTGAGATGAGCAGATGTGCTTGTCCAGCACAAGGAGCCCAGCCCGGAGGTGGCCTCTGGAAGGAGCAGCAGAGGTGGGTGTTGAGGGGGGCTTTGCCCAGGGGGAGAGCACCCTCAGGCATACCTTCTCCTCCTCAGGGGTAACCTGGGGGACCAGATGGACCATGGAAACACCTGTCATTGCCCTGTCATTCGGTCACCCCTGGCCTCTGCAGAGAGCGTGAGTGAGTCCAGGGCGAACAGTCCGGGGCCTGATGCCCGCAGGGCTGATGGCTGCTGTTGGCGATGGTGGGCTGCTTTACGGCCCTCCTCAGCCTACCTCCAATCTTCCACTCCAGCCAGATGGAGCTATTTTTGTTTCCCTCAAATGCCCCATGCTCTCCCACCTTGCAATGCTCTTCCCTATCCCCCAATGCCCTTCCTTGCCTCTCAGACTCTGAACTTTTCCCCATTCCTCAGGGCCTCAAGTCCCTGTTTCCCCAAGAAGCCTTCAGGACCCTCCTCAGCTCCTGTGGCTTCTCTGGCAATGCTCCCAGTGCTGCCTCAAAATCCCTCCCTCACCCCCGACCAGAGGCCCTTTCACCCTGCGCTTGTGATTCACAGAAACCAGGTCTGGGTGCCGGTCCCAGCCCTCCCTCCCTGGCACTGTTACTGAGTTTCAGCCCCACCCACTGCTCATTCCTTGTTCTCAGCCCCCACCCCAACTTCTGTAGGAATTTAAATTGCTCTCCACTAAAGACTCAGGAGAAAACTGTTTCCACACTGTGTGAAGCAGCCAGGCCCTGGGGGCAGCCCCACCCCATGGCCTGTACTCAGCTGTCACACTAGCCACACCTCAGCACACCCCCCTCCCAGAGCAGGTTGCCCATTGAGTCAGGCCGGGGTGGGGCAGGCTGCTCTTCAGGAAAGTGGAGGGCGGGCGGGCAGGAGTGGTGGTGCAATCCTCAGGGGGCTGAGTGTGTGCTGCGCTTGCAGAACTGCAGGTCAGGGAGATCTGTTTAGGATGAGCCACCTCACCCCTCTCCGCGCCCCACGCTCCCACACCCTACTAATTCCCAAAAGGAGACAGTGACTGGGGCTGCAGGTTGGTGAGGTTGAAGGGAGGCCACTTTATTTCTGCTTGGGGCCAACTGACAAGGCGGAATTTTTCCCTCTGAATTTGTCACAGAGACCCCTCTGGCCCCACACCCTTCCTACCTACTTGGGCCCAGGTTGGGTGGGGAGCAATGGACTCTGCTGGAAAAGGCTGGGCATAACTTATAACCCGATTACACGGTGATGCTAACAAAGGCTATTACCACCAGTTGCTGTCGAGTTGATTCTGACTTGTGGTGACCCCATGTATGTCAGAGTAAAACAGTACTCCATAGGGTTTTCAATGGCTGAATTTTTCGGAAGTAGATCATCAGGGCTTTCTTCTGCGGCACCTCTGAGTGGACTTGAACCTCCAGTCTTTTGGTTAGCAACCTAGCGAGTTAACCATTTGCACCACCCAGGGACTCCTGATAAATACTGTTAAAACAAACTCAAACCAGTAGCTGTCAAGTAGATTCTCTTATGTTGCAGGGTAGAGCTGCTCTCCATAGAGTTTTCAAGGCTGTGTCCTTTCAGCAGCAGATCACCAGGCCTTTCTTCCAAGGTGCCTCTGGATGAGTTCAAATCACCAACTTTCTGGTTAGTAGTTGAGCGCTTAACTGTTTGCACCACCCAGGGACTTCTAGTATTAGCCTCCACATGTTGGACGCCTGTTATGTGCTGGGCACTGTGCTATGTAATTTGCATACACTCTCTAATTATAGTAACATGTAAAGTTAAGTCCTATATAAGTAACTCCATTTTATATACAAGGAAACTGAGGCTCAGAGAAGTTATGTGACTCATTCAAGGTCATACAGGGCAGGATCCTGATTATTTTAATTATTATTTCTTTATGATTAGCATGGTATGCTTTCTACCAAATTAAACTGGTTAACTGATAGAAACAAAGAAAAGCATGTTAAAGAAATTGCTTCTGTGTTATAACTAACAAATATTTGTGCACATCAATATATGTGTGCATATCTATATGTGTGCATCAATCATTTTCATAGGAAAACGTGTGAAATAATGTTCAAATCTGTCTATAGTACAATTCTGATCACCCCCCTGCAAAGTTGGGATCATGAGTGTAAGCTCCTACCGCCACTCCTCCATCAGATAAAGCTCCTCGTGCATTTACACGGTGCTCATTCCACTCAGCTGTGGTAGTGGATTTCCTCATCTCTCTCCCTGTCCAGACTGGGTGTTTCTTAGGGCCTGGGGCCTGTCTTGTTCATCCACATACCCCAGTGCCCCATGTTGAAGGACGGGAAACAGTGGACCACACTTTGTATAGCGCTGCTCTAGGCTATACCTGGGGTACTGGGACTTCTCATTCTCTGCTACACGGTGCCTGAGCCATTATCTGGGGTGTGTGCAGGCCTCTTCCCTGGGAGGGCAGACAGTGCCACCTGACCAAGAGGGGATCACAGGGTTTCTGTTTGCAGGTGGGAAGGGTGGGGGCTGACGGAGCTTAGATGTGGGGCTGGGATGGGACTCAAGAACTCTCCTGCTGCCAAAGGGAATCAGGGGTGGGAAGAAATGGGGATGAGCCGCTGACCAGGGCCTTGGGCTGCCGAGGTTAGGGGCACCCTGTCTTTCCTGGGAGTCTCCGGCCAAGGCTGTCTTATAACTTTCCGGACTTGCTGAGGCCACCACGGCAGCAGGTGTTGTAAGGAGGTGGCTGAGGTCTTTCCCTGCCCCAGGAGGTGACAGAATATGAGCGGTTACTGCAGACTCCAGAAAGGCTGAAAGAAGGCAGCGTTCTGGGAGTGCCAGCCTCCCCCAGGGCAAGGGCAGGTTTGGGGATTTGACTGTGGAGGGCTATAAGAGGGTCTTGGGAGTGTGATGTGGGGACGTTTGGGGGGCAGCTGAGTGTTCCTGGCCAGAGATGGGTGCATCACAGGAATGGGCAGACCTGGGGGTCTGGTGAGACTGCAGAAGATCCCCGGTGCTAGGAGGGGCTGTTTGGGACTGGGCCCTCCTCAGTCTACGGGGGACTCCTCTGGTCCCCTCGGAATCTACAGACAAGGAGCCAGAGAAGCCGTGAGGATTGACACGGGGATGGCATGACACCCACAGGAACCAAGTGAGGAGTCAGCTTACCCATCCCACGCCCCACTCCACCACGAGAGGGCAGCTTGTGTGAGAGCAGACCCCAGTCCTCTCTCCCGCCTTCCCTAAGTCTAGCCTGTGCTGGGCAGAAGAAGGGAAGGGAGAGCTTTGAATTGAACACGAGATTGGAATTTAAAACGGACTAGGATGGAGTCTTAACAACTAAACACGACTGTTGTAAGAAGCAAAAGGGGCTGTTAAGTTAGGGAACCTTGAACAGAGCCCACTGCCCAGCAGGGAAGGAGCTTCCCCAGAGTGAAGTTGGTAGCGTGCAGTTGGTAGCGGCTACTGAGAAAAATCAATGAAAGGTTTTCATAATCGAACCTCACCTCCTTTAGGTCTTTACTCAAAAACCACCTTTTCAGGGAGGCCATGCTTGGCCACAAAAGCTAACTTTGTTGTCCCCTCCCTGCCATTCCAACACTTCCAGGTCCCTTTTCTGCTCCCCTTTTCTCTTTAGTGCTTTTCACCATTTTGATATACTATGTACTTTCGTTATTTATCTTATTGCTTATGCATCTCTCTTCTCTTAACTGTAAGCCCCAAGAAAGCAGGGATTTGTCTCTTTTGTTCACTGTTGAATCCCGGCATCAAGAGCGTAGCTGGGCCCATGATGGCTGGATGAATGAATGAATACCTGTTTATTCTCAGGAAGCTGAGACTCCAGGTTACATATATACAGTGTCCTGAAAAGGGCAGAGGGAGAATCCTGCTCCTCAGATAGATGAACAGAGGGATTTGGGGGCCAGGAACCTCTGGATATTTGACAGTCTGAAGAGTTCAAGGGGTACCATTTTCAGCTGATGGTGGAGAAGAGGCTGGGGCAACAGCATCCTGAATAAATGATTACAGGACACCAGTTGGCGAGGAGTTTTCCATGTCCGATGGAGTGGCGCTGTTGCCCTGGCCATCAGTAGCCTGTTTGGCATCCTGCTTGGCTGGGGGTGGGAGTGGGAGGTCAATGGTTACCGGTTGGCTGCTAACTGAAAAGTTGGTGGTTCGAACCCACCCAGTGGCTCCGCGGGAGAAAGACCTGGTGATCTGCTCCCGTAAAGATTACAGCCTAGGAAACTCTACAGGGAAGTTCTATTCTGTCACATGTCTACTCTTGCTATGAGTCAGAATCGACTCCAAGGCACCCATCAACATCAACAACAACGCCATTAGATTGCTGTGAGGGTTAAATGAGATTACATAAATATGAGTGCTCAGAACCGTGCCTGGACCATGGCAAAGCATGTAAATGTTTGCTGTTATCTTTGGGGTATTGTGGAGGCAGAAAGAGGCCCCTCCCCGCAGTGCAGTGCATCTCCCTGTCCTTTTCCCTCCCTGTGGTTCCCACCCCTCCTTCCACTCCCTCTTAATGTCCCTCAGCTTGGGCTCCCCCTCCCGCCTAAGCCAAGGGCCCTGCTTTCTACCCTCTCCTTCCTCCCAGCCAGGCCTGGGCCCCTGCAGTCACGGGAAGACGGGCCTGGCTGGGTGTGTCAGCCCGCCTGCCATGTGCAGCCAACCAGCGACCAGAGACGAGCGTGACAACATCCACCACCTCTTGCCAGGACGGCCCAGGTCTCTTCTGAGGAGTGGAGGGACACGGAGTCCCAAGCCGCCGCACCCGTCTTCAGAGGAATTAGCACTCACCCTGGGTGTGGTCCCGACGCCCTGCCCCAGAATCACCATTGACCCCGTTTGTGTGAGCACAGGAGACAGCTGCACAGCCTTCGCTCCCTTCCTGCAGCCCTGTTGTGTCTCCCACCCCGTTCCTAACTTTAATCTCCTGTTCCCACCCTTCCTACCTGCCACACTTTTCCACTCCCTCCCCACTTTCATGTTTCAGTCTCAGCTCTGATTTCTCATATCTCTTCCTTCTTTTGCAGGCCTGCTCTTTCAGGAAGCCTTCCTAAATTATCCAGGACCTTGCCACCCAAAAGTGTGGTCCAGAGACTGGCAGCAACATCATCACCTGGGAGCTTGTTAAAATGCAGATTCTGGGGCCCAAAATTCTGCATTTCTACAAGCTCCCAGGTGGTCCATATGCACATTAAACCCATTGCCCTCAAGTTGATTCAGACTCATGGAGACCCTATAGGACAGAGTAGAACTACCCTATCAGGTTTCCAAGGAGCAACTGGTAGATTCAAACTGCCGACCTTTTGGTTAGCAGCCAGGCTCTTAACCACTGTGCCACCAGGGCTCCATATGCACATTAAGGTCTGAGAAATACTGAGCTAGGTTAACCTGGCTTCCAGTGACCTCCAATCCCTGAAAGGGTGGAGGTTCTGGGACCCTGTGCCAGTCTATGCAGCTGGTATCAGACTGACCAGAGACAGTGGAAAGAGCATTTCAAATTCCACAGAACAGTGAAACTGACCCCGCTGTAGTGTAGAACTGCCCCATGGAGTTTCCCAGGAGAGGCTGGTGGATTTAAACTGCCAACCTTTTGGTTAGCAGCTGAGCTCTTAACCACTGTGCCACCAGGGCTCCTTTGTTGCTTAGTACCTATGAATAACCCATTGCCAATGAGTCGATAACCCTGTTGGACAGAGTAGAACTGCCCTATGGAGTTTCAAGGCTGTAATCTTTTTTTTTTTTTTTTAATTGTAGTTTAGATGAAAGTTTACAGAGCAAGTTAGTTCCTCATTAAATAATTAATACACATATTGTTTTGTGACATTGGTTGCCAGCCCCACGACATGTCAATACTCTCCTCTTCTTGACCTTGGGTTCCCCTTTACCAGCTTTCCTGTCCCTTCCTGCCTTCTCGTTCTTGCCCCTGGGCTGGTGTGCCCATTTAGCCCTGTTTTGTTTTATGGGCCTGTCTAATCTTTGGCTGAAGGGTGAACATCAGGAGTGAATTCAGTACTGAGTTAAAAGGGTGTCCGGGGCCCATACTCTTGGAGTTTCTCCAGTCTCTGTCAGACCAGCAAGCCTGGTCTTCTTTTGTAGTTTGCATTTTGTTCTACACTTTTCTCTAGCTCTGTCTGGGGCCCTCTATTGTCGTCCCCGTCAGAACAGTCAGTGGTGGTAGCCAGGCGCCATCTAGTTGTGCCAGACTCAGTCTGGTGGAGGCTGGGGTAGTTGTGGTCCGTCAGTCCTTTGGACTAATCTTTCTTCCGAGGCTATAATCTTTGCAGAAACAGACTGCCACATCTTTCTCCCGCAGAGCAGCTGGTAGGTTTGAACCACCGAACTTTCAGTTAGCAGCCAAGCACTTAACCACTGCACCTCCAGGGCTCCTTTAGCACCTATGAATACCTTATGCAAATAACTTTGGGAAATGCTAATCTAAGTCCCATCCCTGTTTGTACACACACACATTCGTACACATACACACACACACACACACATACACTCTCACATACCCTTACCCACACATTCACATACACACACTCTCTTTCACACCAGTTATTAAGATTTTTATGTGAGGTTTCCAAATTGCAAAGTAGTCCTCCTTAGCACCCATTTGGTGTTGGAGTCTGGTGGCATTGGAGAATCTGAGCCTGAGGTGTTGGGGAGGTGTTTCGTGGAGCTTCCCTTCCAACACTGTACTGGGCAGTGGTCTTGCTGGGGCAGGCGAAGTCACCTCATCTAGGGCCTACGGGGCAGGTTGTCCTCACCAGCCTCGATTTCTCCTGTGCACTGGGTAGCTTCGCTTTTATTTTATTTTATTTTACATTCCCTCCCTACTTTCATATTTTGAGGCTCCCATGTTATCTGTTCTCCCAAATCCACCCCTTAGTCCTGGAGTGGAGTCACTGCCCGCAGGTAGAAGGCTGTTCTCACGGGCCTGATCGTTATTATAAAAGAACCCACGATCCCCACCTGAGGAAGGCAGGAGGGAAGGAGGACTTCTACAAATCCAGCGGTTGGGCTGGGTTTGTGCAGGGAAATTCTATTTGCTTTGCTGACCTGGAGAGTTTATGGCAGCACCTGGCAGAGTTTTCTAGTTAAACCCTGGCCTGGGCTTTTGCTGACACCATGGTTAGATAGAAGGTAGAACCGGCTGGGCCAGTTCTGACCACCTGACTCACTGATTCTTTAGTCCCCTGCCTCTCACCAGGGTTGTTGAGGAGGCTGAACCCGGGCGGTTGTGGGAATCTGCAGGAATGCCAGACTATAAGCTTCCCAGCCCTGCCTGGGGAGCTGGGACAGGCTGGGGCCTAGGTTTGGGGTTCACGGAGATCCCAGGGAAGCTGGTGGGCACGGGAAAAGGAGACTTGGAGAGCACAGAGTGGCAGAACTGGAAGGGGCCCTGGACTTCCCCTAATTTTAGCAGAAAGGAAACTGGTGAGGTAGCTTTCGCAAGGCCACACATGGACTCTGGTAGATTCGGGATCTCTTGACAATTATATTGAGACATCACTTTTTGTGGCTTCTGGGCTGCTTCTCCAGCCAGAACTGCCGTATTCAGAATGGCCTGGGCATAAATTTATCCCAAAGCTGGCTCCATTTTCACTGGGGAATCCCATTTCTAAATGCCAACATGCACCATGTCCAACTTCCTTGCTTCTTACTAGACCCAGTTCCCTGGGAGTAGGCCCACAGCAGGCTGAGAGGAGTTTGATTGTCTGGGGCCCACTGAAGTGAAAAAAAAAAAAGATTTCCATGTGACTTTCTGAGAAATAAAACCCATTGCCGTCGAGTCGATTCCGACTCATAGCGACCCTACAGGACAGAGTAGAACTGCTCCATAGGGTTTCCAAGGAGCACCTGTTGGATTTGAACTGCTGACATTTGGTTAGCAGCTGTAGCTCTTAACCGCTACACCACCAGGCCTGATGACAGAAGAGACTAGAAATGGATGCCCCAGATCAGAGAGGTCCCAGTCCCCTTGTACTTGGTGCTACTCAGACCACATCTGGTGTCTCATGCCCTGTTCAGAGCTCCAGTCCTTAAGAGGGACAATGACAACCTGAGACATGTTGAGAGAAGGGAAACCAAGACAATAAAAGGGACACTAAACCAAATCCTGAGGACATTGGTGGTTCAGTGGTAGAGTTCTCGCCTTCCGTGTGGGAGACCCAGGTTCGATTCCCGAACAGTGAACCTCATGCAAAGCCACCACCCACGTGTCAGTGGAAGCTTGTGTGTCGCTATGACGCTGTCTTGGAGAAGTACAGCCAGAGTGTTCATTGGAAGTGAGGACGGCAAGATTTCGTCTCACATACTTTGGACATGTTATCAGGAGGGACCAGTCCCTGGAGAAGGACATCATGGTTAGTAAAGTAGATGGTCAGCAAAAAAGAGGAAGATCCTCAACGAGATGGATTGACACAGTGGCTGCAACAATGGGATCAGGCATAACAATGATTGTGAGAATGGTGCAGGACCGGGAAGTGTTTTGTTCTGTTGTACATAGGGTCACTATGAGTCAGAGTCAACTCGATGGCACCTGACAATGACAACAATGAATCTGACGAGGTTTCAGCAAAGCTTCCAGACTAAGACAGACTAGAAAGAAAGGCCTGGCAATCTGGTTCTGAAAATTAGCCAGTGAAAACCCTATAGATCACAGTAGTCTGATCCCCAGCTGATCATGGGAATGGCACAAGACCGGGGAGAGTTTTGTTTTGTTGTACATGGGGTTGCCATGAATCAGGGGCCAACTCGAGGACAGCTAACAACAACAAACCGAATCCTATAAAGAATGGTTGATGAAACAGATTTAGGCTGGCAATGAGAAAACTCAGGGCAAGAGGGCTGTGTTCAGGTATTAGAAGGATTGTCATGGGGGAGAGAGAAGGGACCTGTTCTCCACAGCTTCAGAAGGTAAAGACAAGAGCCAATGAGTCAAAGTTGGAGGAACCCAGAAGCTGGAGAACTGTCAGAGAATTGTCTAGCAATCAGGACAGCATTGAGAGGTGGGGAGCACTGTCTCTGGAGTGCTCAGAAGAGGCTGCATGGCCAACTTGGAAGGCTGTTATTACGGACCTTCAAGTGCCAGAAACAGGGGAGTGGACTGGGAGACCTTTAAGATCAGTTCACCCTCAAGAGTCTGTAATTCCACTTCCAGAGTCATCTTCAACGCCACACACGTTGAGCACATGCTCCGTACTGGACACAGTGCTGGATGTTGGGAATAAGTCACAGTCCCTGCCCACTAGAAACTCTTTCCACAGAGGGGGAAACAGACGCATGCATGAGTCGGGACATGGCCAGGGCTCCACAAGGGTGGAAACTTGCAGGCTTCATGAAGGGAATGACATGTGAGTTGGCCTCAAAGGATGAATTGGATTTTGACAAGCAAAGTGGGGAAGGGCGTACCAGGCAGAAGCAACAGTACAGACAGTGGAATTAAACGGGCATGTGACGTTTGGGGAGATACTGAACAGGAGTGGAGTTCAGGAAGTGAATGAGAAGAAGCCAGAGGCAGGGAGGTGGACTGGGGCCAGCCTGGGAGAGCCTTGGGGGACTGCCTAAAAATTCCAGCTCCAGAACATTGGGAGCTGACAGATGTTTTTAGCCAGGAGATGGATGCAATCAGTACTATTTTTATTTTTTAAACAATATTTTATTGTGTTTTCAGTGAAAGTTTACAGCAAATTAGGTTCCCATTTAACAATTTCTACACAAATCTTTCAGTGACATTGCTTACTTTTTTTCACAATGTTTCAACCTTCTCATTATTTCCGTTCTGGTTGTTCCATTTCCAGTAATCTAGTTTTCCTGCCCAATTACCTTCTCATCGTTGCTTTAGAGTCCCGGTGACTGTTTGGTCTCATATAGATGATTTAGGGAGCACGGTGTTCACGGGTGATACTCTTTATTTTATGAGACAATCTGTTATTGAGCTAAAAGGTGGCCTCGGGGTAGTAGTTTTGGTTGAAGGTTTAAAGGGTATCTCAGAGCGATAATCTTTTTTTTTTTTTTAATTGCACTTTAGGTGAAGGTTTACAGAACATATGTTTCTCATTAAACAGTCAGTACACATATTGTTTTATGACATTGGTTCACAACCCCACGACATGTCAACACTCTCCCTTCTCGACCTTGTAGAACCTTTTTTTTTTTGGTGAAAATATACATAGCCAAATATACACCATTTCAAAAATTTCTACATGTACAATTCAGCAACATCAATTCCATTCCTCCAGTTGTGCTGCTAATCTCACTTTAGATGAAGGTTTACAGAACAAAATAGTTTCTCATTGAACAGTACACATAATGGCCTATGACAATGGTTAACAACCCTACCACTTGTCAACACTGTCCTTACTCAACCTTGAGTTCCCTGTCAATAGCTTTCCTGTTCCTTTCTGCCTTCTAGTCCTTGTTTCAGGGCAATAATCTTGAGTTTTCTAGTCTCAACTGGTCCAGTAAGTCTGCACTTTAAAAAAAATTTATTGTGGTTTAGATGAAAGTTTACAGCACAAATTAGTTTCTCATTCAAAAATGTATACACAAACTGTTTTGTGATACTGGTTGCAATCTCCACAATGGATCAGCATGCTCCCCCTTTCCACTTCAGCTTCTCCTTGTCCATTCATTCAGTTTTCCTGTCCTTTCCTGCCTTCTCATCTTTGCTTTTGTACAGGTGTTGCCCATTTGGTTTCATATATTTGAAGGAACTAAGAAGCACGTTTTTCATGTGTGTTGTTGCTTGTTTTATAGGCCTGTCTAATCTTTGGCTGAAAAGTGGATTTCAGGAGTAGCTTTCGTTCTGAGTTAGCAGGGTGTTGAGGGGCTGTAGTCTCGGGGGTTCCTCCAGTCTCTGCTAGACCAGTAAGTCTGGTTTTTTTTTTTTTTTTTGTGAATTTGAATTTTGTTCTACATTTTTCTCCTGCTCTGTCCAGGACCCTCTATCGTGATACCTGTCAGAGCACTCAATGGTGGTAGCCGAGTATCATCTAGTTCTTCTGGGCTCAGGCTGGTGGAGGCTGTGGTTCATGTGGTCCATGAGCCCTCTGGACTAATATTTTCCTTGTGTCTTTGGTTTTCTTCATTCTCCTTTTCTCCAGATAGGATGGGACCAACATATGTATCTTAGATGGCTGCTTGCAAGCTTTTAAGACTCCAGACACTACTCACCAAAGTAGGATGTAGAACATTTTCTTTATGAACTATGTTATGTCAATTGACCTAGATGTGCCCTGAGACTATGGTCTCCAGCCTTAAGCCCCAGTAACTTGGTCCCTCAAGGAGTTTGGGTGTATCTAGGAAGCTTCGATGACTTTCTCTTGGTTAGGTTGTGCTGACTTCCCCTATATTGTGTGTTGTCTTTCCCTTCACCAAAGTTAGTGATTTCCCCTTCCCACCCCTCCCTTCCCTCATAACCATCAAAGATTGTTTTTTCTCTGTAAACCTTTTCTTGAGTTTTTATAATAGTGGTCTCATGCAATATTTGTCCTTTTGTGACTGACTTATTTCACTCACCATAATGCCCTCTAGATTCATGTTGTGAGATGTTTTGTGGATTCATCATTGTTCTTTAACACTGAGTAGTATTCCATTGTGTGTATGTACCATAATTTGTTTATCCATTTATCTGTTGATGGACACATAGGTTGTTTCCATCTTTTTACTATTGTGAGCAATGCTGCAGTGAACATGGGTGTGCATATGTCTATTCGTGTAATGGCTCTTACTTCTCTAGGATATATTCCTAGGAGTGGGATTGCTCGACTGTAAGCTATTTCTATTTCTAGCTTTTTAAGGAGGCACCATATCATTTTCCATAGAGGTTGTGTCATTTTACATTCCTACCAGCAGTGTGTAAGAGTTCCAATCTCCCTGAAACCTCTCCAACATTTGTTATTTTCTGTTTTTTGTTGATTAGTGCCAATAATGTTGGGGTGAAATGGTATCTCATTGTAGTTTTGATTTGCATTTCTATATCAACTCGATGGCAAGGGGTTTTTAATGTCTAATGATAGTGAGCATTTTCTCCTGTGTCTGTTAGCTGCCTGAATGTCTTCTTTGGTGGAGTGTCTGTTCACATCTTTTGCCCATTTTTAAATTGGATTATTTCTCTTTTTGTTGTTGAATTGTTGAAGTATTCCATAGATTTTAGAGATTAGACCTTTGTTGGATATGTCATAAACATGGTCTGTAAACCTAAAAGTGCTCTAAAAATTATGCCAATTAATTTTTAAAAATCAATGTAATTCACCATTTTTACTGAATAAAAGAAAAACCATACAATCATTCCAAGAGATACAGAAAAACACTTGAAAAAAATCAACACCCATTCATAATAATAAAAAAAAAAAAAAAAACCTCAGCAAACTAGGGGTAGAAAAGAACTTCCTTAGTCTAATAAAATCCTACAGCTAATATCATACTTCATGATGCAAGCCTTAATGTTTTTCCTGTAAGATGGAGAACAAGGCAAGGATTTCTGTCCCCACCATTTCTATTCAGCATTGTACTAGAGGTCCAAGCCAGTGCAGTAAGGCAAGAAAAAGAAATAAAAGGCATAAAGATGGGAAAGGAAGAAGTAACACTGTTTCTTTCTATTCAAAGATAACATGATTGCTTCCTTCAAAAATCCTGAGGAATCTACTAGAACTAATGAATGAATTTAGCAAGATTGTAGAACACAGTATCGGTATATAAATGTCATTTGTATTTTTATGTACTAGCAGCACACAATTGGCAAGTTAAATTTTAAGATTACATTTACAGTCACTTCAAAACATAAATACTTTTTGATAAATTTAACAAATTGTCCAAGACTTGTACATAGAAAATGATAAACATTGTTAACAGAAATTAAAGAATAAATTGAGAGAGAAACTATGTTCATAGTTTGGAGGACTCAATATTGATCAAAACTGATCTACAGATTCAATAGAATTCTTATCATAATCCCACTAGGATTTAAAAAATGATAAACTGATTCCAAAATTTACATGAAAAGAATAAAGGATATCCAAAGCAATCTTAGAAAAGAGGAGCAAAGTTGTGAGATGTACACATAGATTAATGGAACCAAGTAAAGTCCAGAAATACATTCACACGTATATAGTCATTTGATTTTTTACAAAGGTGCTAAAGTAAAGTGCTGTAACAGCTGGCTATCCTATAGGGGTAAAGTGAATCCCGATCCCTACCTCACACCATAAACAAAAATTAATTAGAGATTGATCATAGACCTAAACAGAAAAGCTAAAATTATAACCCTTCCAAAAGAAAACATGGAGAATAACTTCATAATTTGTGAATAGTAAAAGTTTTAGGACACAGAAAACAATAACCATAAAATTGAAAACTGATGAATTAAACTTTATAAAAATCTAAAACTGCTGCTCAAAAGACGTTGAGAAGAAAATGAATAGGCAAGCCACACACTTGGAGAAAATATTAACAGAACATATATCTGACAAAGAAATTGTATCTTTTAAAAATTTTTGTAAAATATAAGGAACTCTTATAATTCCATAATAAAAAGCACAAACAACCCCCCAAAATGAGCAAAATATTTAAAAAGACACTTTACAAAGAAAGATATACAAATGGCCAATAAGCATATGAAAAAGGGCTCAACAGGGAAATGTAAACTAAAACCATAATGAGATACCACTGCACATGCACTACAGGGCTACAATGAAAAGACTGACAGCAACAGATATTAGTCAGCATGTGGAGCCGTCATAATTCTCATACATTGTTGATGGGAGTGTAAAATGGTACACTCACTTTTGAAAAAATGTGCATCAGTTTCTTCTAAAACTAAACATATGATTCAGCACTTCCACCTAGAGTATTACCCAATACCACTTAGCTTCCAGGACACTATGCTCTCCTGGTTTGCCTCCTACCGCCCTGGCTATTCCTTCTCATTCTCTTTGGCTGGTTCTCTGCAGTTTCAGAATATTTTCCTCTTTCTCTCTATGCATCCTTGGTCAGCTCTTCCAGTCTTATGGTTTACAAACCCTCACATCTTTGCTCCAAGATGTCTGGCTACAATCATTCTAGACTCTCTAGAATGTGGGGCACTTGGCATCATTTGTTCCCCGCTGGAGCCCGAGTTACCAATGCTGGGGCTACAAGAACGGTCCTACTCATCAGACAAGGACACTCACAATCACCAAGTCTCCACTCTGTGCCCATACAGAGCCAGGGGCTGTCACAAATCCTTCTGCCAGCTGTGTGTGTGTGTGTGTATGTATGAGTCTGTGTGTGCATGTGTGCACCTGCGGTCCCTCTACCTTTAGAGACTCATGTTCGTGAATCCTGGAAACCAGTTAGAAGAGTATTCCAGACAAGAAAAATGTTTCTTTTATCCTATTTACCATTTCCTCCTTCCCTTCCTTCCTGCCTTCCTCCCTCCCTCCCTTCCCTCCTTCCTCCTTCATTTTTTCTAAAAGAATAAAATTTTTATTACTTAACTGCCTGACATACTTCTAGAATATTATTTTAACATTATTTTGACTGTATACTCTTGGCTTATGCTTTAAAATTTTTTTGAATAGTCTTTATTTTTTTAGAGCACTTTTAGGTTTACAGAAAAACTATGCAGAAAGTACAGACTTCCTGTATATCTTTATTTTCTCTGCACATAGTTTCTCCTACTATTAGTGTGCCATTATGGATACAACTGCTATGGTGCATTCCTATGATACATTTGTTACAGTTGATGAGCCAATATTGATACCTTATTATTAACTGAGTCCATCATCTGCATCAGGGTTCACTCTTTGTGTTGTATGGACCTATGGGTTTTGACAAATGCATAATGGCATGTGTCCACCATTACAGTATCATGCAGAATAGATTCGCTGCCCTAAAAATACCCTGTGCTCCATCTTTTCACACCCACGCCAACTCCTGGCAACCACGGACCTTTTTACTACTCTACAGTTTTGCCTTTTCCAGAATGTCATGTAGTTGGAATCACACAGTATGTAGCTTTTTCAGGCTCCTCCTTCATTTTTAAAAACAAATATGGGGGCTGCTCTGTGGCGGTGCTACTGAAATCGCTGCCTTCAAGGAGCTCACAGTCTAGGGGCAGGAAGACAGACACAGGCTGTAGTGGGGGTGGTGGGTGCTGGCTCCAGCACAGTGATGAGGGAGTGCCAGGAAGCACCCTTAATCCAGCGGGGAGGGGAGGGGAAGTTGGTGCAGAGTGCTGAGGGCGAGGGCAGGCTGTGTAGGAGAAAGGGGCTGCCTGGAAATCCAGAGACCTGAGCTCTAGACCTGACCCTGCTGCTAGTGCTTCTTGGTGACTCTGAGCAAGTCACTTTGTCTCCCTCACCTGTGAAACAAGAGAGTTGGACTCGATCGGAGTTTTCCTGGCGGGTGGTGGTGGCGGTTGGAGCTCTTGCCCCAGCCTTTTCCAACAGGGCCACTTCAAACTTGCCTGCTTGGTGTCTCAGCCTTCCATGTTAGATATTGTCTACTTAAAGCAGTCAGTGGCTGACAAAACCAAAAACAAACAAATAAACAAAAACCAAACCAGTTGACACTGAGGCAGCCCCATGTATATCAGAGTAGAACTGTGCTCCATAGGGTTTTCAATGGCTGATTTTTTTGGAAGTAGATTGCCAGGGCTTTCTTCTGAGGTGCCTCTGGGTAGATTCAAACCTCCAACCTTTCAGTTAGCAGCCAAGTGTGTTAACAGCCACTTAGGGACTCCGATGTGTGGAAATCAACTAGGAGACCTCTGAGGACCCTGCCAGCTGTCATGTCTGTGACCCTGGCATGGGCCAGCTCCATGCTGGAATGGTGAGTCCAGCACGCCATTCCAGCCAGCCTGCCTTCCAGCCCCTAGTACCTGGGGACTATGGCTCCACCCTATACAATCCTACCGGTTGTCCAGCCATCAAGCTGGTCTGGTTTGTCGGGGCCAAGAACAAAGTCTCTGTCCCCCAGCTGGTCCCAAACTCTGACAGACTTAGGAACCAGGCAGAGCCAGCAAGAGAAAAACGGATGGAGGGCCTGGGCAAGAAGTGGCCCCTTTCATTTCAGGAGTGGTCACTGGGTGGGTTGTCTGGGAAAGGGCTTGTCTCAGCCTAGAGGCGGTGGCAGAGATATGACTTCTACTTAGTCTTGAGAAGCTTCTTTGAGGAGGACAAGAACTCTTTTTTTTTTTCCAGATACTTCTAGAATTAAAGAGGAAAAAGGTGAGCAGTCTATGATTCTCAAATACTGCTCAGTCTCAGACCCAGATGACAGAAGACTCAGAGGGGGCATCACAGTCTGTGGACGGAGTCACTAGAGGGGAGTTTAGAAGCCAACCTAACAGTGTTGGCAACTGCCGTCTTGAAAGCAGCAATAGCAGAAGGAAATGAGCATGCATGAGCCTTGGCCTCAGTCCTGGTTCAAATTCTAAGTCCATCACCTACTAGCTGTGTGACCCTGAAGAAGTTTCTCAGCCTCTCTGAACCAGTTTCTTATCGGTAAAACAGAAATGGCCATACCTACTCGGGGCATTAATATGAAGATTTTAGGTGACATATGTAAGTGCCCAGCACAGTGCCTGGTCCTCAGCAAGTGGTCACGTCATAGGTGGTCACTCTTCTTTAGACTTCTCCTGAGCCCTATAGCCCAGCTGTCCTCCAGGAAAGCTTTGGGCTCCAGAATGCAGGCATGGGGCCTGAAAGACTCCAGAGTGACAGACACAGGCTTAGTGTGGGCCCAGTGGCCTTGGCGACGTGGTAGACGAGTCCTCTCTGAGTGAGGTGGTGAGAGCTGAACTTTAATGGCTTCATGTAGAAAGGGTGGCATTGCAGAGCTCAGAGATTTAGAACCATTTGATAAAAACTGAGATTTAAAAAAATAATTTTTTTATTAATCTACCAGTCATGAAACTTCTTAATGGTTGACCAAAGGGGTTGGAGTATTGGGAGCATGAAGTCCTTTGTGTCTACGAGACATCTGCTGATCCTCCATCAGTGGGGCCATCAGCTTTGATGTGCTTCCCTGAGAGGGCTGATGGGTGACTTGGTGACGTTTGCATTCTGTTGGACCAGTGGCAGGTGTCTGCAGGGTGACTGGTAAGGGTGGGGGAAGCTCCCCTGTGGCCCCATACTCTAACCAACCAAACCAGCTGGCCCCAGACTAGATTGTGCACATGGTAGCTTCTAGTATCTAAATTCCATTAATCAGAGCTTTCTATTTATTGACATGACTGCACAGCAACCACAGCTCATAAGATGTGTAATCTTACGATGCCGCGAGATTCTGAATCAGCAAAGATTTAATTATGTCAGGCTTGTCTTCTAAAATATTCTAGGTCTCTGACAGCCGGGAGGCTTGGGGAGTTGCTCAGAATGCACTTGGATAGGACAGAGAGGCCTGGGCCCCAGTCTTGGCTCTGCCACAAACGTGCTGGGTGACTCTGGGCAAGTCACTTTCACCCTTTGGGTTTCAGTTTCTTCTGTCCCCTGCCCGTCTCACTAGAATGGAGTAAAGACCAAAACAGACAAGGAATACCCAAAAACTTTGAAACTTAAAGGGATGATTTTGTGGCTCCTCCAGTAAAAAAGACTATTGTTACTATTAACAACTTCTATTCACTCTTCCCCGACTGGGCTGGTCCACTGAATGCATTGCATTCTAAAAAGTGATACACAGGGATGTTCTAAATTCAGATTACCCGGGACTCCAGCAGGGAAGCTGGGCCCTGGGCCCCTCAGTTGCAAAGGGGCGGGAGGAAATGGCTCTGAGGCTCAGGGCAGGTGGAATTACGGGCAGTCTGGACACTAAGGTCTGGGAGACTTGGCCTCTAGGACCATGAGACCTCTTCCTGGCCACAGTCCAGGCCTCCAGCTGTTCCTGATGGTCCCAGGTTGGTCTTGCCCATCTATCCACAGAGCCCAAGGCCCTCCCATTCTCACTGGCCAATCCTCTTAGAGGGTAGAAGGTCAGCCACCATCTTAGTCAGGGAGGGCTCGAGTAAGACCTTTGGGGCCCTTTAGCACTTTTACATACTAAATCACCCACATCCCACGTGAAATCTAATTTTTTTTTACCGTTGGGTATGATTTCTCAGTAATCACACTTGGGGATTTTTGGGATGTGAGGTAACTAATCCACTAATCGTTTTCAAATGTTTGTAAATACTAGATGTAACAATGATGGTGATGTAATATTGTACCATGCTCTGTGCTACATGCACACAGCAGATTACCACACAGCAGTAAACATAATGTGCAATAGTCATGGATGAATCTCACAAACATATTGTTGAGCTAAAGAAGCCAGACACAAAGATATACTGTTGACTCCATTTATATAAAGTTCAAAAACAGGCAAAACTAATACATGGTGTTAAAAATTGGACTAGTGGTTACTCTTGGAGAGGGGGGTAGGAACAGGAAGGGGCATGAGGAGGGCTTTGGGGTGCTGGTGATGTCTTGTTTCTTCATCTGGGTGCTGGTTAGAGGGTGTGTTCAGTTTGTGAAAATAGCTGCACACAGTTGAGTATTTTTCTGCATATTTTGTTATATGTTATATTTCCATAATATAACATGATTGAATGCTATATTTCCATAATATAGCATTATTGAATATTGTATTTCCATAATATCGCATTATTGAATGTTATATTTCAATAAAAGCTTAAAAAATCAGAGCATTTATTAATTTTGGATTTGCAATGTGATTTTACATTTTGGAGCCAATACATGTTTTTCAGGTCTCAAAACATTTTTAGAGGCCTTAGGTCTAGCGTAGCATATTTTTACACAAATAATGCGCGCCTTCTGCGTTTGTTTGCTGGCCCTGCCACCCCCCCACTTTGCCCCCGCCCCGCAAGCTATTTTCATAAGTCCTCTATACTAATTTTTTTATAGCAACGTGTGGAAGAGGACTGGCATAGTGGCATTTGTGAGGGTGCCTCATTGGGGGAGGGCGAGGCCGACAAACAAAAGCAGAGGGCATGATTTATTTGTGTAAGAATACGGTATCTAACAATCTGGGCCACAGCCAGGCCAATTCCTCCCCCTCCCACCATGCGCTGTGTCAAGGTTCCTCCTCCCAGTGCCTGGCCTGCCCCACCCCCTACCCTGAGGGATGACCCCGGGGGTCAGTGCCATGGGCTATAGTGGAGCAGCCACCCAGTCAGCACCCTCCCAGACGGGGAAAAGCTCCCTGCAGCTCCTACCCTAAGCATCCCGTCCTTCTCTACCCAGTAAATTCCATGTCATAGGGTGAACATTGCTGTGAGCCACCCCCACTGCTCACCCACAGCAATGACGTTCACCCTGTGACGTGGAATTTACTGCCTGTGTCTTATTAAGGTTCCATGTGCATGTCTTGTCCCCGTGAGCCTCTTGAGGCTGGGGCCCACTGTGTTCTTTGTTTTTGTAACCTTTCAGTGCCTGATAAGAGCCTTGGTGGGACAGTGGTTAAAAGCTTGGCTGCTAACCAGAAGGTTGGCGTTCGAATCCACCAGCTGCTCCTTGGAAACCCTATGGTGCAGTTCTACTCTGTCCTATCGGGTCGCTATGAGTCAGAATCGACTCGATGGCAACGGGTTTGGTTTTTTGGTTTAGTGCCTGATACAAGGCCATTGGTGGTTCAGTGGCAGGATTTTTGCCTTCCATGCAGGATAGCTGGGTTCAATTCCTGGCCAGTGCACCTCATGCCCAGCCACCACTCGTCTGTCAACGGAGGCTTTCGTGTTGCTGAACAGGTTTTCAGCAGTCTCCAGACTAAGATGGACTGAAAGCAAGGCCTGGTGATCTACTTCCTAAAATTCAGCTAATGAAAACCCTATGGATCCCAACGGTCCAGTCCACAACCCATCAAGATTATGGCTCAGGACTGGGCAGTGTTTTGTTCAGTTGTGCATGGGGTCGCCAAGAGTTGGGGGCCAATCTGATGGCAGCTAACAACAACCATGCCTGATACAGCATCTGGGTGGAGTACACATTCAATACACCCGGGCTCCTTTTACCTCTTTGAAGTTCTTTCTCTCAGGTACCCTGCCTTGTGGGGGCGAGGGGGTTCATACTGGTGTGGCTTTTCCATTTACTAGCTGTGTGACCTTGGGCATATTTGTTCCCTCCCTAAGTCTCACTGTACTTACTTGTAGAATTAGGACAGCCATACTACCATCACTGTGCTATTGTGAGGCTCAAATGTGCTAATGCAGAGCAGGTGTGCAGGGATGGCGTTGTCCCGCTCCCTCAGGGGCACTCGCAATCCTTGCCTGTTACGGGGTCCGTAAGAGATGATCCCAGCAGGGAGTGAGCACCCTCACATTCTTCAACAGCACCCCAAATAATCCACTACTTGAAAAAATTCAAAGAAACTCCAGCAATTTATTGATTTCCTCTATTTCCAAAAAAGCAAATACATAGCGTACCACACAGGGCAACCGGACCTGGCCAGCACAAGGCTCTTACAAAAACACAGAGCAAGGCAAGGTGTCCTCCCCTGCCCATCCCACAGTCCCAGACTTGGCCACCCACCATCCCGCCTCTTAGTAAGTCTCCACAGTGGGCGAGGGGAGCATCACTGATCCTCTTGGATTCCTGAGACCCCACTGGAGAGGTTACTAGGGGCCAATGATTGGATATGTCTTAAACACAGGTCAGAAGATCCCGGGGTCAGGGCAGGGACGGGAGAGGTGAAGTGGTCTATGACCTTCCTCATTTGGCCCCAAATGGGAATGTTTAGTTTTGGGCGTCATCCCTGGTAGTATGAGGTCAGTGTGGGCTTACAACACTGAAACATACCTCAAATACATAAAGCTCGGCAGACCCTCATTCCCCTTCTCTGGGAAAGGCATCCTCAAACCCCCTTCAGATTTGCCTGTTCCAAAGTGACAGGCATGGCCCAGGGATCTGGGTGACAGGCCCAGCTGGCCGGCCTGAGAGAAGTTATTAAAATCAGGGTTGGCCTAATTGCCCACCTCAGCCCGCTGACATCTGAGAAAGCCGACCCCGCCCCCCACGGCAGAGGGCTGGGCCCACCTGACTATTTCCTGTGACTGGGGAGGAAGATGAGCTGAGGGGCTGAAGAAAGTCAAGGCAGTGCCCTGGGGGTTGTGACAGGCTTTCTTGTCACGGTTTATTTCCCTTGTGCCCTGACTGGACTGGGCAGTCCTCTCAGACTGGCGGATCCCTAAAGTCACGGACCCCATGTTTCCTCCTCCCTTCATGAGACTGTGACAGGGGTTGGTCTATTCTGGTCACTGATGTATCCTAGGTGTTCAGAACACTGCCTGGCACATGTGGGCGCTCAATAAATATTGTTTAAGAAATGCAGTCCTCTGGGACTGCTGACTGGAAGAGGGCGCCTGAGAGGGAGGAATAAGCCAGGCGTGGGCCTTGGGTCCTGAGTGAGGAGCGAGGGAAGAACACTCAGAACCACAGCACCAAGGACACCTGGCTAAAAGGCAGGGCAAGCTCTCCGGGAACAGCGTGGCTGCATTTCTGGCCTTCCTTATCCCTCCCCTCAGTCTCAGTGTTGCATCTCTTAATAGGTACATCCTGAGTCCAGAAGGTGTTCTTCAGTTCCGACTGCTGGGGTAAGAAGTTCGGTTGGCCGTGGGTGATACAGAAGGGGAGGGGACTTGGATGAAGGAGAAAGCGTGAGGAACATTTTCTAGAGAAGGATACGGCCATGTTAGTGCCTTCCTATCTAATCCCAACAGTGCCAGCATGGGAGGTGGAGGCAGAAACAAGAAAAGCCTTGGGGACCCTCTGCTCACCTATTTTACAGCTTGTACTAAAGGCTATTTACATAGAAAGGTTTTCCGATGAGACCCCGAGGCCCTTCTACTACTCATCAGAAATGCGCAAGAGTCTGGGGTCTTGGGGGTGGCTGGTACCCCCGGCAGACCTCTTTGATCTCAACCCCTGGAGTACCCCCCAAAACAAGAGGAGACAAGGACGGCTGGGGCTCAGGGGAACGGAGAGAGGCCTCCTGCTGGGGCGAGGGCTGTTGGGGCTCTGGCATGCCGCTCCCTCTTCTGGTCTATCCAAGTTCCCAAACCTTCTCTCACTTGAGTTTCAGCATCCTCCTACATCGTTTCTAATACCTACACCCCTGGTCCACTGGAAGCTGGGACAGGTCGATCAATGCCCAATTCCTTCTCCACTGGGAACGTGACACCAAGCAGCCATTCTCAGAAGAGTTCTTTGGCTTTGAGCACACTTTTGCCTTCTTTCTCCTACAGCAGGTAGATGACAAGCCCCCTGAAGGCAGGGGCTTTGTAACTGAGCCTGCTCAGAAGACCCATGTCTCTGGCTTCCACTTCCCCAGGACAGACCTCAAATAGCAAAACCGGAGTGACTGTCCTTGCTCATCTTCCAGAGGCTCACACCTTGCCTGACCCCAGTCCTGGTGGCACTGTGGGAAGGACGGCCTTCTCATTATTATTTTGTTTCCCGCTAGATATATTGAACCTCAACACCTTTGCAACATCCCTTCCTGCAAAACAGCCTTCTAAGCGGGGAGGTTAGCCCCAGCCCCGGTCATTCTTCTTTCTACCCCAGACCCTGGGAGACATCAGGCAGGGGGCCCACAGGACTCCTCTGCATGCCTGACCCTGGCGAGGGTCCCCTGCTCTGGCACAATATATTTCAGTAACTATGGGCATCTAACCAAAAAGCACATCATACTTGTCTATGAGTAAGAAACACGGGATAGTCCTTTACACCACCTTATAAGCTTCAATAAAACAGCTTAGCTAGCTTTTTACATTTCATGGTTGTTCTTTCGGACATTCATGTGCACACACACACACACACCCGCACACACACACTCACACTCACACACTTACATTATACACATATATATACCATTTTTCAGAGAAAGAAGTATTGACATAAGACATAAGCCCTTTTAACTCAAGAAAGGCCCCTCCCAACCCTCCCAACCCTCCCAACCCTCACTGCCTGCCAGTTCCCCCAAAGAAAAAAAAAGAATCTAGAAATATTTCTGTCGTGCAGTTGTCGGGTTTGCTCTCAGCTGCATTTGAACTTTTCCAAATACTGCACAGGGTGAACAGAATCATCCACCCAGCAAGGCCTGAGGTCTTCTCAGCTGGGTCATATCAGTTCTGGAAAAGGAGAAGTCCTCAAGTTAGCATTTATCATGAGCAGCTTCCACACCAGTAAGGCCGGCCAATACAGCTGCCCTCCTCTTGCCCACATCTCAGGTGTACGCAGGCCTCAGACTGGATTCAGGCCCACCCGTGATGAATTCATAGGTTGCTTTTGTTGATTCACAGGCTTGTCAGTTTTGTCCCCCACTGCCATCCCCTGCCCGCCCCACTCCACCAACACAGACCAGAGCTGAGCATCTGGGCCAAGCTCACGCGGGACCTGCTGAGTTCAGTCTTCCCCCCTTATTTGTCCTCATGTTGAAGCTCATCTGCCAGGAGAGGGCATCTGAAGTCTTATCAATCCTCACCTGGGCCAAAGTTACGGCCCTCTCCCCTACTAGGACCCTCTTCAGGCCCCAGGATTGGGGAGGAGGCCTGGCAGACAGCCAGGGGCACTAAGATGTCCCCTTCAGCTCAGAGGCCCTGTCCTCATCCCTAGCTATTTGCAGATGGCTCCACACCAGGGCTGCCTCTGGCGACCCTCTCTAGGTTTGACAGTGTCTGGTTTGAATATCTAAATGTGGTCTTTGGCTTACCTGCCTCAGAAACACTTTGGAAGCTTATTTAAAAAGGCACATTCCTGGACCCCATCCCAGAGCTACCGAGTCAGAATTGCTGGGGTTGGGGTCAGGGGCGTGCATTTTAGTAAGCATCCCAGGTCATTCTGATGAACGCTCGGAGAGCCTTTGTCACAGATACTGGTTCTGAGTTTTTGGCCCCTAGGTCATCAGCTGGAAGTAAGCTTATCCACACTGGTATGTGCAGAGACTGGGAAGTGGATTGAAAAGGATAAGAAAGTCAACCGTGGATGCTCAGACCCAGAATGACACGTGGTATAACTCTGGGAGGGAGGGGGCGTTCATACCGTAGTCCATGTGGATGACACCACCTGGGTTGTGCAGCACGCAATGTACACGGTTGTACGCAGCAGCCCTGCCCAGACGTCTGGCCCTGCTGACGCTACCAGGACACTGCCCATCCCTAATGCCCTGGGGTGGGACAGCCCGTGACCCTCTGGTCAAGCAGTCCACACAGCTACCCTTGCAGCCCTTGTGTCTCCCGGGACAAGGATGCTTCCTACATTCCTGGGGAGCATAGGCCAGGCCCCTCTCTCTGAGACTGGCTGAGGCCACCACAGTTGTCCTAGAGGTGCCCCCTGCCCCAGGGGTCGGTGGGGGGGCGGTGGGCTGATTCTTACCTGCAAGCCGAACTTGCTTGGACAGCCTCTGTTTAGAATCGGGAGGTGAAGTTCCTCAGGCTGTTGGCCCCAGCTAAGGTTCCCAGCATGTTCCTATCGAAGCCTTGCTGCAAGAAGAGAAATATCGAGCACATGAACTATCCTAGGACAAAACAGGGCGGGGGTTCCTGCAGGGTCAAAATTGCACTCCTGGAGCATCCTCAAAATTCAACCATAGTCTCTGGCTACTCTACCGAGCCCTACTTGCATTTGCAGACACCTGAATCAAGGCCTGAGGATCTTCATAACTCCTGAAATAGAACCACCACCAAATTCAGATTAGAGAAGTTGTTAGTTGTTCTTCTCTCTGACCCGCCCTTTCTTTTTTGCTGTTGTTAATCCTGACAAGAGCTCTGGGCAGGCAGGCTGTGCCCAGCATTTATCAAACACTGAGCAGTGGCTGGTGCTGGAAGTGAGAAGCCACTGTGCTAGAAGGTTCTGTTTACTTGTCTGCCTTCCACCCCCAGCCTCACTGGATCCTCAACTCCTGCTGGTGGAGACAGCATATTATTCTTGTTACTTCTCCTAGCATACAGCAAGTACTCAATAAATGTTCTGGGGTGAGTAAGAACAGCATAATGTGAGCCCCAGTGGGCCCAGGTGCCGTGAGAAGAGGACACTGGTGTCAACCCTGAGCTCTGAGGCATGGGGAGACAAGTCGGCTTTCGCCAGCACTTGGGAACATGAGGGGAGGCCAGGGGATTCAAAACAGCAATGGACTCAAAGGCCCATGCCTGCCTCGCATGGGTAAGTATCACACGACGCCATTTCTTCCCCTGTAGATTTGCTTGCTCGCTCCTGTTGAGCTTGGCTGAATTTGGTGGGGAGTGCCCAGGAGTGAGAAACACTGGATCCTCATCCTAGCTCCTGCCCTAGCTCACGGAATCACAGCACTCAAACTCCTTAGACCGTGGTTCCCTATTCTGCAAAATGGACAGAAGCCAAGCAGGCCTGCCTCACCTGTGGTTGTGATAACCCAATGAATGATGGATGGGAAGGTGCTTTGGGAATTGGAGCACCAACCTAGAGCACATTGAGGCTCTTGTCAAGCACAGGTATAGGGAGAAGAAGTAGAGACTGAATGAGGAAGTTGGTTTTCCCAAAGGCACTGCACAGGAGGGAATTCATACCCAGAGTGTAGTAACTGGTTTCTGTATGCGTGTCTTAGGCTGGGTGTGGTCTCTATTTACATTTTGGAGTGAGTTGAACCCTCTGGACCACCATCAGAGAGCATGAGAAGACCCTCACCCCATCCTCCTCACCGGCCTCACTCTACTTGGCTTTCCTAGCAGCTGTCCCTTAGCCAAGCCCACACTCACCATGGTGTTGAGGGAAAAGAACGCTGGAACTCCTCTTTCTCCCCATCAAAAGCATTCTCGACCCCTCCTCAACGTATCTATTCCCGTTAATGTAACCACAGTGCCTCCAAGGTCAAAGCTCCAGCATCGTCAGTCGTACTACTCCATTTGTCCCACCTCCTGCCCTTTATTCCCATCCTTACGGCTGCCTACATCTCACTCCGAAGAACAGCTGCTCCAGGAATGGGAAAGAAGGTCCAGTGGCAAGAGATTTTATAAACAAGACCTGCTAGGGGACTTTGTGACCGGTCAGGTTGAAGGCATTGAGGACAGAGAGGAACCAAGGTCACCTGGACAACCACAGTAGCCTCTAGGGTCTCCCAGTCTGCTCTGCCTTGCACACGGGCATGGAACTCGTCTGTCTAGAGTGTCGCTTTGATCATGAAACCCTCGACTCAAAACTCTCAGCGTCTCCCCAGTGCCAAAGGCAAAAGTCCAAGCTCTTTAGTCTGAAATTAAAGGGGTTTGTAACACAGCCCAAACCTACCTTCCCAGCCAGTGTATACCTCAAGCCCCCAAATGAATGGTGTGCCTTTTGTCCACACTGCTTTGCAGTTTGCTTCTACAGGACCCCACCCCCAGGCTGCTCACAGATTTCCTGGATTCCCTCAGCCCTCTGTGCTGGGCATCCCTCTTAGATCCCAACGGTCACCTTTATTGTCACACACATTTGTTTCCCCAACTCTCTGTCTCACTGGCTGATCTTCCTCTCCTTCCTGTTCCTCTAGGCCTTCAGTGCAGGGGAAGCTGGACGGGGTGGGTGGTATGGGCTCTTACCTGTCTGAGGACAGGCTGCAGTTCCTTGCTGGCCCACATGTCAGACAGGAGTAACCGGGCAGCTTCTGCAGCCTTGGGGGAGGCACTGGGTGGGTGGGAAGTCCATTTGTGAGGCATGAGATGGTGCACCCTCCACCCTCCTACCCTCACGACCAGGTCTTGGAGACGTGGGAGACCCCAAGGGTACATGAGAGGGGATCCCCATTGGGGCATCTAGACCTCTAGTCACTCTATACACTGGGCATAGCCTGACGCCCCTGCCCACGTACAGGCACTCAGGATTCTCCTGGGGGACTCCTGGGGGGACGTGCTCTCCCACTTCTGCCCCCAGCCATTGCTCTGGGAGGACAGAGCCCTATGGAGGAGAACAGCGCTCCCACTCAGGTGGCTCTACAGTTTCATGCCTCCTGCTGGCCCTCTGAGGACCCAGTGCTCCATAGAGTCCCCCAGCCAAGAACTGAGCTGCCTCCATCCCCACTGTGCAGCCCTGATCCCTGGATGCTGGACTCTTATCTTCACAGCACTGTCGGCTTCTGGAACTTCTCTTCCATTCAAACCTCCCCAGCCCAGCTCCCCACCCCTGCACTAGGTACAGCTTCTTGCTCTTCATTGGTGCCTGCTTTGCAGGGAGGAGGGCTGTGTTGTGGAGAAGGGTCAGGGAGGGTACACAACCTGTTGCGGCACAGGTTGATGACGTTGTTGAGCATGCTGCTGCAGAAGTGTTGCTTGGCTATCTGTGGTTGGGAGGCCATCAGGTTCCTCACAGTGTAGCAGGCCGAGGACAAGATATCTTCAGAATTGGTGGTGTTGCCAGTGTGGCTGGTGAGGAGCCTGGTCACCTCTGGGAACACCTGGTTCCCTGGGAGAAAAAAGGAGTAGAAGGCATGGGTCAGGATGACCAAGGGAAAGAAGGACTATGGAGTTCCTTCTGGGGCCACAGTCCTGGACTGCTCTCACCCAGCTTCTGAGCAAGGTGGCCCACCAAGGCTCACTCTGGCTCTAAATCAGGGGTTTGAGACTCAGGTGGGACTCTGCTAACCTACTCCCCATCCTCTACAGGTGACCTGCTCCTTGCTACCTCCAGCCTCTCTTGGGCCTGCTTCCCCTCCTGGAATGCTCATCCCAGGGCATGGGTAGAGATCTAGACCTTCCAGCAGGCTCTGGAAAGTGGGGGATCTGCTGAGGGCACCTAAAGGGGGTCTCCTCCTCCTCTAGATAGGTAGGAGAGATGGGTGGTCCTGACACCCATGGAGGTGGCACTTACCCATCACTCTGTGCAGCACCGCGTGGCGGGACATGTTGCTCAGGAGGGAAGCTCCAGACCGCACCACGTCAGAGTTGCCAGATTGCAGGAGGCGGGCAATCTGCGGCAAGCCCTTCTCCTTCAGCCCAATTATCTGGCTCATGCCACTGGACATCTAAGAAAGAAGGACCAAGTGAGAACCTAGCCTGTGGCTTCCCAGGCACATGGAGGGCAGAAGAGGGGCAGATAATCCCTAACAAAGACGTCCTGGAACTTCTTCTCTTTTGTGTTGGAAGCACTGGCAGAGACAGACAAAATTTTGCTTACACAGGGAAAACCACACAACACCAGGCCAAAACACACCTTCTTCTTTCCTGACCCTGATCCCCGCTCCCTGGGTAAGCCTGGAGCCCAGGTGGGTGGTGAGAGGGAAACCCCAGTTTGCTCATTTGTGGGTGACCCAGGATCAGCTTTCAGGTCCGCTCACTCCTCACCCCTCTATCTCAGCTCTGCCTCCCTTACCTCTGTCTCCCGGGAGTTTCTGCTCTCATGAAACCATGCAGTTGAGAACATTTGTCAATTAAAGAAGATCTGCCCATCTTCTTCCCAGAGGCATAGCAAGTGGGGGTTAGAGCGGGGCATTTGCTCCCAGGTGCAAATCTAAGGGGACGCCAGAGAATCACCCCTCCACCCCCTACTCCCGTATACGAGGCTAGGGGTGGGCACAAACTTAGAGATTGCCCCTGGGTGCTTGTTATCCTTGCTAAGCCTCTGCTTCTTCCAACTTGTTGTTGCCATTGACTCGATTCCTACTCATGGCGACCACATGTGTGCAGAGTAGAGCTGCTCCATAGGGTCTTCAAAGCTGTGACCTCTCAGAAGCAGATCTCCAGGTCTGTCTTCTGAGGCACCTCTGGGTGCGTTCAAACCATCAACCTTTCAGCCAGTAGTCGAGTGCTTAACTCTTTGTGCCACCCAGGGACCCCTTCCAACTTCCCTACCTCAGTAGAATTCAATATACATGTATTGACTGCTTGGCCAAGACAAAGATGGATCAGAGAGGGTCTTGGTCCACAGGAAGATATAATCCAGCATTGCCTGGAAGTAGGTCAACTCCTCTGGGTCTCCAAGCAACATAGCCACCCTGGTCCTAACCTGGTCCTGGCTGGTTTGGAGTCCTCTCGGACTACCAGCCTCATACCCTCACAGTCAGGAAAGCTCTTCTTTACTCTTCATTCACCCTTGTCCTGCTGCTGCCCAGTTCCCTTTTGTCCTAAGTGAAGATGAAGAATAGCTCCCACATAAACCCTTCTTGGATTGCAAGCAGCTCTCCTATGGTTCCACCCCATACTATCATGCCCTCCAAACTATACTTGATCTCAAAATCTATGCTGATTCTGCCACATCTGCCTCTAGACCTGCCTATGCCCTAAACCCTCTATTTCCATCCCAGTCAGTACAGCAAATGGGAGGCTCCCTGTTATGGACTGAATTGTGTCCCCTCAGCATATGTGTTGGAGGCTGACAGAGACTGGAGAAATTCCAAGAGTATGGCCCCCAGACACCCTTTTAGCTCAGTAATGAAGTCACTCCCAAGGTTCACCCTTCAGCCAAAGATTAGACAGCCCCATAAAACAAAATGAGACTAATGGGGCACAACAGCCCAGGGACAAGGACTACAAGGCAGGAGGGGATAAGAAAGCTGGTAATAGGGAACCCAAGGTTGAGAAGGTAGAGTGTTGACATGTCGTGGGGTTGTTAACCAATGTCATAAAACAGTATGTGTACTAACTGTTTAATGAGAAACTATTTGTTCTGTAAACCTTCATCTAAAGTATAATTAAAAAAAATAAAAAAAAATGTGTTGGAATCCTAACCTGTAGACATAACCCTGTTTGGAAATATGGATTTCTTTGTTACGTTAGTGAGGCCGTATCACTAGGGTGTGTCCTAAACCTAATCACTTCTGAGTTATAAAAGGAGAGAGTAGACACAGATGCATGCAGATGTGGAGGAAGACAGACGCTATCTGAGGACTACAGAGGCAGATGCACCTATAATCCCAGGAATGTCAAGGATTGCCAGCAGTTACTAAAAGCTGAAATAGACAAGCAAGGACCTCCTCCTAGAGTCACACCCTGAATTCGGACTTCTAGTCTCCTGAACTGTAAGAAGATACATTTCCGTTCTTTAAAGCCACCCACATGTGGTATTTCTGTTACAGCAGCACTAGGTAACTAAGACACTCCCTCTGACACAAACACACTCTTCATGGCTGTTCCTGATCCCAGGCATAGAACCCAGGAGGGCCAGCAGGCACTGGGGGCATTGAACTCCAGCAGGAGCCCAAGGCAAAGGAGATTCTGTGGGCACAGACAATCCGCAGGAGTGCGTCCTCCCGCAGTACACCCCCGTGAGTTCCTAAGGGCGGAGACGTTTCTGCTCCATCATTACTTCCCCAATGCCTAGCCCAGAGCTTTGCATATTCCAGGTGCTCTACACTTGTTGCAGAATGAAGCTCTGAAGCCCATATGCACTTCATGGGAAAAGCCAGAAGCAGAGCCTGGCTGGTGGCTACAGGAGCGGGGAGAGCAGCAGGGGGAAGGAGAGGCCTCTCCTACCAGCCCCTTGCTGGCAGTTAGGTTTTGCAGGGCGCCGGCGCAGGCCTCCAAGGTGGCGTCCTTCTTGCTCTTGCCCATGAGGTTCAGGTAGGTGCGGATGGCATCTGAGTGGTACAGCCAGTTGATGCCCTTGGGGTTGGTCTCTTCCTCAGGAAGGGGGCACTCATAGTTGTTGTTCTGGGGACAAAGAGCAGGTCAGTGGGAAACCCCGAGGGAAGGTCCAAACCAAGCATTCTGCCTCCTTCTCCCCAGCCCCAGTGCAGTGCTTCCTGGACGGGAAGTACTGGGGAAGAGCCTCCCTGGTGGAGAATGGCCACCGAGGCAGGGAGCCTAGAGACACCCCTGCTGCACCGTCGTCCTCTGTGCACTGTGACAGCTCCGTGGAATAAAGAAGCAGCCATGGTCCTCAGGACTGTGTCCAAGGGAGGCTGAAAGCACAGCTGGCATCTCCGGCAGTGTGGCCCCGGGCAGCCTCTGTCCAAACCTTCCAGCTGGGAGAGGCCACTCTGGGGTCTCACGCCATGATGCTTCCTCCCTTTCCAGAGTCAGACCCTGAGCTTGATCCTCCCTGGGCCAGCAGGGGTGGTCCAGGGCCTGCCTTCCACAGCCGTGCCCAGCTCGCTTCCCTGACGGTGGAGGAAGCCTGATCCTCCCTCCACGGCACCCTTGTGCCTCTGGGGAAGCCTGGGAGGGCTTGGGTGTCATCTGGAAAGCAGGCCATAGGAACCGAGGCTGGAGAGAGGTTAAAGTTCTGGCTATCCTAAATCCTGAGGGGTGAGGGAGAAGACAGGGGAAGGCCTTATGCATTATTCAGTAAGGGAGACTGAGGCCTTCCAACACAGTTGATGATTTTGACCTTGGAGTAGTCTGTGCTCCTACAATCCCAAGAACACAGACCCCTTCTATATGCAAGTTGGCCATGCCCTGTACTCAGCTCCTTGAAGTGCAAACGATCCCAAGGCCAAGACTTTGGGATGGGCCTGTCCCCTAGGGCTGCTTTCAGGATCCAGGAGGGCTGACAGGAAAGGTGGATGAGGCAGCGGGGCCTGGTGGGGTGCTTGGTGGGGCCCGGGCCCTGGCTTTGCCAAAGTATAGCACTCACCATCATCTTGTCGCTCTTGTTGCTGAAGCAGCCGGTGGAGGACTTGTCCGTGTAGGCATTGCGGGCGTTGTACTCCAGCTGGCGGTAGCGGGTGGGCACCTCCACATCCAGGCGGTAGGAGAGGTTGTGCAGGATACACATACAGTTCTCCACAGACTGGGAACAAGCAGAAGCACAGTGCCTGAGCCTCTGCCCAGCTCTGGAGGGGCTCCCAGGCACACTCCCTCCCTGAACCAACACGAGAGGGGCAGCCACCTCAGTCTGCACAGGGAGCAGATGAGCATGGGTCACCCACTCTGCCCTCAGTCTGAAAAAACCTCCTGGTGACACTTCCTGGGACCTGGGTTTGAATCTCTACTCTATCATTTCCTGGCTGTGTGACTTTAAGAAGTGACTTGCTTCACCTTTCTGGGCCTCAGTTTCCTCAGCTGTGAAATGGGACTAAAATCATCTACTTCACTGGGCTATCGGGAGGATTATATATGAAAAGTACCTGTAATGGGGCACACATTACACAGTAGGATTCAACAGACAGTGGCTATTGTCACTACTGCTATGGACCATGTGCCGATGGGCCTACTGGGATGCTGAAGAACTTGTCTTCCCTCCTGGCGCAAATGCCTTCAGCAGCCCCAGTATCTTCTGGGTTCAGAAGCCATGAGTTCCCACTCCCCTACCATTCCCTCTTTTCATGGCCAGTCCTTGGCTGCCAATGTCAAAGGTGTTAGCCCATCCCAAGTCCACACAAACAGAAACCTGGGACCCAGTAATTCACGAGAACAGCTGGTTGCAGATCCGCCATTTTCCTTTGGTCAGCCTCACAGGCTGAGGCTCGGGGGCAGCAGATTTACTCTTCTAAGGAGGTTTGGCCGCTGCTGAGTTTTGAGGGAATCTGACATCCAGGGCCTGAGGTTACACAGGTGTAGCAGATGTTCCACACAGGGCAGAAAAGCACGCTGCACACTGGGACCACGCCGAGCGGCCAAGTGACACGACTCTTTCCTGAGGCCCTGTTGTTGCTCCCAGTGGAGGGAGCAGGGGATAAAATTCCTCCAGAGGGAAACTGAGCTCAGGACCTGTGCGCTCGCGATGCCCACGCTTCCGTGGAACCTCACTCCTCCCACTCCTAAAAGTCCCACTCCTGGTCACTGTCCTGCTGTGTGGAAATACCTCAGCTCTCAGTTTCCTTCACTCCATGCTCTTTCTTTTAGTTTGTGCCAGTATGTCCAAAACTCCACAGGGAGCCGAGGGGTGGCTCTGCCATGGCTCTTTGGGAGGCAGTGGGGTACAGCGGTAGTAGAGGCTGGTTGTGTCGGGGAGGACACGGAGGCCGCCCTCGCGCACCAGCGTGGATTCCCCAGGGCTTGGCACCACTAGTATCAGCGGGAGCAAACGCTCACTGACACTTGCTCTGTGCCAGACACTCCTCTACCAGTTTTGCTTATTAACTAATCAAACCCTTACGACAACCCATAAGGCAGGTATTATTATGATCATCTCCATTTGAGGGAAGACCAAACTGAGGTTACAGAGAGATGAGGTGTCTAGGTGAGGGAGACAGGACTGTCACTGGGACAGGCTGGCTGCAGCGCCTGCACCACTGACAACCACCTTGGTGCCAGTGGGAAGGGTCAGAGCACTCTGCACACAGACGTCCCCTCTGCTCTGTCCCAATCTTTGTGCTCTTGTCCTGTCACCTGGCCAAACCTCAAAGGTACCCAGAAAGTGCAGGTCTGACTCGTGGAGTCTGAGAGAGAAAAATGTCGGGACCTGGAGTCCAAGGAGCTGCCCTCACTGACTGGAGGCAAGGCCCTGGACCTTGGAGCTCAGGCAACAGGAGGGCCGGGGCTGGCGCTGGGGCAGGGGTTGCTGGGTGCCACCAGGGGGCCATTCTCTCACCTTGTCATCACAGCGGCTGGCCGCCACACAGTTCTGGACATAGGCCATGAGGGAATCAATGAGCCCCGGGTAGTTACGCATGGTCTGGCGGCCTGCGTTTGCTGAGCTTAGGTTCCTGCGGGCGAGAGCAGACAGACAGAGAGGATGTGGGAAGGATGAGAGAGAGAGCAGAGAGGGTGGGGAGAGGAGAGAGTGGCGGTAGGGGGGCACACAGGGAAGAGAGCAGACAGGCAGAGAGGGTGGGGTGGAGGTTGTGGTAGGAGGAAGAAGGGAGGAGGAGAAGAAAGAGGGATAAAGAAGAGAAAAGGGAAAAGAAATTAGGAAGAAGGAAGGAAAGAAAAATCATTTAGCTTAATTTTGTCCAGTAACGGGGAAGGCTGAGATGGGTTCCTGTTTGAACCCCGTTCTTTTCTGTCCTTCTTTCTGGGTGGTCCCTGGCTGGCGCAGAAGGTTAACATGGTCGGCTGCTAACTGAAAAGTTGGAGGTTCAAGTCTACCTAGAGGCGCCTTGGAAGAAACACCTGGCCATCTACTTCGGAAAAATCAGCCACTGAAAACCTATGAGGAACAGTTCTACTCTGACACACATGGGCCGCCATGAGTTGGAACCCACTCCATGGCAACTGGTTACTGGTTCTGCCCACTTATTCCCCAGCCTGTGACTTTATGATTGCCTATGCCTCCGCTGCAGCTGGCACCCAAGGCATACATCTGCCACTAGTGGGTGCTTGTGAGCATGGCTGGAGGCTCCTGTCTCTTTCTGTGAGGCGGGAAAAGCCCCTTGGGTGCTAGGGCCAGGTGCTGGATGGGGGAATGGAGCGAGGCGGGGTTGGGCTGGGGACCAGATGCGCCTCCCACCAAAGTTGTGTTCTTCTCCCCGCAGTAGGTTCCTTCCCAAGCAGTCTGGGCCCCTCTGCCTGGTGCAGGTGGGGTGTGGCTGGTGTTCCTCCCAACAGCCCTACAGCCCCATAAAGTCCTTAATTACACAGGCTTTTCATCTCTCAGCCTCCCTGCTCCCTGGAGGCTGTCGCTGAAGGCTGGCGGAGGGGCTTCAGAGAGAAGCACAAATAGAGACACAGAAGCATTTGCCAACTGCAGCCCCCACTCTGGGGGGTTCTCAGGAGTTGGGGACAACAAAGCCCACTAGAGCATGGGGTGACCCTAAAGGGATCCAGCTCCGCTTCCCCCTCCCCCTCATCCCCATTCCAGCACTCACCCCACCCCTGTGCCACCTCCAGCTTATAAACCTCAGCTTCTAGAATGAGCACATCAAGATTCCCGCTTTCAACAGCCCCCCAGGGACTTGCCACACCCTGGTGTGGAACTCAGGAAACTTTGGACAAAGAAGTGCATCTCCATGCCAACCAGCATGGCAAATGGATTCAGCACCACAGCTGAGAAGTGACTCATTAACAGCCAATCAGTAGACTTTTGGCTAAAGGATGCTCTTCAAGATAGCACAAGAAATGCATTTTTTCAGGGGCGGAGGAGGCAGAAATGGTTGAACCAGAATGAAAATGTAGATCCAAACCTTTCTACTATTAGATTCCTAACTAATGTCCACTGTTTCCTTCAAAGGAGGTCCCAGGGTCCTAAGCCCTAACATATCCAGGGAAGTTAGGAATGCCTGGAATCCCTGTGTCTGGGAGCCTGCCCGGAGGACCAGCACCAGGTTAAAGGTTATGTTCTCTGGCCTGGTGACATGTTGGCTGAGAGGGGGCTGCCTGGGGAAGGGCCCAAGGCTGGGGGCAGGAAGACCTCATTTGCCGTCTATTCTCACCTCAAGCAGCCAGTGGCATTGAAGAAGACCTCAGGATCCACCACCTCTCGGGACATGTTGCTGTTGCCTTCACACCAGCCAGAGAAGGGGATGATGACACGGTCGGCCAGGACTGGCAGGGCATCGGCAATGAGCTCCTCCTTCAGCTCATCAGTGGAAGACAGGTTCCAGAGCAACCCTGGGGGTTGGGGACAGTCAATCCAACACATGCCAGCTTCAGGAAGGCCCCAGGGACCACATTATCACCCCCGGCCTGGGCCTTACTGAGACATCACCTTCCAGGTAGGCCTGGTCTACCAAGTCCAATTGTTACATGAGCCTATTTCTCAACATCCCAACAAGACTGTAGGCTTTTTGAGAGTAGGGAGCATCTTAGAATTCTCTACTTAGGTCAAAATTATGACATGGAATGTAATCAAAGGGCATTTGATGGATGGTTATACTATACATTTTAGCACTCAGAATCTTCTAGTGTTCTTTATTTTCCACCTGAAAGTCATTCCAGGAGTTACTTATCAATTGTTACTCTGTACATGGTCTCATCTTCCCAGTCCAACTTGAGGGCCTCATGGTGACTTCTATCTCTTGCACCCCCAACTCCACGAACTTAGCCCGTTTCTGGTACACAGGGTAGGTGCTTAAGACCTGTTACCTCCTGCCCCTCTCCTTATTTTCTCTACATCACCTGCCAACCCCAGAGCCTGCTGAATATGGACCCTGCCTGGACATCAGCCTTCTTCTCCCTGCCCTCTATCCTCAAAAAGACCTTGACCCCTGTGGGTATGCATACCACCCCAGAGTCACTATCTGTACAACACTAACCTGGGCAAAGCCAGCGCCATTGTCCTCCTAGGATATTAGCCTGAGCCCAAATCTGCACAGCTATGCCTTTGCCCAGCCCTGAGGACTGCCGGCACCCAGCTCGGGGCCATGGCCAGTGATCCTGCCCAGCTCCCACCCTGGCTCTCTGTGGCTGGGTGTCCCTACCAGTCAGTTGTTTCTGGATCTCAGTGCTCCCGGTTCTCCTCAGGAGGTTGACGGCCTCGCGAATCCCGTTCTGCCTGCGGGTCTCCAGCTTGTTGGTGTTGCTCCTGAACACCAGGTTGCGCAGGGCCCCAGCCACGGCCTGCTGGACGTTCTGGTTGGGGCTGCGGAGGAGGTCTACCAGCTTGCAGATGCCTCCCAACTGATAGACCTGCCGGAACAGGGTTGCCATGTCGCCCAGTCAAGGGAGGTAGAGTTAATCTAAAATTCTCTACTCAAAGTGGATTTTTTTGTCAGACCAAATATATCTACTCTCAGTTCGGAAACATCCAAGTCAACCAAAATAAATAAGCAGTGTGAAGCAGAGGTAACTGACTCTGACCAGAAGCCAAAAGACTTGGGTTCAGATCCTAGCTCCCCCGCATCTTAGCTGGGGGACCCTCAGAAAGTCACTTTCTACCCTGAACCCTACTTTCTTCCCCTGGTGTATGGTAGTGAGGATCAGATGAGAAAATGGACATAAATAGTCATTAAAATTCTAAAGCAAAGCACAGACATAAAGGAGGCCCTCCCAAGAAACTCTTTCTTCTACTAGTCCTAGTAGCTCAACTAGTCTCGGACTCTCTAGGAAACACATTTATGACACTACAGCACTGGACTGAACTGCAGAGCCCTGTGGGTATCCTCCCTGCCAGCTAAATTTGGGAGGCATAGAAAAGCCATGTTTCCACCACAGATGCCTGATGAGATAAGGGGTCATAATATGGTGAGAGAGAGAGAGGGAGGGAAAGATAGAAAAAGAAAGGGAGAGAGAGAGGGAGGGAGAGGGACAGAGAGGGAGAGGAAGGTGTGGAGAGTCATGTTCTTCAGTGGAGTTTGAGAAAGGTGGTTTCTGTTGAACTCATGGCTGTCACTGAAGTGTCTCTTCCACGTCTAATGGGGGAAGCACACCTGGCTCCACATCTGTGGGGCAATGTCCAGTCAACTAGAGGGCTCTGCTCTGCATGGAGGGTTAAGATGCCCAGCTTTGATCTAGGGCAATGCCAAGTATACTCCTCACCCCAGGCAGCTGGGTGGGGTGAGAAGGAGCCAACTGCAAATGCTCCCATCCATCTCTAAATGCAGGGTTAGGCTGACATCATGAGACCCTGCTCAGGCCTACTAGGGAGGAAAGTGGCAGCCAGTTACCTGTTGCTTGGCAGATTCATCCTGGAAGCAGGTGTGCTGGATGTAATAGGCCCCGATGGCCTGGTACTTCTCATCCTGGGAGCTCAGGTACTGCACAGCCTTGGGGATGGTCAGCCCACTGTACTCGAAGTCCTCACTGCAGATCCTGAGAGGAATGGGGCAGTGGAGGTGGGTTACACAGGGTGCTGGGATCTCTGCTTTGAGGCTCAGAATTCTCCCTTGCACACTGTAAGTGCCACAGTCTCATCTGCCCTCCTGAGAGCTAGAACAAGGCAGCCCCAAGTTCACCTGGAGAACAACCCTGTGGACAGCTCCTCCAGAGGAGAGAAAAGTCTGGCAGTGATAAGGTCCTGGTCATGGGTTAACACCCAAGCAGGTGAGTTACCTTTGCACTGAGGAAAAACTCTGTTTTATTCACTGAGGGGAAGCTCTCCACCCTCCCTGTCATCTCTCACATTTGTGCCTGGTATTGGGAAAATGGAAGAGAATGGGTATGAGCCCATCCATCTGTACATCCATCAATCCATCCATCCACCACCCACCCATCTACCTATCCATCCATCCACCCATCCATCCATCCATCCATCCATCCATCCATCCATCCACCCACTCACCCTCAAAACTATTTGACCCTTCTTATACAAAAATTCTCACATCCATTCCTTTCTTCCAATTCTTACAGCCACCACCTTCCTATTGACCATGATCAATCTTGTAGGCACTGCAGTAACAGTCCCCCAAGTGGCTCTATTCTCCAAGCACCCCCACTCCAAATTTTACAGTCTTTTACCAGACAACCATCCCTAGAACCCTGTTCACTTTGTGTTGTTCCCCAGCTCAGAAACCATCAGTGACTTCCCTATGCTGCAGATTCAAGTTCGAACTGCTTAGACTGATATTCAAGGACATGTATTAGTTTGAACTATATGAAATGGCCAATGGTCGACATTTTTTGAAGCCCATAACCAGAAATTTCATATGTTTCAATCTAGTACTCTGGCTTCCCTGTGTCCTCTCGCAAACTCTCCACCCCCAACAAGGGTCCACTCCGGCAAGACTGTCCTCTTCACTGTACCCTGATGAGGTCTCAGGCATGGCTGTGTCTAGAATCTATTCTCTTCTCCGCCCTACCCATGTGACCCTAATCATGCCACGAGGCTGTGAAGTCTCACTTCCTCTGTGAAGCCTTCCCAGGGAAATGAAACCTCTCTTCCAGGAGCCCCTCTGGCCCCCATGTTGATTATTCATGGGCTGCCTTTTTGCACATCTGTGTCTTGGTTTCCAATAGAGACTGAGGGTTCTCCAAGAGCTGGGGGCAAACCCTTCCGTGGCACCCAGCCCTACCTTGCTCCATGTCCTCCCAGCATTTATAGAGATAGCCCTCTCCTCATCTGTACTGGCCTCATGTCTTGACATAGTAGATGCTCAATAAATAGTCACGGTTTTTAGCTTTGGCAACCCAAATCCATTTCTAGAAAAAAATCACCCAAGAGCAGAGCTTCCTGGTCTTGGGTTTGTAGCATCCCTGCCTCACACTGAGAGAACATCACCCTGCATCCATCAGTCATAGGAAACCTCTAAATGGCCTGTCACCCATCCCCTCCATGGGAGGTCTTACCTACACCTCAGAGCCTCTGGTGTGGGGCAACGAGCGAGGGCCAGACGCTGCCCTGATCAGTCTCCAAAGGAGAGAGATTTCTGAGTCTTTTCCCAAATCATCCTAATATACCTTATGGCCTCAGGTAGTTAGGAGAGGTCTAGCTTTATAATGGGGTTTTGCTTATTTTCAGAACACTGTGGCACCAATAGGGAAGAGCACAGGATGTGGTGTCAGCTGTGTGGGCTCAGACAAGCTATTTAACATCTCTGTGCCTCAGATTCCTCCTCCAAGGGGTTGGGAGGGTTAGAGATACAGAATGCGAAGCTCCTGGGGCTCAGTGAAGAGTGGTTAAGGCAGTTCTCAGAGCTCCAGGGCAGCACTGGTCTGTCCAGTTGGTGGTGGTATCCCCAGCGCTAACCACAGAGCCTAGTACATAGTAGATGCTCAGTAAACACTTGTCAGATTAATGAATAGCACTGATCATTAGGCGGTGATAAAGGACAATTCAGTCTATTGGTCTCTGAAGAAGCTTCGGTGGCACAGTGCTAAAGCACTCGTCTACTAACTGAAAGGTCAATGGTTCGAACTCACCAGTCGCTCTGTGGGAGAAAGATGTGGCAGTCTGCTTCAGTAAAGATTTACAGCTTTGGAAACCCTACAGGGAAGTTCTACTCTGCTTTATACAGTTACCATGAGTCAGAATTAGCTTAACAGCAACAGGTTCGGTATAAGTCTCTGAGCCCCGAGAGTAGTCCCACTATCTTTCACGACACCCTGTCTCCAACCCACCTAGTGTCCATGGCTCTTTACAGAACACCCTGATTGGTCTCCTTTTTTCCCACTGGGCGATGCCCTTCAACATTTACAGGATTTGAGCTACGTTCCTTAGCACTAGATCATGTCTCTCAGTTTGTATATTTGTCCTGCATGTCTTTTGGGTGTACCCGTGCAAAAACTTGGAGCACGGCCCCCTCTCCCATCATCTATACCAAGGCACAGTCCTCTACTCTTTCAGAACATGGATACCCACGATCGGAGGTTTTCCAACTCTAGTGAATTACTATCACTTGGAGGGCTTGTTAAAACACAGATTGCTGGGCCCCTCTCTCCAAGTTTCTGAGTCAGTGCGTCTGGATGGGGCCCAAGAGTTAGCATTTCCAATAAGCTCTCAGGTAATGTTGATACTGCTGAATCAGGAAACATACTTTGAGAACGACTGGCCTAGATATCTTTCTCTAATTAACCTCACTCTACTCATAATCTGTGACCCTTTAAAACCTACATGTACCCCATTGCCGCTGAGTTGATTCCGACCAGTAGCGACCCTAGAGGACAGAGTAGAACTGCCCCATAGGGTTTCCAAGGATCTGCTGGTGGTTTCGAACTGCAGACCTTTTGGTTAGCAGCTGTATCACTTAACCACTGCGCCACCAGGGCTCCAAAACCTACATACTCAACATATTTGTTTCAGTGTTGGGGTTCTGTCTCCCCCTTCACACCGACAGCCTCCTGAGGGCAGGGGCCATCAGGTTAGGGACTCCCCAAGGGCAGAGGCTGTCCCTCTCACCATATCCTGGGAGCTCCCTTGTAGAATTGCAAGGCTTGCCTCCCACCTGACCCCGCCCTGGCCCCTCCCTCCAGCCTGCAAGCACTCACTTGGAGCTGGCCCTTGAGTGGCCAAAGGACGGGTCCTTGTTGCAGGAGATGGGCGGGACATACACTGGGTCTTGCTTGGAGGGGCAAGAAGGCGGGTGCACGGGGCACTTCTTGACCATCTTCTGGCCGCTGCAGGTGCTGTAGAAGCTGTAGCGGTTCTGAGTGGTCTTCTGGCCCTTGCTGCTCAGTGTGCCCTTGCGAAGGGTGCCCCGAGGGTCACAGTAGAGGTCAGGCTCGCTGCGGCTTGCCTTGATTTTCTGCATGAAGCAGATGTCGCTGCCTGCGCCAGTGGTGGCACAGCTGCCCCGGGGGTAGTGCCGGCCCCAGTTCTCCACCTGGCTGTAGGAGCTGAAGCGCCTGTTGTCCGACTCCCGCTTGAGGGTCCCATTGTAGATCTGGGCAAGGAAAGGGAGAAAGTCTTAGCCAACTTTCCTGACCAGGGATCCTGGAATCCAGCTGGCCCCAGGAGACAGTCCACCCCCAAACCCCCTCAGAAATCCTGCTTCTGGATTATCTACTGGAAATGTTCCAGAATCCCAGAATGTTAGGCGTGGAAGAAACCTTAGTCATTAGCTGATACATTATTTTTCAAACTGCAGGTCATGGCCCATTGTGGATGATGAAATCAATTTAGTGGATTGTGACTATCACTAAAAAAAAAAAAAAAAAAAAAAAAAAGAAAATCTCCTGGAAAATAAAATATCCGAGTGCAATGCAGGTAGTAAAGACAAGTGCTGGCTTATAAAACAACATGGGTTGCAATGTCAAGCATATTTCTTACTGTGGGTTACAATTAAAAAAGTTTGACCGTCACTGATCTGGTCCCACACTGGCACCATCAAGGAGGGGAGTCCGAGGTCCAGAGAGAAGAGGGGCCTTCCAGCAGTCACTTGGGGAGGGGAGGGTGAACCAGAGCCCGGGTCTCCAAGCCCTCGCCCGTGCTCTTCCCAGATGCCTACAGCTTCTGACACAACTAGCCTTCCTATGCCACCTGCCCTCAGTGCACGGAAACTCCTGGTATGGCGGAAGGCTGTTTTCCATTGCTAAAAGCAGTTGCTGTTGAGCTGGCTCCAATACATGGCGACCCCATTTGTGTCAGAGCAGAACTGTGTTCCACAGGGTTTTCAACGGCTGAGTTTTTGGAAGTAGATCACCAGGACTTTCTTCTGAAGTACCTCTGGGTGAACTTGAATCATCAAACTTTTGGTTAGCAGCCTAGCGTGTTAACTTGACAACCCAGGGACTCTTTTCCACTGTTACTTCTCTGCTAAACCCCTCAGCTTGTCTTCTCTCTGCCAGGGCAAGAAGCAAATGGTAACAGGACCTGTGATGGGGAAATCCTCAAAGGCCAAAGAAGGAAAATAACCCTGATCCCTGGGCCCTCTTTTACAGAACTCTCTGTTCTGGGCACACCTGGACACGTGGGGGCAGCTGGGGGCCTGCAGGTGGGGCCAGTAAGGGCCTCCATGGGTTTATGGTCAGGCTTGCAGGCAAGGGTGGGGGTTGCTAGGCAGAGGACCACTCCCACAGAACACACAATAGACACCTAGGCACCCCACGGGGCTCCGTGTGAGCCCACCTGGAAGTCAGCCCCTCCCTGGGAAGAAAGCACCAGCGAAGCTGGGACTTGGTGGGAATTAGCTCCGGAAAGCAATGGTCCGAGGAGGACCTTCCCAAGAGCTCGTAGGCCGGTGGGTCTGGCCTGCTCTGACTTGTTCCAGACTAGAGGATCAACATCGAGCCTGATAAAATGTCTCCACACAGGTGCTGACTTGGGGCTCACCTTTCCTGGGATGAGCCAGGGCCAAGCCCAGCAGTCTGGAGCCTGCCCGCCCCACCCCATGAGTGAGTACTTGTGTGTGTGTGTGTGTGTGTGTGTGTGTTTGTGTAGGGGGTGGTGGTGAGGCAACTGGGTAATTCCCCTCCATACCAGCTCTACCCACACCAGGCTGGGGAGTTGCCCTTGGCCAGCTCCCCTTTATCTCTGCAGGGAGAGTCTTAAAGAGCAGGAAACCTCCCGTGGCTCAAGCTCCCAGGAAGACTGCGTGTCAAGCTACCAGTCAGAAATGGCATACCAAACTCAGGAGCCACAAACTGTTAACCTTGGCAACAGCATGCTTGTCTCCTTAGCCCACACACCCAGCTGTGCACTCAGGCAGGCACAACTGTCTCCCCCAAACTAGGTCAAACCAACCTACCCCAAAGGGAACTGGCATGTGGGCATCAGGGGAGGCAAGAACAGACAGTAACAAGGCAGAGGAAGAGGGACTGGGCATCTGGACGTGGAATGCACACCTTGTAGATTACCTGCCAAATATGCACTTAGCCTCTGGTGCTAGGGCCATGGCCACACCCTCCTCACCTTTGTTCCCCTCCCAGGGGAGAAAGTGGCAGTTGGCACTGTGGACGGCAGCCAAGCACTCCCAAACGATGACTAAGTGGAAATGCACAAGGAGCACATTGTTCTCAGTAAATGACACTCCTGGACATCATCTCTGACACCTGATGAAAAGTCCAAACATTTGTCCAGGCCCCAACCCAGTGCAATGTGATCATGCTGATTAAGCCTGACTGAGGCTTTGGAGGCTTTGGGCTTTGCTCTCTGTGCTGGGAAAAGGAGCGTTGGCATCTCTGCCAAGTTTCAGCAAGGGTGGGCTGCCCACAGGCAGTGGGTGTGGTGGGGAGGCCAAGGAGCCCCAGGGGACTGCATCTCCCAGCCCCCCCATTAGCCACACCCCAGGGGTGTCATCCACTCCTGGGAACCCCGCCCAGCTCCTGTGTCACAGGCAGTGGTGGGCTGTGGTGTCTAAACATGGTGGCTGTGGACTGTTGCGGATGACTGTCCCCTCATCATGGCTCTTTGCTGGCACTCTGAGAAGCAGAAGTGCTTCCTCTCAGCCAGGCCCCCCCCAAGACCCTCCAAGGCTCAGATAAGGCAGGCTGAGCCCCTATCCCTCCCCAGACCGCCTGTGACCTAGCTGAAGCCTGGAGCCTTTCCCCCTTTTCTTCCAGAAGGCTGAAATGGCAGTGCCATGGTGGAAATTCAGGTGCATTCCTAAAGCTCACTGAGCTGAGACTCAAGGCAGAGGAAGATACACTGGGTAAGAACACAGACTCTGGAGCCAGACTGCCTGGGTTGAATCCTGGCCATATCAATTGCCAGATGGGTGGCCCTGGGCAGCTTAACTGCTCTGTGCCTCAGTTTCTTCATTTGTAAAACTGGGGTTATAATAGTACCCAATGTCGAGGGTTGTTGTGAGAATTCAATGAGTTAATGTTTGTAAGGAGCCTGAGACAGTGCATGACCTAAGTGTTTATTCAGCAGGTACCAAGTGTTTCCCTGACACTCAGGTGGGAGACAGGCTGGCTGCTTCTAGGAGCTGACCGAAGGGTTTTACATCCCCCAAGCCATACCTCAAGGAGCTACCAGGTTGGCACACAAGGGGGATAAACCAAGGAAGCCAGGGCAGCCCAGGAAAGGGGTACAAGCCAGTATTTAGAGTCCCACGCTGGTCTCACCTCAGAGCCACAGAACAGGCTTAAATATGTTTTATAAACACAGAGGAGTGTGATTCAAGATGGGACACCCAGAGGGGAGGAAGGCTTTATGACTGAATGATGTGGTGTCTTTATTTATGACTGAATGGCACGGTGTTTCTTTATGTGGGTGCCCTTGGCATTTGGGGCAGGACAATTCTTCCCTGTGCAGGATGTCCCAAGCATTGCAGGGTGTTTAGTCCTCCTGGCCTTCAGGTCCTGGATGCCAGTAACTTCTCTCAATCATTGTAACTAGCAAAAATGCCCCCACACATTTCCAAACACTCCCTTCCAGGTCCTGGGTGAGCAGCTGCAGCCAGAACGGAAGGCGAGAGCAGTGCGTTGTGTGCCCACAACAGGCAGAAAGCTTTGTTGCCTGTGCTGGGTCTCCCAGTAACACCCTCACAATCAGATAGTGATCTAGTGATCACAGCTGGCAGTGTCCTCATCTTTGAATACAAAGGACAGTAACACACACACACACACACACACACACACACACACACACACACACCCCTTGTCTGGTTATCTCATGTGTCTTTGGGAAACTCCAGCCTCAAGTGGGATGATTCATGAATCAGAACATTCCAGCGGCTCAACTTTTAGGGAGCAGAGCTGACCCCTCAACCAGAAAGCAGGCTGGATCGGACAGCTAGGTGGAAGGTCTGGGTGAGTCCAGAGAGACATGTTTCTCTACCTGAGAGACCAGTGGGGCTTGTCAGGGATCAACTCTTAGAACCACAGTTCAGGTTGGGCCAGGAAGGGCTGCTTTTAGCAAGGAGCTTCCCCTCAGCTTTCTGCTCATGACTTAGGTCTTGTAACTCACCTACCTTTCTTCCACCCTCCTTCTTGGAGAAGTGTGGTGTTTTAACCCCACACTGAATGCTCCCCAGGCTCTCAACATAATCCTCTCTTCCTGATCCTCCGTAAGTCAGGAAGTTCTCAGAGGCCAATCCCCTTATTTTACAGACCGGGAAACTGAGTCCTCGAGAATGACTAGACCAAAGTAAAGTAATATAAGCCCAAGATCCCAGACCTTGTATAACCAAATACAGTCAGCTTCGAAACCCTTGAAGTCCCATTCAGTCTGAAGAGCCTCCTTCAACATTGGAAGGGCTCCTGGTTACCCAAGATCATAGGACAGTACAGTAACTAACCACTAGGAAGAAGTGGCGTTGTTGCGTCTTTCTATCTGAGGCTCCCTCTGACTACCCCGTTCCCACCCCCACGGCTCAGACACTGGCTCTGGCTTTCATCAGTTCACCACTGGGCAGCTCCAGTGACTCCTCCCAGCCTCCCACCCAGCCCTGGGGCTCTGGCTCCTGCCCTGGGATGCCATCATGGTGACGTTCCTCATACAAAGCTTTCATTAGCCATGCCTTGCTTGAGAGCCTACAGTGTCTCTATTATGTACAAGACAAACTCATCAGGCTGGCCACACCTTGCCTATCCAGTCATCTCTTCCCCTCCGCAACACACCCCTTCACGCCCCCTCCCCGCTCCACGACATCACCCTTGCTTCTGCTCAGGCTCTTCCCCACCCTGGACAGCTTTGCTTGCCAACCTCTTCATAAATCCTCCATCTCTTCAAAGCCTCTTCTCAAATCTGTCATCTCCACAAAGCCTGCTCCCACTCAACCCAAAGCCCTTTCTCCAGATACCAAAAGTACCCAGAGTTAGAATTATTCATTCTCACATCCAGTTGCCTGTGGTCTTAGTCTTGTTTGCTCTCCAGTTGCTAATGTAGGTTTCTGTCATTCCCCAAGCTCTGCAGGGCAAAGATGGTCTTTATTGTGCCTAGAAAAGGGCTAGGCTCACAGCAAATGCTCAATACAAGTGGTGCTGTGACTTGTCCTGGGAATTTGGGCTGGGGACGGAGATTCGATCCAGGCTGCTGATGGACGCTGGCGTTCCCTCAGCCTCAATGGGCACAGGGGAGTTGCCATGAACTAAGTGAGCTGTGGGGAAGGCACAGGGATCCAGGTAGGGTGAGCCAGTCTATGAGGGTGGCACAGAATGGGTTCAATCTATGATGGTCCAGGATGCTTCAGCTGCTTGCTCAGGCCTGGAAAGTTTTATTCCAGCTCTGGCTGCCGGGACAGAAGCTGCCTGGCTCCCTGGGAGCTAGGTACGCAACTGGGCAGGCCAACATGAAAAGAGTGTCTGTGTTCCCAGCTATTAGTCCATTTTGAAACCATGCTTCTGCCAGCAAGGTGGGACCCACCAAACCGGCTCTGCAGCAGGATACACCCTGCTCTTCCCTGCTCCATCACACACCCAGCAAAGTGCTCAACAGGGCCATCTCCAGCCACGTAGATCTCCCAATACCCTTCTCAAGAGCACTCATGCACTCACACAATTTCATGGGTTCCGTGTGCTCTCAGGCCTGGCAGGGGCTCTCCTGAGAGAGGACTTTGGTTGGAGGCTCCTCGAGGACAGATTCCACTTGCCACGTTCTAGGTTCCTGTCACTCCCCACTCAGTGCCCATACGAGGGGCCCTGTGAGCAGCAACACTCCTTCTTCTTCCTGGGGGCTAGGCAGAGCTGACCAGTCGCAGGGTGGCAAGGTGCACTTTGTGATGATGCACAGGAGGGCTGGGCAGGGGGTCTGGAGATGGCAGGTCCCCTCCCAGCCAGGGCTGCCCAGGAGGGAGCACATGGGGCTCCAGGGTGTTGAGAGTTCTCCCAGAGGGATAGGGGTGGCTGCTTACTTGGCAGTCTGAATCAGCATGGGTGCCACTGGGCCTGAGTCACCAAAGATGGGACTCCAGCAGGGGGAGGGCCCTGATTTCTGCCTCCTCCCGGGCACCCTCCCTCTCTGACTAGAAGCAGGGGGTCCACCCTGGGCTGGTCCACTGCTTTGGACAGAGCAGCACCACCACTCAGAAGCACTGATGTCTGGGCAAAGACAATTGCGTTTGTCCTTGGAGGAGGCTGTGGTGGACATGGCTGACAGTGGAGTCCTCCAGGGCAGGGAGGAGCAGCACCCATGATTCCATCACCAGCACCCTAAGACTAGTAATGCCTACCGAGGAGAGGGCCCAGCCCCAGAAATCACTTGATAGACATTTGTGAACTGAAGGACAATGGCTGGTGGATGACAAGATCCCCATGTACTGGGAAGAGACACATGAAACCTGAAACAGCCCGATGCCAGGTGCTGGCAGGTCTTATCACCTGGATTTCTAAAATTAACGAGATGAAAGTTTGGATGCCCATCCTGAGAGATCTGGCTAATCGTGGTCAGTGTCCCTCAGAACCGCTGAAGGGTGGAAATTGTGAGCAGACCTCAGTCAGTATCAAGACATGGATGTGGATAATTCAGAACAAATGTTCTAAAGTATCTGGATAGCTGATGCCCAAGTAGAAAAAATAATATAAAACTCAGGGCTGTAGCTTGTGGGTCTTTCAAGAAGGTGCTGGTCTCTCCAGGGAGGTCATGAGTCTGGGGCGAAAGGGGCATCTTGTCCTCTTGGGGTCCAGGCTTCAAGGCTGACTTTCTGGTCAGCTGGAGGGTCAGGCCCACCTCGGCCTCTGCTTCTGCTGGTGGCCACAGAGGGGAGATTGCACTGTGCACCCTGGCACCTAGCTCGGAGCTAGTGCTCAGTAACATCTGAGGGCTGAACAAACAGCTGTGCTGGCTCCAGCGTCCAGCTCTGTCTCCATGTCCTGCTTCCTTCTTAATCGCTGAATGGTGGGAGAAGGCAGATTGCCTGAAGATCTTCTCTTTTATCTCCTTTCCTCCTCTGAGAAGTAGGATTGTCTCAGCTCCTGGTGCCTCCAGATGGGTTTAGGAAACAAGGACCTGAGGTTTAATATGCAGGCATCCCTGTTTCAGTTTGGAAAGGAGATTCCTGGCAGCCAGTTGCCACTGCAGATGTGATTCCACAGACCCGAGGGGCAGAGGACTCTGCCATCTCTCTTTCATGGGCTCAAACAAGCCTAAGGCCTGGTCAGTCTGCCTTCCAGGAGCCCCACATTCTGTGGTCACAGCTTCCGGCTTTCAAACTCAGGGGCCGGCCACAGTGATGACTTTGACAGTTCATTCTGGGGAGGGAGAGGCAAGGGGCCTTACCAGGTGCCCACTGTGAAGTAATTCCTGGAATCTGGGATGGTGATCCAGGCTGTGGAAGACCATACTCGAGGGGTGGGAAGAGCCCACTGTGCCAAGTGTCCCCTGCCATGTGCTGGGAAGTCTGAGGAGGAGGTCCCCTGGTCCCCTGAGCTGCCCCTGTGCCCTAAGCCAGGAGGTGCTTCCCAGCCCTAAGAAGCTGTTGCTCTTAATTGTCTTTGATTCCAACTCATGGTGACCCCATGTGTGCAGAGTAGAACTGCTCCATAGGGTTCATAAGGCTATGAATTTTCAGAAGCAGATTGCCAGGCCTATCTTCCAAGGCTACTCAGGGTGGGTTCGAACTGCCGACCTTTTGGCTAGTAGTCGAGCACCTAACCGTTTGCGCCAAAGGCTGTTAGGTAGAAAAATCCTGAGGGATATATGCTTGCTGTTGTTAGGTGCTGTCAAGTCAGTTCCAACTCATAGTGACCCTATGCACCATAGATAGAATGCAGCACTGCTCGGTCCTGTGCCATGCTCACAATCGTTGTTATGCTTGAGCCCACTGTTGCAGACACTGTGTCAATCCGGGTATATGCTTACTTGGCACAAAACAGAGCTCCTTGGAGATACCAATAGTGGAAATCAACCACTTCTGCTGATTAATCAAGAATTTCACATGAAGGGAGGGACAGCTGGCGGGGCCCTCCAGCACATGGGTAATAGATGTCCCTTCTGGAAGACACGTGTACACACACACACCCACACACATTCCCATATGCACTCTCCACTTGCCTATGTGGGACATGCATCACTTAGCCCGGGGTGAACCCAGGTAGGGAAGGTCTTTGGAAGTTTCTTGAGCATATGCTGAGAGTACCTCAGCAGTGTATGGCGTTTTGCAGGTTTTACAGAGCTTCCCCATTCATCATTTTATTGGAGCCTCACAAGACCCCCCCAGTGAGGTGTTAGGGCAGGGTCAGCATCCTCACTCTCTCTGGGAGCATATTAAACTCAGAGATCTCTAGGCTTGGCCAGGACACACTGCTAAGGGACTTCTACCCCACCCAGTGTTTGCCCTCTATCCACTCTGCTCCCCTCCATCTGCTGATGCCTAGGAAGTCCCAATAGCAAAGACCTCTGCTGGTAGAGCACACTGTGCAGGAGCAGGCTTTGGGCTGCTCCAGGAACTCCACCAGCATCTCTGGCCAGTGCTGGCCTGACTCCTAGAAGACCCCCTCCCCAGGGATTCCAGATATAGGAGGTGCCTGCCCCCTCTTTTGGCTGATTGTAGGAGGTTCAGCAAGTTTCTCCTTGAAGACATTTAAGAAGAGTGTAGCTGCTCAACTGTACGCCAGTGCTGCTGGGCTGGAAGACCTTCTGTCCCGAGGGACCCCTGTGGGCAAGGAAGCCTTGTAGCCGTGACAACTGGTCCATCCTGGCTAGAACCATGAGAGGGAAGGCGGAGAAGAGTGACTGTTTTTGTTCCCCTCCAACCGCACTGACGAGCTCACATGAGTCAGGGCTGAGATCACAGGGAGTCACGCTGAGATTGGGAACTGAGGCGGAGTCTTGAAGTCTCCTGGAATTAATCAAGTTTTGCTGAGCTTCTTTGGTCATAGGCTGGGCACCCGTGCTCTAAGCCTCTGGGGGGTCAGGAGGGAGTAGAAGGGAGGGACGGGTCACTGGCTGGCCCTGACCTCTCGCCAGGCTTCCTCCCAGAGTGCTCCCTTCCCCTTGGTCCCCAGCACTGTGGGGTCTCCTGGGAGCTGATTATGGACAGAGTTAGATGTGGAAGAAGTTGGGGATTTCCTGGGAACCCTCTCCAGGTTGGTTCCAAAGGTCAATCTCACAGAAATCGGCACTCCACGGACACTTGATTAATACAGAGAATTGTAGACTCTGTCAGAAACATCATCTGTAAATGTTCCATTAAAAAAAAAAAAAATTATTCAGCCAGCCATGTGACCGGTCACCTTGGTGAGGGGAGGTGCTCCACTTTGTCACTTTTCTCCTTGGCAAAGGGCCTCAAACAGCAGGGACACGTTACCCAGACCCTCAGCCCTCTTACCTGATCTGAATGCATCCACTCCTCCTTATCCCATGCCCCAGAACCTCTCAGAATGTGGGACACACACCACAGACGGTTATGAGGAGACATTAGGGGATTCAAGGACACACAGCAATCGCGAACACTGAAGCACACAGAAAGCCCTTCCCCTTTCCATTTTGACGACCACTAGGAGAAAGTTTCAGCTGGTACCAGCATGTTTCTGACTAATATCCCATTCTGACCAAAAAAAAAAGAAAAAAAAAACAGATCACAGGCTCAGAGCTTTCTGTCAGGTAAACGTACCTAGCTGGAATTACAATGCTATTTATTTATTTTTTTAAATTTTATTGTGCTTTAGGTGGAAGTTTACAGTGCAAATTAATTTCTCATTCAAAAATTTATACACAAATTGTTTGGTGACATTGGTTGCAATCCCTGCAAAGTGTCAGCTCTGTCCCCCTTTCCCTTTTCACTCTGGGTTCTCCGTGTCCGTTTGTCTAGTCTTCCTGTTCCTTCTTCCCTTCTCATCTTTGCTTTTGGGCAGGTGTTGCCCATTTGGTCTCATATACTTGATTGCACTAAGAAGTACATTCCTCACGCGTGTTATTGCTCGTTTTATAGGCCTGTCTAATCTTTGGCTGGAAGGTGGACTTTGGGAGTGGCTTCAGTTCTGAATTAGCAGCGTGTCCGGGGGGCCATGGCCTCAGGGGTTCCTCCAGTCTCTGTTAGACCAGTAAGTCTGGTCTTTTTTTGTGAATTTGAATTTTGTTCTACATTTTTCTCCCGCTCTGTCTGGGACCCTCTTTAGTGATCCCTGTCAGATTGGTGGGTGGTGTAGCTGGGCACCGTCTAGTTCTTTGGGGCTTGGGCTGCTGGAGGCTGTGGTTCATGTGGTCCATTAGTCCTTTGAACTGTAATGTTATTTTGTTTTAAAAAATAATGTTGCCGTTGTTTCATTCTATTTATTATTATGGTTATTAACATTATGGTTTAGTCTTGATTTATGGCCAGGGGTACTGTTTTTCTATTTGAGTGAGTGATATAAAGTTTTTTTCAACATAAAAGCATGGAAATTGAGAAATAATTCCATTAAAAACAGTAAATAATGATGGGTATGAAGATTTCACAAAAATTGTGACAGGAATACAAAGGACTGAGCTTGGGACACTATTGCCACAGGGGCAAAAGCCAGCGTGATGTAACAGTGTAACAGTGAACACTGGGCAAAGCGTCAGCCATCAGCTTCTAGTCCTGGTCTTCCCACTGACTAGCTTTGCAGCCTTGGGTAAGTCACCTCACCTTTCTGAGCCTCAGTATCCCCAACTACAAAGTGACCTGTAAGGCTTCTTATTCCTTTTGACAGTCTGATTCAGCCCTTGCTGGAAGTCACAGCTGCCTTTTCAACCCCCTCAGGGCTGCAGAACAAACCCTACCAGCCCTGCACCTCTGTCCCCTTCCAGGTATATGGTGTGGGGGCTGAGGTGGAGGGAAAGGCTCCATTGTAGAGCTCACAGCTGCTTCTCTCTCCACCCGAGTCTCTGCCTTTCCCTTTCCCACTCTCCTGCCAGATTTGCTTTTGTTTTTCAGCTGAGCTTGCTCTCTTGGGGCAGGAAGGCCTCTGCAGAGACACGCCGGGGCCCTGGGGCAAAGTGCTGAGCCTCACCCTGGCAAAGGGTGGGGACGGCTTTTCCCACCCACTTGGGAAATGCTGCTGCGTTGGTCTCACTGAGGCCAGTGACAACAGGAAAACCCTCAAACCAGAGAAGAGGCACCCAAAGATCTATCCAGGGCTTTGTTGGGATGGCCCTTCATCCCGTGCCCCTTTTCCTGTCTGTGGAGCTTGTCCAGTGGAGGGAAAATGCTGACTCCCCTCTCTCTGTGCCCTTGGGCTCCTCCCGCCTCTCCATCTTTGTGCCCCCTCCTCCCCCAAGTCCACGGGGCTGGCTCAGTTCTTCCAAATCTACCTGGGAGGTTCTGGGCAAGCCCCTGCATTTTTCTGTAGCTTGATTTCCCTGAATTTTAAAATCAGAATGACAGTACCTGGTTTATGGCTCTAGCTCCCCAAGACTGCCGGATCAAGTGCAGAAATCACAACACACGAGCACTCTGTGTAAGTTTAAAATGCTATACTAATTCAAGGGATTATTAAATGACTGGGGCAGAAGACGGGAATCCTTCCCACATGAGCACTGATTGAAGATGCATGCAGTGGGACTGAAGCAGCCTTGCAAGCTGCCACTTGCCTACTAATCCAGAAGCTGAGGGCCCGTCCCCAAAACTCCAAGACTCCGGGGCTGGGGCTCAAAAGATCACCTGGTCCCAACCCTTCATTTACTCACTAGGAAACTGAGGCCTGGAGAAGTTGACGTAAGCTTGTGCTACAAAATTTAGCATTTAATTATATCCTCTCGTATGATGTTGTTTACCGTGTAAGGAGTTAAAATACTTGTTGGTTGAGTAGATTCATTTTTGTCCAAAAAAAAAAAAAAAAAAGACCAAAACCAAAACTCTACTCATTTTCTTCTGGAGTAAAACAATTACCCTTATTCTTCATATCTTCCCTCTAAACTTCCAGGGCTTTGAATATGAGTGTGAGGTGGAAGGCAGGGAGAACAATGGCCACAGTAGCACATCAGGGTCGCTGAAATTGAGCCCATGTCCATCTGAGCACTAGCTTCCCAGCCTAGCCATAAACTCAGATGTCTACACCAATGGCACGGAAGTGCTTAATGGACATTTGCTGATTGATGAAGCTAAAGGAAGACACAGACCAGCTTCTGTCTCATGAGAAGAGTGGATTTCCACCCTGTGGACCCTCAGAGAAAGGCCCACTGGTGGTCATGTTCCGGGCTGGCGACCCCTGAAGTGTCCCAGAAACCATGTAACCACCACACTGTGTCCCTGGGCAGCGACATTTCTCCCTGAACATTCTGACCAAATTGCCCTGGCTCCCCTGAGAATCCACACAGCCAGGGAAGCACAAGTCAGATTCTCCTGGGTCTGCGTGCTCCTCCCAGGGGCAGGAGAAAGGATCAGGGTACTGGCTCAGCTTAGAGGGGCACCCTGGGGTCTATGCTCCCAGGAACTGGCTGCAGAAGCCCAGGGAGGCTTACAAGACCCCTGGAGCCGCATCGACAACCAGCCAGCCACCCTCCTTTGGGTGATTCTTTTGTGAAGAGTCAGAAAGGGAGGCCCTGGACTACTCTCAGACCACAGCCCCAGGCCTAGGGAGCCTGCTCCCTCATCCGCCCTCTGCTAAGGGCCAGGCCTCCTCTCCTTTCACACCCAGTTCAAAGCTTAGCTCCCCTGGAAACCTGTCCCTGGTTCCCTCAGCCTGATTTTCAAGCTCGCCCTTGGAGCTTGATACCATTTCATTTTATTCCTTGAACCATATTCTCCTCCCTTTGCAAAGTCTGAGTTGCTGATATGGGGAGGGAGGATTCTCTGACTTCCCTCCCCCAGGAAAGACACAGAATACGGGACGTCAGAGGGGCAAGGAGACCATCTGAGTCACCATTTGGTCTTACCGACCAAGCCTGACGCCCAGCAGGGAAGAGGTCCTACGAGGGTCATCTGGGCAGTGTTGGAGAACCCTCGCGCCCCGGCCAGGGCTCCTTCCTTTTCTCCACATTATCTCTGACTCTAAAAGGCTTCCCAGGCTTATCCAATCCTCAGTCAGGAGGAGAGGTCTCCAGTACCTTTAAGGGGCTGAAGTCAGCTGTGCAGAGAAAAACAAGCACTGGAAAGGAACCACTTGAGTCTGGCCTCAACCTGAAAGGTGACAGAAACTAGGCACATTGAAAGCAAAGCCATTCTGGTGGCCTGTGGCTTACAAGAGAAGGCTCACCCTGAGGAACACTCAAGAGCCTCAACGTTTGCCTAGTCTTCTCTTTAGTTTAGATGCAGGGGGTGTCTCCAGAAGCGGCAATCTGTCTGCGAAAACAGGCCTGCTCTGGGCTGTTCCTCTCCACAGGGAGGGACACCCTCGGAGCTGGCCCTTCACTCGGCTCACTCACCTCCATTCTCTTCCAGGAGGCACATTCTGTCCCTCAGCAAGTAGGATTGTTGCGTCTTCTTGTTGGGTGAGAGCCTGGGGCCCTTTGGGACCCTCCTATCTCCCAGGGCTGGGCAGGGGTGAGTCACAAGCTGGCAGCAGGTACACCGAGTTGGCAAACACATCAATTGCTCCCTCTCGGCTGCTGGGGAATAGGAGCCTGTGTCCACTCTCTATCTTTCCTGCACCTGGGCTTTTCAAGACAACACAGGGGCCCTGCGGGCACAGCCGAAGGAACCTAGTTTGCGCATCTGGAAAGTGGCATTCAGAGTTGAGAAATGGGGCAGAGGGAGCGGGACTGGGCCTGAGTTTTGAGTCTAGGTAGTGACTAGGCAGAGCTATTTGCTGTGCCTCAGTTTCCCTCTCTGTAAAGCTAAAGGAAATGAGGTCCTACCAACTCTCCATCCTGTTGCAAGGGTTAATTAACTGGTGTTTTCCTGATGCCTGGAGATGCTCTGATGAAAGCAGGGAGGAGGTGAAGAAGCCAGTATCTACCTGCAGGCCTGGAGCAGAGGTCTCAGCCAGAGGAGCTGACCCTGCCCCCGGCTCCTCACTGACCTGGAGAGATCACACAGCTTTGGCTATGGGGGCCTGCCACCACTCAGAGTCAGTTCTCAAGCCACACAAAGTCCTAGAAAGTGAGCATTCATTGTATGAGTCCTTGGCTAGGACCTAGTCTGCCTGCCTTGCTCCATAAATGAGAAAACTAAGCCATAGAGAGGTGAAGGCTTGTAGCAGCCCAACTGAGAGAGAATCCAGGCCTCCTACTGCTGATCAGATATGTCATATCCTTAACCCCCCCATTGCCTTTGAGACAGGCATTATTCACCCATTTCATAGATGGGCAAGCTGGAGCTCAGCCAGGTTAAGAATTTGCCTAGGGACACACCACTAGTTGAGAGGCAGAGCTAGGATGATTTGAACCTGAAGTTCATGGCAAAGTCTGGTGCTTGTTCCACCACATCAAGCTCTCTTGGAACTGCCTCTGTTAACTGTGGATTCATAAAGAATGGTCTTTTTCTGCTGCCTCAAGGGCAAGAGTCCTGAGTGTTTCTCTCTCGCATCCCTTCTACAGTACCTGGCCCAGAGTTCTGCCCTTGTGGATGCTCATTCAACGTGGCTAACTGTGAACGAGGCTGAACCACCAGCCTGGAGAGCACTGTGCTTAGATTTCCCAACCCTTATGGAAACTTGATGCAACCACAGTCTTCTCATCTGTAAAGGAGGCTTATCCAGGTTGCTCAGCCAGGTTTAGGAGGGCAGAGGGAGTTCTCCTCGATGTAAGGGTCCTAGCAAGTTGTCCACGAGACCCTGTCGTAATGGAATCATCAAATACAGACATAGCAATCAGCCAAGCACAACTGAGAAGGGGCTGGGAAAAAGATTCACTGGCAAGTTCTGGGTTAAAGTGGAGAAATGGGGTCAGGAACAGGACAAACCAAGACAGAGACAGAATTCTCCCTGGTTATATTCCTGGGTATTCCCACCCTCAGGAGAGCCAGCTGGATTTAACTGAGCATGGCTGGGTGATTCAATATGGTGGCTGCCAGAGTATGCCCTGTACCCAATCCCCTGGCTGCTGGTGCCTGCAGGGCATCTCTCCTCTACAGAGCAGATCCTGGGCAGGATGGTCTAGTCTAATCCATAACCAATGAATATTTCATTTGAAATGACTCCCAGGAGAACAGATGCTCAAGATGTGCTTCTCGATTTGAAAATAGGAACACTCCTTAGAGTTGGGGTTGATAGAAGAGAGGACTATCATCTAATCCAGAAACACTCCCTGGAAATCAAAATCAATTACTTGCTTCAGCTTCATCTGGGACAAACCCATGTACTAAAAGTCTATTTTCGGCTTTGGAATAGAAGGGCTGTGCCTTCCGATGGCTCCCACTCTCTACTCCCCTCATCCTCGTCCTCAGCTGACCAACAGAAAGGTGCTCAGTGACCACTAAGACGGGTCAAAATGCCTCTGTTTTCTCACCAAAAATGGCACAGCCTACAGTAATTCTGTTCAGGTCCCTAACCTAGGATAGGAGTGCCGTAGGGGGTCTTGTTTTTACTACAGGGAATGAATGGGGAGATACTCTGACCTAGGGTTGCCAGATTTAGCAGAAAAAAATGCAGACCGATTAAATTTGAATTTCAGATAAAAAACAAATAATTTTTTAGTGTAAGTATGTCCCAAACACTGTATTTTATCTGGCAACCCTACCCTGACCCCTAGTAATGCTTACAGCTGAGGGAAGCCGGCTTGAGTCTAGGATGGAAAAACGTGGCCACTTTCCTGCCTCTTTTGAGTGAGGTTGACTCCTCAAAGAGGGATGAGGCCTGGTTGCGGGGGACAGGGACAGAGGGAGAGAGAAAATTTAAGAATTAAAAGACACGGGTCTCTTGTAAGTCCCTGGAACATGGCTGTAGTGTTAAAATACTGAGATTGCAGAAAAACATGAAATGACCAAAAAGGGCAAATGTCTGCGGTAATTAAAACAAAACATCACCAGGTTAGGAGTTAGAAGGCCAGTGTTCTAGTCTGCTGTTCCATCAACCAGCTGTGTGTCCTTTGAAGAGTCATCTGTCTTCTTTTTGGGCCTGAGTTTCCTCAACTGTTAATTGTCCTCTTGGGGCTCTAATATCTCACAAGTCTGGTTCTAAGAACGAGAGCACCACAGGTGAGTCTGTTTGTGAAATTGAGCATCGGGGCTGAAGACTGTGGCCTTTGTCCCACCTCTCCTGGCTCCTCCCTCTCCCAGAGGTCCTGGGGCTCCAATGCTGTCACCCAGCAGATACTTGTCTCCGAAGGTGGAGGAAGTAGGAGTGGCCAGTCGAGAGAGGAGAATGGCTAGGCCAATGAGCTTCTTTGAGTCTATCTTTTTTTTGAGCCACTTTATGTTTTTTTCTAAGACTAACTTTGTTGTAAGTTTTGTTTTATTACAAGACTATCTTTAATTTTCTTAATTTGTAATGTAAGTGATCATAGACTATAAGTAGTATGGTCATTTTTTTAAAAAAAAATTAGATGGATTAGATATAATAAATATCTAAAACTTAGATATTCTCTCCTGATATAGAATACGAGGTAAAACTATAAAATAACACTAAAAATGCTGTTTAAGCATTTAAAATACTTTCTTTTGGGAACTGCCTGCAGATTCATTGCATATTTAAATAAAATCTATACTTCATGGTGACAAATCATTGTGATTTAAGGGTGGATTTGATATTTGGAACTGGAGCCAAATCTGAAGGGTGAGGCATTCAAAGTGAGTAGTGTCATTTATGGTCAAACACAAACTACAGCAATAAAGAAATGAGACTGGTTTTCTTACATGGCTCCTAAAAGACACTGAAGACAGTCTACTTAAATTTTTTAGAGGTTCTGGAAATATTCTGAACAATGGCAGTATTGGTGGAATACTCCAGTATAGCAACTAAGACCTGCCTTCTGTTTGTCTGTTGACATCTGTGCTTCTCTGACTCGACTAGAAGTTCACTGAGGGCAAAGACAGAGTATTTTCATCTATGTGTCCACAGCACCCAGCTCACTGCCTTGCCCCAGTGGTTGCTCAATACAAGTTGGCTGACTGAGTGAATATGAAGTATCTGCAGGAAACCGTTCTTCATCAGTATTAAGAAGCTCCCGAGAACATGCTGACAATGCTTGTGCCGAGGAGCCACACCCTCCCTCCACGCTCCCTGCCTTCTGCTGCCATGTTGGTTTAACCACAAGGGAGGAAATAAAATCGTTCTGTGCCAGTTGTACCATCCATGTGAAAATCCCACAGGCACAGCATTATCTCACTGCTACGGATCTCTATTTACCTCTTCTCCAGCTCTCCTTCTTCCTAAGCCTGGACCCCGTTTGCTTTTGCCCAGTCCTCGGCTGATTACATGTCTGGCTCCAACATCAATTATTCCATTTCCTCCCTACTTGCCTCCCCCCCTTACCTTGCCAAATCCTAGTATGTGCACAGTTCCTCCCTGTTCCCATAGACTCTCCTGAACTGAGAGGAGACGGGATGTGCCTCAGCAGCTACCTTGCCATGAGTCATATCTGAAATCCTGCCAGCGAGGAGGGTTGGGTCTGAGGGTGGGGGCATTTTCACTGGTTGTTAGAAAATGGGCACAGGGAGGGGTGGGGGCCAGACTGGGAGCAATAAAAGCTGGTGAGATAGCTAAGGACTGAGCTAATTAACCAGAAGCAAAATGCTCAACATGGTCTATGTGGGGATCTGTTTTTAGATGCACCTATAAGGTCACTATGAATCGGAATTGACTTGATGGCCACGGGTTTGGTTTGGTTTTTGGTTTCCCAAAAGAGTCCCCTTACAGCTCTCAGTTACAAATTTCCATGTGTAATAACCACACACTGCCCATCTGATAACACTTCAAGTCAGTGAAACATGATATGAACCTGGGAGTGAAGTAGACATGGCAGGTATCGTCATTCCTGTTGTACAAATGAGAAGATAGATGCCCAGAGAGGTTAAGAGGTTTAGCCAAAGTCACAGAACCAGGCCTAGAACCTAAGTCTTCCAACCTCTGATTCAATAAGATCTTGCCTGGAAAGACATGTAACTTTTGTATTGTCAGCCTGGTTATTCATTCTGACTTGGTCCAGTGGCCTGCCTTTCTTGGGTCTTTACACTAAGTCATTTTCTGAGTTTGCATTATCATCACCCCTGTGTCAAAGCCCTTTATTGACACCTGTGCCTGATCAACCAGCTTAATGGGCTCAGTCAGCTGTATATATGTGGCATTGAGGGTGTCAGTTGACATCAAGAGTCAGGGGGGAAAGAAAAGGAGGGAAATAAATTCGCAGCAAACCTAGTTAACTTTTCCCTTTAGTCCTCAATCTGTAACAAGAAAGACATATCCTCCAAAATCAGCCCCGAGAAGAATTTAGGAAGGAAGGAATCAAACTAATGACATAAAGACACCAGACTCATAAACTATCCACCCTCTCCCTTGCCCAGGACCTCAGGACCTTCAACAATCAGGGTGACACCTGTGAGCAATGTTGGCTCAAAGCAAATACCACTGAAAGGAGCCTCAAGAAGTCAGCGTGCTCAGCTTCCCTTGTAAAAACAGCCTCCATCCCCATCTGTACCATGCCTTAAGGGTCTCAGAAAGGAATTCCCAAGAATGATACTGGTTAATGTTGAAATCAGTGAAAGTAAATGAAAATCATAGAATTTGGGGACTGCAAGAAGCCTTGGGTGTCATCTAGTTCAGCAGCCCTGATTCATAGTAGAAGACAACTCTTGCCCTGGCTTGTAGGGTTGTATCCAGAGCATTTAGCACAATGCTTGGCACAGAGTTAGGGCTCAACAAATATCTGTTCAATAAATAGATGGATGGGTTGAGACAGAGGGTTGAGATTACATAGAAAGATAGTGACTGAGTCAGAATTAAGGGATCTAGAATCATCTCTATCCATGTTAATTAAAAAAAAAAAAAAAGTCTTAAGAACTATTAACAGCCAGGCTTTTTTCACGCACATTATCTCATGTAATCCAGACAATAACCACAACAGGTAGACTGTGTTATATTCACTTTACATGTGACGAAACTGAGGCCCAGATGTTGAAGTCATTTGCCCAAGAGCTAGAATTTGAACCCAGGTTTGGCTGACTGTTACAAACTCCAGCACGTTCCCCTCCAGCACGCAGTCACTTATTCAGGAGTCACTGAGGTAGACTTGCTTTCCTGGTCTCAGAGGACCTCTAGATCCCCCTCCTTGACCATCAACACATACTGAAGAGAGCGCCCCCTTTAGGATTTCCTAGAAACATCTAAATTGGTCTACAAATGGACATAGACAATTCAAACTTCTCTTAAATCTATGACTAATTAAGACAAATTGGGAAAAGAAAAAAAATTTTTTGAAGTATCTTCTTTTCTTAATGCTTTTTCCTAAAATGCTCTCATTTGGGACATTCAGAAATATCCAATCAGCCCAAACAGGAGGCTGCATTAAGAGCCACCGATGAAATAATGGCCAAGTGAACAGACCTGGTCAGAACCGGTAAGCCTTACTTCACAGACCAAAGCAGCCCCCTTCCCACCTGCATCACCCTTCTTAGTATCCAGTGCAGGTTTTCTCAACCATAAACCCCAAACCAGCCCCACAAACACTCCAAATCTTTTTGAATGGAAGCAGTTCCTTACCGGATATCCCCATGAGCCATTTCCTGCCTGGAACTTGGAGTAGTAGGTGTTCCGGTTGGTGGTCCCATAGTTATTGTAATTGTCAGCCAAGCCATCGTACATGGAACCTTGAGGGCAAAGGAAGGGAGTTAGGAAAGTGATGGTCATGCTCTTCACCACCCCTCCTCCCCAGGGTGTCATTTCTGCATGTAGGGCCACGATGCCCCATGGAGGAGACCAGTCTGAGCTCCTGGAGGAGGAGGAGGGTAGAGATGTCACCAGTGGCCACCTCCGTCTAATCACCACATCCTCCACAGCCAGAGCCAACAGAAGGGCCAGCAAGACTGCTGTGGAGACAGCTCTGAGAGTTTTGGCCAACTCCTTCCTCGGGGCCTAATCGCTGCCCTCCTGCTTGGGCTAGTCCAGTCGACACCTACAGGCAAGGAGTTGGCTTGGAGGGCCTCTGAGCACCGCTGTTCCATTCCAAGGTATCACAACTCCATGTTCCACAAGGATAAGCTTCCCACCCAGGGAAGGCTGGCAGGATCTCGACATTCCAGGTCTAGAACACTGAGGTCAGGGCCACAGAGCAGCCATGACTGGTTAGTCTGAGTTGGGCAGGACTCTGGTTTCAAATCTCAGCCCGGCCCCCATCAGTGACCAGGTGACCTTCCACCCCCTCCTTCATCTCCTAGGTGCTCCAGTTGGTAAAGGGGGAGCAGTGATCAACCTCAAAGCGCCTTGGTGAGGATTAATTAATGTTTTTGGAGACCTACAAATGATAGGCTCTGTGGGAGGACAGAGTGTCATTAGGGTTATTAATGACAAACTGGCTTTGAATTATAGAAAGCAGAACTGGATTTTGGTCTCCTGGTGGGTCCACCCCCCTTCTCTCCCCTTCACGAGACGTGAGGGGGGCCTGAAAGGACAGCTCCAACTCCATGCAAGCTGGTCTTCTCACCATCCATGAAGGTGTGTTGCACCTCCATGACTGTGCTCACACAGTCCCCTTGCAGAGATGGCCTTCCCTCCCTGGTCATAACCATGTAATTCACCCAGTTTACCAAGCCAAGCTCAAGACCCCGCCCCCTCCAGGAAGCCTTTTCTGACCAGTCCTGCTCAAAAAAAAGCTCTTCTGCCTCTGAACACATACTGTCTTGCTGTGTGTACCCCAAGTCACATCCTGCCTCGTGTCCCATTCCCTCAGCTAAACCATGAACTCCATGAGGGGCAAGCCATGTCCCTATGGTCTGGACATCCTCTTGTTAAATGATGGGGTTTGGGAGTAAAGGTAAGCTCCAATGGGAGCCTTCAAGAGGAATATGTACTCTTTGTGTCTAAAGTTAAGTCTCTGGGTGGCATAAATGACTGTTTGGTTACTAACAGAAAGGTTGCCTGTGTGGAATCCACCCAGAGATGCCTTGGAAGAAAGGCCTGGTGATCTACTTTTGAAAGATCACAGTCATTGAAAACCCTGTGGAGTGCAGTTCTACTCCGAAATTCACGGGGTTGCCATGAGTTGGAATAGACTCGTCGGCAGCTGGTTTAGTTTTTATTTTCATTTTTTTAATCTCTAAAGCGGTGACCTCACGAGTGTTGAAGTATAATTGTGCTCGATAGAGTTTTCAATGGCTGATTTTTCAGAAGTAGATCCCCAGGCTTTTATTCCAAGTCACTTCTGGGTGGACTTGAACTTCCAACCTTTTGGTTAGCAGCTGAGAGCATTAACCACCTGGGTCTTCATGAGTTGGAGTTGACTCAATGGCAGCTGGCTATCTCTAAAGTGATGGAAGACTCCCGCATCAAAAACCTCATCTGGAAGAAGAGGGTTTGATGGTGATTTCATCTGGCTGCCAGGAGCCCTGGTGGCACAGTGGTTAAGTGCTCAGCTGCTAACAGAAAGGCTGGCATTTCAAACCGACGAGCTACTCTTCGGGAGAAAGATGTGGCAATCTGCTTCTCTGAAGATTATAGCCTTGGAAACCCTATGGGGCAGTTCTACTCTGTCCTATACCAAAACCCGTTGCCGTCGAGTCTATTCTGACTCATAGCGACCCTATAGGACAGAGTAGAACTGCCCCATGGAGTTTCCGAGGATCGCCTGGTGGATTCGAACTGCCAACCTTTTGGTTAGCAGCCATAACACTTGACCACTCCGCCACCAGGGTTTCCACTCTGTCCTATAGAGTAGCTATAAGTCAGCATTGACTTGACAGCAATGGGAATGGGCTCATCTGGCTAAATTAACCCTGCCCTCCATCTGCCACGCCCACTCAGACTCCCAAGCCTTTTCCAGGGACTGGAATATCTGAACTGGGCCTTCAGCACAAGAGAGTAGAGGGAATAGCAAACGGGAAGCTTTGGAATGAGGCAGACATTCCTGCCTGGGACCACCTCCTCTGTCCAATGTCAGATGTCCATCCCATAACTCACAAGGCAGGGGACTGTCCCCGAGCCTCCCCACTCCATCATGGCGGACCAACTGGGCATTAGGGCTATTGGGCTGTGGCAGAGAGAACTTCCCCTGGGAACCAAGAGATGCTGAAATTGGTCTTGACTGTGGCACTTGAGCAAGTCACTTGCTCTTTCTGGGCCTCGCTTCCTCTTCTGTAAAAAGAGGAGTTGGCCTCTCTACACCCCAATGACCTCATACAGCTCCAGCATCGTCGTATGGTTGTGTGATTACAATAACACATTGCTGATGGCATTCAGAGAAGTCCAACTTCCCTTCTCCAGAGAGAGGGCTCGGCTCACGAGGAAGAAGGGCTCACATCAAAGGCTTCCCACCGCCTCCTTTACTGCCTGCCTCAGGGTCATCACAGAATCCTTCCCTGATCCCTGAGAGGTAAGCCCCAGGCATCCCCACTCTCATAAGCTCCATGTGCAGGCTAGACTCCTGAGGGGACCGCACCCTGTAAGTGACATCCGGGGTCTCTGCCTTGTGGCCCCCTGAGCCTCTGACTTACTGTAAGTGCTTGTTGAATGCAGGCAGCGGTGCCTCTCTGTGTCCCAGAAGCTGCCCCTCTGGAAAGGCTACCTTCACCAGGAGAAGACTGGAGGCAATCGCAGAGCCCAGACACCCAGAACTAGCTTTCAGGGAAAGCGAGGCTGCAGCCACACATGCCCCATCGGGACCCTGGGCTGCTGATGGCCAGTCTCACTCCCCTCCCGCCATCCTGCCCACTTCAATCCTCCTTCCCAGCACTTGACAGGCTGGCGTTTGCTTGGCTTTCACTCCATGAGTGGGTATTTCTCACCAAAGGGCAGGTGTGGGTCAGCCAGCTGATTCTGGATGCAGAGTCTGGGGTGGTGACAAACAGCTCCACAGAACCCAGGGGAGGCCTCCTGCTGGGAGAAGCTCACACTGGACCTCGCCCCTTCTGAGAGGCAATTGGTCTGCAGTGCCGTCCACCTCCCTCGAAGTCATCTGGATGAAGCAATTCTTCTCCACTCCTCCCTCAACGCCCTGCCCCTGCCTCTCACACACTCTTCTCTGTGTGCTGGGTGTGGTGGGATCTCTCACCACGAAGGCAGGGTGGACAAGGTGACCTCTGAAATGCATATAATTCTAAAACCCAGTCCCCATGTCCCTGTGGGGACTCTGGTGATGATAAGTGTGGGTGGGCCAAGAGCTCTCGGCCCTTCCAGGCAGCTCCTGAGGGTATTCTCTAAGATCCACCTGTAATCAGGGGTCAGACAGCCCCATTCCTACCTTAACTCGCTTTGTGTGACTCCCCCGTGAGGGTGAAGCTGCCTCACGCTAGCCAGCACTGCTTCTCAGGCAGAAGGCAAGCGTCACTTGGGGATGAGGCAGCATGGGAGCGGAGGGGTCCGGAGACATTACATACCTGTAGTCACACCTTGCAGTATGCCAGATAACCAAGGGGTTCAGGTAAGCTCTGTCTATAAGATTCCCATGTCCACAATAGAATCCCATATTCCCCTCTCCTGACATTGGGATGTCTGGCTGGTAAGTAACACCCTCTGAAAGTCAAGTTCAACAGCAAGAAAATGGAGCTTCTCAATGAGTGCAATGGTGATAGCTCTGAAGGCTTCCACTGCTCCACCTGGTCCCCTGACTTGTCTAGAACTCACTTCTTCTGGGAAGCCTTCCCTGATGAACTCCACCTGGTCCCATCGCCCCTGGTGGGTCATCCTCTCTGTAAAGGGGCAGGGTAACTGAAGTCATTTCTCCACCAACATGTGCTTTGGGAATCATATTTCTTCTTTGCTCAGGATCTTGGGCACCGGGCACTGCTCAGGCTAGGGCTGGGCCTAACTGGACTGAGCTGGCCCTTTCGGTCAGCCAGCTCTTGTCCCCTGCCCACCCTTATGGTGAAGGTGCTCAGATGCCTGGTGTCTACAGGCTGAACTTCCCCATTTACCTGCAGAATGGAACCAGAATTTTACTCCACCAGGTCCTCCTCCTGCCCAAAGAGCTCCCTGGCAGTGGGTAAACTAGGGAAGAAACAGGAGCCAAGTGCAGCTCCAGAACACTCCAAGGCCATCTCTTTGAGGAGGATTCTTGGTCCTAAAGAAGGCGAGGGAAGGTGACCCGACACCCAGCTGACCCCATAGAATCACTCCCTATCCTCCTAACCAAGCGTTTCCCTTCTACTGTTCTTTTCAGATGGGCGCATACACTTCAAGCAAAACGCCTGTTCAATTTCTGCATCATTCCAAGAGCATTTGCTCACCCCTAGGACCCGAAGGTCAAAGGTCAAATGTCTCAGAGCTTATACTGCTTTCCTAATATACAAGCAATACAAGCTGTCTGTCCACATAGCTTGTCTCATTTTATGCCAGTGTTTCAGGGTGTGTAACCAGACCCGGAGGGAAAGTGTCTCAGAAAATCTACCACTCAGATGATCAGCTTCCCTGGATGCTGCCTCCCTTTGCTATCTCACCTGATTCGCTCTGTGTCATAGGGGCAACCCAAGCTTTCTCACCTACAACAGCTTTGAAAATGGAGGCAGTTCCTTCATTATTATATGTGGAACTCTTTCTCCAATGGAGACAGGCAAACCTTTGCCAGGATGACTCATCCTCTTCCACCTCCAGGCTTTCAAACAGGGCACACCCACTGCACCTGAAGCATTCTTTCTCTTCTTCTCAGCCAAGCCCTCTCCCTACATTCAAAACCTTACACAAAAATCAGCTTCTCCTGGAGCTGGCCCCACCCAGCTCTGAGCACTCCAAGCCCTCCAGCAGAATCTGTAGTCAGCACTCTGTCCAACTGCTGTGCTCACTCTGGGCTGGCTTGTGTGTTTCTTGGAGTGTGGTTTCTGTACATTCTGTGTGTGTGTGTGTATATACACCTATGTACCCTTCTCTCAGAAAGCAGGGCCTGGGTCTTCCCAATCAAGCTGGGAACTCCCTGAAGCAAGGGATCTTCTGCTTCCACTAGATCCTCACCCTACTTCTCACTCCATAGAGAAAGCTCTCAGGACATTGCCTACCCGGCCAATAGGCTGCCCACAAGGGCAAAGGTCATCTGAAGCCCCCCCCCACTTCTTACCCCCCCCCCCACAAATCCTTCTCTCTGTCTAGTCAGGAGGACTTGTTGCAGGGTTAGCTGCTCTAGAGGTGTATATATGGCTGAATCTGTCCTCCACAGGGCCGATCTCACTTCTAGCTTCTTTTCTACACTTGAATAAAGCCCACCTGTCCCTCAACAGGAAACCCTGGTGGTGTAGTGGTTAAGAGTTATGGCTGCTAACCAAAAAGTCAGCAGTTCAAATCCACCAGGTGCTCCTTGGAAACTCTATGGGGCAGTTCTACTCTGTCCTATAGGGTCGCTATGAGTCGGAATCAACTCCACGGCAATGGGTTTTTTGGTTTGGTCCCTCAGGATGAAAGCTCATTATCTTTCAACCTTGAAAACACCTTCTACTTCACCCACTGAAATCTCTCCCACCCATGTATCCAGTAAGGCCAAGTCTACAAACAAAAACCAAATCAGTTGCCGTCAAGTAGAGTCCGACTCATAGCTACCCTATAGGACAGAGTAGAACTGTCTATGGCCAGAAGAATTTAAATTAGATAACACGAAGTATAGCCATGGAAGACACTTCTGAGCCAAACTCCTTCTGAGATTTTCAAGAGTGGGCAGGAGTTGTGTTTGTGGGATGGTTCAGGTGCTTTGGAGGAGGAGAACACCAGGCATCCCTCCCACTCCCACTGCCCAGCCTGCTGGGGGCACTTTGGACATGCCTCCCCTATTCTGGAGTTTCTACGAGCCTGAAGAGGGCAAGGAGTTCAGCACAACCTCACCAGGCACTCTGGTGTGGTTCTTACCCTCTTCTTAGGCACGTGTACACAACAGAAATGCTGCAACGAATTGGGCTGCTCTGGCCTGCACTCTTTCCTCTCCCTCACCAGCACACGTGACTCCCACCAGCTCTGCTGGGACGTGTGCAAGTCCAGCTCCGCCGGAATCCTGCTCCTTTCTGATGATCCGTTTGTGGCCACCGCTAACCCTAAGGATTGGGTAGGGGTAGGAGAAGGATCCTATGGGGACAGGATTGGCACAGAGGGGCAGGGTGGGCCTGAACAAAACTCAGTCACCTGACCAGGGGTCCAGAGTTAAATACAGTCACCAACAACTACTGCATCGGATGTGTGTGTGTGTGTGTGTGTGTGTGTGTGTATGAGAGACAGAGCAGGTGTGCGTGTCAGTATGTGGGTGTGATCTCCACGCTGGATCTATATGTGAGTGAGGAGTGGGGACTAGAACAGTGGTTCTCGAACTTTGCTACACATCAGAATTGCCTGAAAAGCTTTTCAAAAAGTCCTGATGCCCAGACAGTCCCCTATCCTGTTCTACTTAAACCAGAATCTCCGTGGGCGAGACTCAGGAATTAGCATTCAAAAAAAATTCCTCGGTGATTACAGGGTATAGCCTAGTTTGAGGACAGTGAATTAGAAGGTTTCTGTTGTTGTTGTTTTTAATATTTAAATGTTTACAAGAGAGAAAAGATGGAGTGATACGCCTTGAGGGGAGGAGTCTTTTGCGGCAAATGGTTTGTAAATGCAGGGAATTATACAATTTATTCACAAAGACTGTTAACGTGGCAAAACCCTTCAGAGATGATCTAACCCAACTTCTTATAGTTGCAGAGACCCTGAGAGAAACAGCGACTTGCTCAAGATGGCACATCAGTCAGTGGCAGACCCAGATTACAGCTCAAGTCTGCTGACACCAGGCAAGGCTCCTGCCACAGCACAGCTGTGAGTGTGTGTGCAATTGTGTGCGTTGTGTGTAGGTGTGTATGTGCGCACGTGTGTGTGTGCATACGTGCGCATGTGTGTGGTATATGCATGTGGAGAATTTCATATCAGAATATCTAACATTCTTCCATTTTATTTTTTTCAAACATCACATATCTTCTAAGCGGTCACACCCCACTGCAGAAGTACTTCCCAGATTTTTAACGTTGAACAATTGGCTTATCGGTATTTACAATTCGATGTGTGGGAAGAATGATTTATATTATTATTATTTTTTTCAATCTCTGCCAATGAGCTTAGCAAAGGAGTAGGATCCAGGGAAACATCATTTGCTATGAAACACCCTGGGGTACTCAGCATTTTTGCATGTGTTGTAACAGGCCAAGGAAATTCTGCCTAAAACCCCAACTTCAAGCCAAGATACGTTGTAAAGAAACAAGGATTGCTTCATTTGGAGTCTAATTAGTATGTTTTGCTGCTGGAACAAAGCTAAAGCACAAGCTCTCGTCACCATCTCCCATCATAGCTTGGTCCAGAGAAAACAAATTGAGGAGTGATGTTTGCTCACCGTCCGTGGTCAGGACAGGACAACTTTCAAGAGAGAAGAATGAGCAGAACCTTCACTCAGGCAGAGTGAGCCAATGAAGGACGGGGCTCCTGAGTGAGGAGCTTCGCCCATGCTCCGCTGCAGAGCTCCCACAAGCCTGCCACGAGTGACGAAGAGATGAAGGAATGAAGGAAAGGGAGACAGGCACCTCCCCTAGCCTAATGTCACCCCCCAACTCCTGTCTCAGACAAGAGAGAAATAGAGGTTTGGCCATTTTAGATGGGAAATGTTACTTCTGAGAAGAAAAGAGGATGGACCCACACTTGTCTAAGCGGGCAACGCGACAAAAATTAGTGTGCGGATTTCCCTAGAATGAGAAGTAAAATGACAAACAGAGCTCATTCAATTACACTCTGTGTGTGACGTGAGGCAGGGGGTGTTTGAGGTTCCATCAGAGATTCGGGGTAAGCTTTAGGAAGAGAAGCCAAGAAGAGTTATAAAGACCCTGATGTGGAGAAGGGGTTCCTTTTGGGCTGGATAAACAGTGTGCCAGCACTTCACCCCCATACAGAGAAGCTCATTATCAACCCTGGAGGGACCTCCCCAGCCTCAGGGAAGTCAAGTTTCCCCAGCAAGAATCTCTGCTGAGCAGCCAGGTCTCTTTCATTTTCCTCTGCTTCATACACAGTCTGACTTCCCCTGGGAAGAAAAGCACCCCAGGCACCCTGATGTACACAGGGACACCCTGAAGTCATGGGAAATAATCCTTAGGGGCCAGCTCCAGATGGGTAGGCAAGCTCAGAGAAGCCTCTTCCTGAAAGTCCCCAAGCCACAGAGAGACCCTACCTCCCTCCTCCAGGGCTGCCTGACCAGGGCCAGGAGTCGTGTCTGATCTGCTGCATTCAGGGAGGGAGGGCATGGGTAGAGATGGGCATTTGGTGCCAGGCTCCTCCATGGGGCTCCTTCTTCCAGCCTTTGGTGGTTCAATTCCCCCTCACTGACCTGACAGAACAGAACTCTGGTGGGGAGGGCTCTGAGGAAAAGACAATGCTATTGCCAGAGGTGAGGGTGGCCTGTTCCTGAGGGAACCCCCACTGCCTGTCCTTTACAGGGTACAGGAGCAGCGGACACTCTGATGGCAGCCTATGGGGTGTGGCTAGTCATCTTTAGGGCAGGGGTTCTTAAGTAGCGGGGCCCTGGATGGGATTCAGGAGGACCAAAAGGATCAAACACACCAGGGATATTGACTCTTAACTCTCTGGGGAGACTAAAGGAAAGTTCGAGTCTGTCCAGGGGATGAGGGGAATAGCCTGGGGTATGGTCCTTCCACCAAGAGTTTGGCTGCTAACCAAAAATGCTCGGCAGTTCGAATCCACCAGCGGCTCCTTGGAAACCCTATGGGGCAGTTCTACTCTGTCCTATAGGGTCGCTATGAGTAGGAATCGACCTGGTGGCATCAGGGTTGCTTTTTTTTTTTTTTAAATGGTCGTTCCACAGCCCCCAGCTCACCCCTATCAGGAACCAGAGGAGGCCCAGTGGATGGAGACCAATATGAAAAATTTTTGAGAGCAGGGTGAGTGAAGCCAGCCATGGTGCCAAACGGAATGCTTGAGTGGTTCTGATGGAAAGGACTGGAAATCTGATGAAAATGAAGCCAGATAAACTAGAAACACCAGCTCCAAGTGGCCGAACCACCTCTTACAGCTAGGATGCCGTTGGGGAACCGGACCCCCTTTGGGAACCTCCCCAGAAGCTGAAGGTAGAGGGTACATGCCCACAGGGTAAGTCCTTGGAGAGCCCCATTTCTGGAGAGGTATGCATTGGCCAGTGGAGCCAACCCTCACCTGGCTGAAGCCCCCTGGGGGACACTGGGGTGGAGATGTGAAAAGGGAACTAAGGAGACTCCATTAGGTAGATGTTACCCACAAACACAAATGCCAGAAACAGAGCACCCCAGAAAAACAGATGCTCAGTCAATATCCCGAAGGGGTGCTTGGGGCATCTGAAGCCAGTGTGAGCTTTTCTGGAGCTGTGAGATAGGAGCTCAGGCTAGGGACGGAGTGGGAGGGGAAGGGGACAGGTAAGGCTTGTTCAGGGAAGACAGTAGGTTGATTTGAACTGTGCTCTGGATTATGGCCAGAAATGGGAGCACTTGCTATTCCAAACCTCCTTCCAAAAAAGGCTCATAAGCAGCTACCAAGGCACAACATAAAAAGGAAGGAGGCAAACACTCTGGAGCTGTGACCTTGGGTGGACATCTGGTGTGAGGGCAGCCAGGAGCCCAGCAAGGACAAAGGGCACACACACAACAGCCTTGAGGTGTCTCTTCCCTGTTCACTACTCTGCTACCACCACCTTTCATGAGGGACTTGCTCAATAAATAAATCTTAGTTGACCTGAACTACTGTGCCCACAGGGTGGCCGTGAGTCGGAATCGAACTGATGGCAACTAACAACAACACTTTGCAGGCTGCAGAGTCCTTGTTAGCATTTTACTAAATTCAGCAGAATGAAATAATAATAATAAAATAACAACAAAAAAATCTTTTTTAAAAATAAATAAAAATCATAGGTTTACTAATTTGTGTGTAATTCTTACTGGGAATTCTTTGTATTGAAGTATCCGGTCTGAAAAGTCCCCACAAACGACCCTGTCGGGTTCTTCACCTTCCTTCTCTAGTTTCGGGGTTCTTATCCCTTTTTCCCCGCCACCTCCAGTCTGAGGGCCTTAGTACTCAAAGAGGCTGCAACCCGGGGGACTGAGGCCCAGCACCCAGATTGGAAAAGTGCCCATGAAGATTCTGCGGGGATACTCCCTGGGCCCAGTGGGATGCCCATCCCGACACTCCCATTCCCTACTCTGTCCAGGACGCTGTTCCTACTTAAGCTGGGTGTGCTAAGGGAAATTAGTGGGAGAGGAGGTTTCCGTGTTAGACACGAGAGAAAGAGGGGATCTCTCACCCCTTTTCCATCGTCAACGAGCGCACTAGCCCAGCGTGACCTTCGGTCCACACTTGCCTCCTCCAGATTGAGGTTCCTGCTGATGTGCATTGGAGCTCCAGAGGCTTGTCCCAGCTCCCCACCACCACCTCCTCGTCCCACAGCGCCTTTCCTGAGCCCGCACTCCGACCTCAGTAACCCCTCGCCACACTCTGCCGCCAGGCACTGGCCCCACCCGGACAGGGATCCGGCTTGACTGAGGGCGCAACAGAACGCGAAGCCCAGGAAGGGGACCGGAAGGAGGCGCATAACCTCAGCCAGCCCTGGGGCCGGAGACAGGATAGGACGCGGGACTGGTCCCCCTTCCTTCTCCAGAGCAGCTCTCGGGGAAGGAAAGTCCTCCAGGTCCCGAAGAACGACCCTGCGGAGGACCCTCAGCCTCCGGCGCGCTGGAGAGCCACCCACTCCGCGCCCAGTGGCGCGCCCATCCCGGCGGCACTACGCGCTCCGTCTGAACCGGCGGGGGCGCGGGGTTGGGGGGGCTGGGCTGCGCGCACTACCCTGCTCCGGCCGGCAACCCCTCTGCCATCTGCACCCCCGGGGCGCGCACGCGCCCTGGCCCTCCGCGGGCGGTAGGCGCGCGAGAGGGACGCCCCGCCCGCTCGGGCGCCGGACCTTTACCTCGGTTGGAGTGGCTCAGAGTGGACGACTGCGAAGACTTGGACTTCTGCCGCTTGACGGTCATCATCACCTGCTCCTGCACGCGCTGCCTGCCCGACGTGCCCGTCTTCATCTTTTGATCCGACGGCAAAGCCAGAGTCGAGTTGTCCTGGTCTTGGAAGCATTCGTACGCCAAGGCAGTCTTGAGTGGTGAGTGGATCATGGTGGCGGGGGGCGCGCGCGGGCTGGGTCTGGACGAGCAGAGAGACGGGGGACGTGAGGTGCAGCCGGCGCGGCAGGCAAGCGGAGCGTGATCTTCTCACTCTTAGCGGCTCCCTATGGCCATAGAATGAATGGTCCTCGTGAGGGCTCCCGGCAACTGCTCCTGGCGCCTCCACCCTGGCTCGTCCCTCTCCTGCCACTGACAGGGCCCGCCCTTTGTCAGACTGGATATACTACCCCTGCCCTGCACCACCCACTCCACTCGGTTGCGCGCAGCCGCCGCTCAGACGCGGGGCTGCAGGGCACTGCCGCTGCGGGAGCGAGCGCTCTTGGGGGGCAGGGCTGTGCGTCCTGCGTGTGGGGCCGTGGGTATCTGCCCTCGCTCTTCCTTTATCTCCCTTCGTGTTACCTCCCGCTCACAGGAAACGTCGCAGGCGGTGAGGCCCCGGGGAGACGCCCCTCTGTCCTGTTCCTGCCGGCTCATGGAGAAAATATGTGCTCAACTCAGGAACCGAAAGAGCTCTCTCCCTCAACCTTCCCCCCACCCCCTTCACACTGAGCTCTTGGCTGAGGCCAGCTGTCTGAGGGGGCTCCCAAACTGGTGGCGGAGGCACAGTCCTTGCCCAAAGGGAGTGCCCAATCTTACGGAGACAACCTGTTCTCCTGTAAGGCAGCCTCCAGTCCGAAGAGAGTGAGGTGGAGTCATGAAGCCCACACTAGGGACCACAGTCTTGGGATACAAAACCGCAGAGTTGTACACCTGCCATGAGTGGGTATGACCAGGAATAACACCTTGCCGGTAGTAGATTGGAAACCTTGGTGGCGTAGTGGTTAAGTGCTATGCTGCTAACCAAAAGGTTGGCAGTTCAAATCCTCCAGGCGCTCCTTGGAAACTTTATGGGCAGTTCTACTCTGTCCTATAAGGCCGCTATGAGTCAGAATCCACTCCATGGCAACGGGTTTGGTTTGTTTGTTTTAGCAGCAGATTCTCTCTGAAACCCCATTCTTAGCGCCTATAAAAAATGTTTTCGAATGGATGAATCAAGGAGTGCTACCTAATGTAAGGCAAATTAACTTTGTCTTGTCCATAAGACTACCCGACTGTGGCTATCTTATTCTAGGACTGTCACTGTTGTTGTTAGTTGCCATTGAGTCAATTCTGACTCATGGTGTCCCCATGTGTGCAGAGTAGAACGCGCCATGGTGTTTACAAGATTGTGTTCTTTAGGAAGCAGATCGTCAGGCCTGTCTTCCCAGGTCCCTCTGGATAGGCTTGAATTGCCAACCCTTTGGCTAGTAGTTGAGCACTTAACCAGGTGCACCACAACCAAGTGCATTCTCTTATGCACACAATATCCCTGTGGGCACATATGCAATGATACTTTTTTCATGTAGGTAGCATCCTCCTGAAGCACAGAGGTAGCCCACACCAGTAAATTTGGTATGTAACAGGAGCTGAGTAGTTTTTAAGCTGCTTCAGTGGAATCTTTCTAAAAGATACAGCCTGCCTTGCCTCCTTAAGCAAAAGATGCTGAACATACTTGACACACTTTTTGATGACTCAGGTTCTCACCCTGGAAATCCATTGTCAACTGTGGAGTAGTGTAGTCCAGTCAGCTTCTTGTTTTCAGGTCTCCTCCAGCTGTGTTATGCTATCAGCTACCTGGTGGTGCAAACAGTTGAGCGCTGGGCTGCCAACTGGCAAGTTGGCAGTTCAAACCCACCCAGCCATTCCGAGGAAGAAAAGACCTGGCAATCTGCTTCCATGAAGATTACAGCCAAGAAACCCCTATGGGGCAGTTGTACTCTGTCACATGGGGTTGCTATGAGTAGGATTCGACTTGTTGGCACCCCACAACATCACTTCTGCGATCATGTGTAGTTGTCACTCACAGCTCACATGCCTTATTTTAGTTTGCCCTTCTAATCCACAGAGGGAGGGAAAATCAGACATCTATGCTCATTAGGAATTATATGTCGTGGAAGGATCAAGAGTGTGATAAGGGACCATACAAGGGGCCCAAGAAGTGAGGGTTACCTTCAAGGAGCCCCAGCTTTTCCCAGGGTGCCTTCCCGGTAACCAGATGCAGAGTGGATTGTTGTAAAGCAGATCATAGTTTCCGAGAGAAACAGTTTCATAACTGAGGGTTGTGTTCCCAAGAACTCAGCGTCAAAATTAACCAGAGATGGGACAAACAACAAGCCATAAATACAAAGGTTCAGCACCTTTAAGCCTCTATCGTGACTTAAAATTTTAAGATTCTGCTTCCAGCCATGGACTGTCCCGGCTTCACAGAGCCTTGGACATTGACCAGCTCAGCCTCTGCATTTTACTGCTGAGGAGAGGAAGTGGCTGGCCTGCAGTCACCCAGTTAACACGTGGGACAGCCTCCATTCTAACAAGGCCTGGTGACTCTTAGTCCAGTGCTCTTTCTACCACATTATCTGGCCTCCCTTATAAAAGTCCTATAAAATGGGCATTAAAGTATAGTGCATGCCAATTATGTAAGGGCCTCAATGCACTATAAAGTATACTTGACAGCACATAAAAATACAGCTGTATCACATTTGGTCTATCTAAAACCTAATACGCTAGCTATAATAAGTATTAATTCTTTAAATAATGATGATTTTGCTATCTTCTAGGATGTAGAAGGAGCCCTGGTGGTGTAGTGGTTAAGAGCTCAGCTGCTAACCAAAAGGTCAACAGTTCGAATCCACCAGCCGCTCCTTGGAAACCCTATAGGGCAGTTCTACTCTGTCCTGTAGGGTCGCTATGAGTCGGAATTGACTTGACAGCAAGAGGTTTGGTTTGGTTTAGGATGTAGAAGGGCCCTAAAGCAGGTGATTGGAGTAGCCCATATTGCTATAAAAGGCACATCCAAGAAAGCAGAAACTGATTATCTTCAAAATTGTTTCAAATGAAGTTCAGTTGTTCTAGCAGCTTCTCTATTATTTTGATATTGATATTATTTGGAAGACTGAAGAAGAATTGATGTCTTTGAATTATGGTGTTGGTGAAGAATATTGAATATACCATGGACTGCTAGAGAATGAACAAATCTGTCTTGGAAGAAGTACAGCCAGAATGCTCCTTAGAAGCAAGGATGATGGATGTCATCTCACGTACTTTGGATATGTTATCAGGAGGGACCAGTCCCTGTAGAAGGACGTTATGCTTGGTAAAGTAGAGGGTCAGCAGAAAAGAGGAAGACCCTCAACTAGATGGATTGATACAGTGGCTGCAACAGCAGGCTCAAGCATAACAACAATTGTAAGGATGACACAGGACTGGGCAGTGTTTCATTCTGTTGTACATAGGGTCGCTATGAGTTGTAGTTGACTCAACAGCACCTAACAACAACATTATTTTGATATAGTATAGCAATAACCAACATTTCCTATGCTCTTAAATGTGCCAGGCATGGTTCTGGACCCTTTACATGGACCGTCTCACTCAATCCCTCAAAATGACCTTATGAGGTAGATACTGTTTCCATCATCCCTCTTTTTCAGGTAAGAAAACTGAGGCACAGTGAGGTCACCCAGCTGGTAAGAGGGCGAAGTACAAGCAGCCTGGCTCCAGAGTCTGGGACCTTAATGGTGATGTCAGGCTGTCTCCTCAGGGATTTTCCTGTGGCAAGCAGTGGGCTCCAAACTCTTCCATGGATCAATCTCTTAATAGCATCCATTTCCATCACATGGCATGAAAGTCACACCAGCTAGGGTTCTGTTCCAGTTGGTCACTAACTAACTTTATGATCCTAGACAAGTCCCTCCCCCAGGCTCCCTGCACCAAATCTGTAAAGTGAGGGGGTAGACTCGATGGTTCCAAAGTCTGCCCTGGCACTGTTGTTGTTGTTAGTTGCCACTGAGTCAATTCCAACTTATAGCTACTCCATGTGCAACATAAGGAAACATTACCTGATCCTGTGCCATCTTCAGGATCATTGGTATGCTTGAGTTCATTGTTGCAGCTATTGTGTAGTGCCTTCCAACCCGGGGGGTTCATCTTCCAGCACTATATCGGACAATATTCTTGTGATCCATAAGGTTTTCACTGTCTAACTTTCAGAAGTAGATGTCCAGGTCTTTCTTCCTATTCTATCTTAGCCTGCAAGCTCCACTGAAACCTGTCCACCATGGATGACGCTGCTGGTATTTGAAATAACAGTGGCATAGCTTCCAGTATCACAGCAACACACAAGCCGCCACAATAGGACAAACTGACAAATATCACAATAGGTGGTAGACCCTAGCCCTGATACTCTGTGATTCTGACGTCAGTTATGGGGATTTGTAGAGCAGGAGAATCTTGAATCAGATTCTCTGGACAATATTTTCTTTGCCTCCCCCTTGTCCTTCCTACTCCCAGCATCAAAGGAAAGGAAGTCTGAAACTGGACAGAGGGAGTGCTGACCACCTGTTGAGCCATTGCTGTGCATGGCATACATTATTTCATATCATCCTCCCATTAACCCCTCGAGGAGGTGTTATTATCCCCATTCTGCAGATGAGGAAACACACTCAGAAAGGTTACATCAGTGGTGAAGGCTGCGTTTGAACCAAGGCCTGACTTCTGACCTGGGAGAAGGAGAGGAAGTGGCAGTCACGTCATGCGTTTTTGGCCAAAGTGAGGGAGGTATATGCAAGCTGGAAGGATTGATTGCATTGGGGGCTTAAGTGTATGGTTTTGAGCTAGGAGGCCAGAGCTATCTCCTTCATCTCTCTTCTGCCTGCCTGAGCCTCACCCCATGTGGGGCCCTGCCTCAGCAGCAGGCCAGAGAAGAGGGTAACACTCATGAAGTGAAGGATGGAGGTCCACTAGGCATGTCACATGAGCTGAGCTCTGAAATGGCATGCTTTCAGGAGACCGTCAGGACGCATATTTAGATGGTGAAAAGGTTCTACTGGTTACGAGTTAATTTGAGTTTGCAAGTTGTGGGGGTGCTCTGGGGAAAGCTTCCTGAAAGAAGTTAATTTTGACTCAGGTCTGAAACAAGATGAGTAAATGTTCATCCTTGGAATCATTGGGATGAATGAATATGAATGAGCTTCTACCTCTCTTTGCTGTCTTCCCTACAGCTTTGTGTGACCCAGATTCCAACTCTCAGTCAGTCAAGGCTCCGAGTCTTTATGAACATAAAACATCTGGTGACTGCAATGTTCGCTACAGAACGGGACGTCTACTCATTTATCCAACAAGTATTTATTGAGCATCTAAAACAGACCCTGTTTTAGGCACTGAGGGCACAGTGGTGAAGAAGACAAAGTTCTTACCCTTATAGAGCTCGCCTTCTGGAGATGAGTGGAGGAGGGGAAGGCTTAGCAGCCCAGGTAAAGGCTGAGAGGTCTCCTTGCTCCGTTTCCAACCCCCCAGGTGAGGGGTCACCTCTACCTTGCCCCATACTGCCACAGACACCCTCGAGGAATGAACAGGGCAAGAAGTAGTAACTCTCACGATAGGATGGCCCCACCGTATTCAGCCCAGTCCCCCTGTTCCAGGCCCCTTTGGACGGCCTGGACAGCTGCCATGGGGCCAGCTCCCCACGTCGAGCCTTTTCTAGCTGAGTTCCTTTGGTCAGACTGCAGACTCAATGGCTGCCCATCTTAGGAACTTTATAAGCTTCCTTGATGAGCCATGCTACCCCCTCCCCAATTTCTAAATACAACAAACAACTACCAGTTGCCATTGGGTTGACTCCAACTCATGGCGACCCCACGTGTGCCAGAGTAGAACCGTGCTCCAGACAGTTTTCAATGGCTGATTTTTGAAAGTAGATCGCCAGGTCTTTCTTTCAAGGTGCCTCTGGTGCCTGCAGCCTTTCAGTTAGCAGCCAAGCGTGTTAACCATTTGCACCACCCAGGGACTCCATTCTCTAAATAACCCCTGTGTTTTCTTCCTTATCATTTTGTTTCTTACCAGCCCTCAGCCCACTCGCCCCATGCTGATGCCTGCCTCTTGCCTTTGCTGTATGCTTTTCCCTCTGCTTAGGATACCCTCGTTCAGTCACTTAAATATGTATTAAGCACCTAAATGGGCTAGATAACCATTTCAGTCCCTAGAGACACAATGACGCAAAAAGACAGGCTTGGATCCTGCTCTCACAGGGCTTACATTCTAATGGGGCGGACACAGAGTAAACTTGTAAGTGAATTAACAGAATGATTTGAGATTGTGTTAAGTGCTGTGGAGGAGACAAATGGAGGCTGATAGGGAATACAGATGGGGACTTCAGCCCTGGTGGTCAGGGAGTGACGGTTTGGCTGAGACCTGAAGCCTGAGAGGTAGCTGCCCATCTCAGGATGGGGAGAAGGTGCTCCATGCAGGGGGAACAGGGGGCGTGAAAGCCAGGAGCCTGGCGTGTTCTTGGAACTGAAAGACTGGTTGTGGCAGTGGTATAGCAGAGAGGGGAGGTGGGCACAAGGTGGGGTACAGAGCAGGCAGTCAGCTGTCCTATACAGCTTTTCTGCAATGATGCAAAAGTTCTGGATCTGCACTGGCTATTTAAATCAATTAAAATGAAATGAAATAAAACATTCAGTTCCTTAGACACACCTTCCAAGCACTCAATAGCCACATGTGGCTGGTGGTCACTGTATTGGACACAGCAGGACCATGCAGGGCCTTCTAGACCTCTGTGTAGGGTTTGAATGTTATTCGAAGAGTAATGTCCTATTCAAGTGGTCTTAAAGACAAGACCCGCCCCCCACCCCCTGTCTTCCTGCCCCTTGTCGATCTTATTTATTCCCCAAACTAAATACTCCTGCCTGGGACTCTTTGTAACTGGCACCTCCTTTTGTTATCTGTTATAGCCCTTGTCACACTTCATCATATTCACGTTTATATGACCTTGAGCAGCCTGAGGGACTGACGTATTCGTTTCTGTCCCCTTACTGTCCATATTACTGGTATACACTGGGTGCTCAATAAAGGCTTATTCTGTCAAACTGAACCTGCCCTCTTACTCCAGAGCCATGCCCCAGGCCTCTGCTAGGTCTCCTGGGTAACTTGGACTCAGGGCACCTGGTGAAGCCTTTGCCTTGCTAAGAGCCAGTTTCTCCTAAGACTTTTGTCCTCTCCCCGCTGCTGGTAAGGTAACCCCAGAGACACGGGCGGCCACTACGTGGGGGTGCCATGAGCGCACAGGGAATCCACCTGTCTCACTTCCTAGGGGACATTTACATCAGGAAGTCAGGGTTCATTCAGCCCCCTGCTCAGTCCTGGTCATCTCTGGAAAAACAAATCAAGGAAGCCACATCCACAAGGATTTGTATAAACACTGCCTTATAGACGCCCTGTGGTGGCCACTTTTGGAATCCTGGAGTCTTGCTGATCTCACGGTACCATGGCTAGGAGTGGACCAGACTCCTACCCTGACTCCTGGTGTCACCCTAGGTGTGGACACCTGCTACAGGTACCATTGTGCCTGGCAGGTACAGAAGGTATCCAGCCATGGACGGGAGAAATGGGGCGAACAGAGGGGATGGGAATAGCAGAGGCTGCTCCCCAAGCCCTTGGACAAGCACCCCAGTTAGGGGTTGTGTCGTGTGACCACGGATCCCCCTATCCATTAGGGCTGGGGCTAGAGGAGCTGCTGTGCTCTGGAAGGAGATGTGGGGGAAGGCCTGGCAGTGGGAGGAGACAGAGCGAGCAAAGGGGCTGAGGCGCAGAGGCCTGGAGAGGAGGCCTGGCTGAGTCCACAGCTTGCTGAGCTAGGCCAGCTCAGGGCGAGGCCAGGGCGTGCATCTCGGGATCCTCCACAGCCAGCCTCTCTTAGAGCTGCCCTTCCCATCTCTCTGGGCGGGGAGGGCGGGGTGGTGGGCTGGGGAGGGGAGGAAGGTGATGAATAACACAGCAGTGACCCAGCCCCTTGCAGCCCAGCTGCTGTCAGCACTAGATCCGCACTGCGCCCTGCCCCTGTGCCAACTCAAAATTCCAGTTCTGTCCACTCGACATTGGCATAACCTGGGTCCTGCCTTCCCATCTGTCCTCTCCCCCAGCCAGGAGGGTTTTTTCTTCTTCTTCTTTTATATGTATATAATATATATAACAAAACATTTGCCAGTTCAACAATGTTCACAGGTACAATTCGGTGACGTTGATCACGTTCATCATGTGTGTAACCATTACCACTGTTTCCAGATTATTCCACCACCATTAACAGAAACCCAGAGCCTCCTAAGCAGTGACTCCCGACCCCACCCCAACCTGGTAGAACAAATCAACTCTGGTTTCTATACATTTGCCTGTTTCATGTAAATGAGATCATACAGTAGTTGCCCGTTTGCGACTGGCTTATTTCATGCAGCATAGTGTTTTCAGGGTTCACCCATGTTGTGGCGTGTACGGGGATTTCACTGCTCTTTGTGGCTGAGTAATATTCCATCGTGTGGATATACCACATTTTGTTTATCCATTCATCCACTGATGGATATTTCGGTTGTTTCTACCTTTTGGCAATTGTGAAAAGTGCTGCATCCATCAGGTTTCTGTGAGTGCTGCTGCTTTCAGTTCTCTTGGGTGTATACCAGGAGTGCTGATTTCAACCTTCCGATGGGACCAGGGCTCCAGGCCTGAGCCCCAGTCTCAGGATCCTGCTCAGCCTGCAGTTCTCTGCAGGACCAAAGGCCGCTTTGGTTCAGATTCCAGGGCGGTCTTGGGGAGACAGCCCAGGAGAATAAGAGCAGGGGCTTGGGAGTCAACAGACCAGGTCTGCACCCCAGCTTTGCTACCACTAGCTGTGTGACCTTGGGCAAACCACTTAACCTCTCTGTACCTCAGTTTCCTCTTTGTAATGCCTGTCTCACAGGGTCTTCATGATCCATAAATGAGGTGTTATGTACGAAATGTCTAGCTCAGCCCTTGGTACATTGTTGTTACTGTCAGCTGCTGTTGAGTTGGCCCCTGACTCATGGTGACTTCATGCACAGTGGAACGAAATGCTGCTGGTCCTGCACTATCCCCAGGATTGGTTGCAGATTGAACTGTTGTGATCCATAGGTTTTTCATTGGCTAATTTTCAGACATAGATCACCAGGCCTTTCTTCCTAGTCTGTCTTAGTCTGGAAGCTCCGCTGAAACCTGTTCAGCATCATAGCAACACAAAAGCCTCTTCTGACAGATGAGCCGTGGATGCGCATGAGGTGCGCTGGCTGGGAATGGAACCTGGTCTCCCACATGCAAGGCAAGAGTTCTACCACTGAACCACCGCTGCCCCCGGTACACTGTAGGTCCTTAATAATACGCAGAACTTCCATTCGTCCTCCAGCAGCACCTCCTAGCCTCCTAGCTATCTGCTCTCTCTTCTAGGACTCTCCACTTTCATATGTTATCCAGGGCCAAATTCCCAACACATGCCTTTGCTCTTTGATCTCAGAGCCTTCAAACACTCCTTGCCTTCCTGCCCAGTGAGGCCATACCTCCTTCCAGACTCTGCTCAAAGCCTCTCTTCGTCTGGTCCAGCACTTTTGTTTACAACTGTGGCTCTGTCATTATAACCTTGGAAACCTCAAATTTTGGACCTCAGAGACCGCCTAGTCCAGGACTTTTCAGAAGAGGTAGCTGAGTGCAGAGAGGCACAGCGACATGGCCTTCCGAAGGTCTGCACCCCAGGTGTCTGGGCCCTGCCTCCACCAGCACACCGGGTTATGTGCTGTCTTCCTGATTTGGTGGGTGGATGAGGGAGGGAGCTGGGTGACCAGCTTAAGGCTTAAAAAGGGAAGCTGAGGCTAGAGAGGTGTTTAGGAGGCGGCTTCTGGAGAAGCTGCCCCTGCTGCCCTGTGCTGGAAGAGTCCCTAGCATTTGAAGGTGGAGCAGCAGGCCAGGGAAAGGCCGTGGGAGCTGCAGAGATGGCAGGAGCTTGGGGTGTGTGCCCAAGGAGCTGAGCAGGCCCCTGTGCTCTCTCTCACAGCCACCTGCCCAGCCCCAGCCCCAGCCCTGCACAGCCCCCATGGTAATTTGATGAGTCACCCACCCGCGCCTGCAGATAGGGCAGTCACACCCAGGGCAGCTGGCACCCTGGATGGTGTTTCTGCTCCGAGCTGCTGGGCAGGCAGCCTGCCAGGCCATGGATGGGCATTTATGGGGAGCCAAGATGCTCCAAGGCCTTGGGCCAGGCTAAGAATGTGCTGAGTGGCAGAGCCTCCTGTCTGCACTGCCCCAGTGCCACAGCCAAGCCTTCCATGGAAAGCCCGGGCCGAGGTGTCTTATTAGAACCTCCAATAGCAAGCAAGGGGCCTGGCGTCTCCCAGTCCTGTGCTCAGTGGGGCCCTGGGCTTCAGGTGACTTGCAGAGGGTTTGTAGTCTCCCACCAACTGGGCCTGAGCTGGGTGCCATCATTTGTCACTCATGGTTCCCTCTGCTTGGCATGCTGCCTTGTCTGTTCAAATCCTATCTGCCCAACAGAAGTGCTACCACCGCCCTAAAAGCCCTCCCAGATGTCCCCGGTGGGAAGAAACTCTGCCCTCCCCTGAATTCCCAGAGTAATCTGTGCTCTCTTGTGCCACGTAGCACATACGCTTTTCTCCCCGCTGCATTACAAGCTCTTTTCATCACCAGCAGGCCTAGAACACCGCCCTGAATATCGAAAGGGGTCAATCAATGCTTATGGAATTGATTTACATTCCATCTCTGTGGAAGCTTTTGGTGCTTTTCTGTCCCCACCTTGCCCCTACCCTCCTTCCTGGCCGTATCACCATACGAGAGGACACCCACCACACCTCAGCTTCAAGCCCTGCTGGTGGCTGGGGCTGGGCCTGGGCCCACTTTGACAAAGTGCTCTCCAGAATTGGTGGGTTCCACGACACCTTGACCCTCCAGCCATCTCTGATCTCAGCTCTTCACTCTCCATAGCAGCTGCCAAGGGAGCAGGCTGGAGGGGCAGGGCAGCCAGGCCTGGACCCAGGAGCTCAGAGGGAACCTGCGTCTCTCACTCCTTTCCCAGGGGAACTCCAGGCATAGCTCTGCATCTGCTGGTCCTGGCCTTGGACTGGTTTGCTCTGGAAGGCCAGAAGCCCACCCCAAGGAAGACTGCGTATCGCCTCTATGGGGAGGAGTCTGCCCTCCATCCCACTGTCTTGGAAGAATTGATCAGCCAAGCAGGGACCACTGGGATTGGGTTGGCAAGGGGGGTCAGCTCAGGACTCTGGGTGCCCCTGAGCCTCAGCTTAAAGCAGACATGTGTATCCCCCTGCTCTCAGTTCCAGAATCCAGGCTAGGGATGGGGACAGTGGGTAATGTGACACTAGAGGCAGAATTTGGAGACCTTTTAGGGGCCAGGGAGTACTGGAGACCACAGAAACAGGGAAGACAGTTTGAGGTCCAGGGCAAAGAGTCTTGCTCTTATTGCTACAAAGGGAAATCATATGAGGACTCTCAGAAAAAATGAATACTTGTTACGGATTGAGTTACATCCCCCTAAAAGATATATTAAAGTGCTAACCCCCAGTACCTATGAACATGAAGGTGTTATCAGTTAACACAGGGTCACACTGGAGTAGGGTGGGCCACCAGAAGTTGGAAGAGGCATGGAACAGATTCACCCTCAGAGCTTCTAGAAGGAACCAATCCTGCTGACACCTTGATTTCAGGCTTCAGGCTTTCAGAGCTGTGAGGGAATAAATCTCGGATGTTTTAAGCCACCCGGTTTGTGGTGATTGGTGCGGCGGTGCTCAGAAGCCAATACAGACACTACCCCCGAAACTCAGTCATTTGGCACGAGCTGCTGGCCGCTCTCAGCAAACCCACTCAGCACATGGCTTGGTGGGGGTGTGAGACCCATAACTGGGGGTGGAGGGACAACATCAGAATGACACAGCCCCACGGCAATGGTCCCACGCAAGGACTGAGCTGGCCCCCACACAGCACGGACCCCCAACCTTCCCCCTCCATTCCTCCCTGTCACCACCTGACTTTCCATTCGGTTTCGCTCCATACCAAGAAAAGAATGATGCCCCCAATGGCTCTGGGAAAAGTAAAGCGGCCGTGGGCAACGTCATCTCTCCACTGGGAGGAATTTATGAAGCCAGTTATGCCTCTGCCAGGAAGTCGGAGGGGCTGAGCTTCTAGTAACTGCCCGGCCTCTCAGCCCTAGCAGCCCATCATTTTCATACTTCCCCACTGAATGGGATGTCTCCAGGCAGTTGGAGGCAACACAGCCACTATTAAACACAACAGGAAAACATAATAGGACTCTGTCTTTCTATGGGGCCTTTCATTCCAAGAGCACAGGCAGCTTCCTGACCTTGGGAGGCCGTCTGATACTCCCTTTATAGATGGGTAAACTGAGACACTGTCCAGGAGGAGAGCCAGAACAGGGCTTTCTGGTCAAGTTCTCCAGCAGTGTTACTGGCCCAGTCTTGGTTTTGAAGGTCCATCTGGCTCCCTTGTTGGTGGGGTCCACCAGGTTTCAACAGGAAGCCTTATTTTATTTATTTATTTATTTCAGAAAAGTCCTCAGGATATGCCGTATCTTCTTCGAGATGGTCAGGTTGGGGCTCAGCCAGCTTCCTAGCTCGACAGGGGGTGGGGGTGGAGGAAGCAAGGGGAGAACTGGATGCAGGAAGAGTATGAAGGGTGTGTGTTGAGGTAGAAAGAGCCCTGCATTCGAATACTTGGTACCTCACTCTACCTGATAAATAGCAGAGCTCTGGGCCTGGCTTGGCCACCAACCTGCTGTGTGACTTTGGTCAAGTCACTTGCCCCCTCTGTGTTTCATTTTCCTTGCCTGTGAAAAGAGAGGGTTGGAGCGAATGCTCTAAGTCAGTACTTCTCCAGTCTTAATGTAAACTAAATCATCTGAGAATCTTGCTAAAATATAGATTTCGATTCAGTAGGTCTGGGGAGAGGCCCAAGTTTCTACGTTTCTAACAAGCTCCTGTGAGATGCCAATACTACAGGTCCTCTGACCACACTTTGAGTAACAAGACTCTAAGTCTCAGGGCAGATCACCTAACCTAGAAAAGGCCAACGTCTCCTCCCCTCTTTCCCTAAAGTGCTGCTTGAAGACTAAATAGGCTAACGTGTTGTCATGGATTGAATTGTGTTCTCTCAAAATATGTGTCCACTTGGCTAGGCCATGACTCATAGTATTGTGTGGTTGTCCTCCATGTTGTGACCTGATGTAATTATCCTCCATTTTAAGTATTGTAAGTCCTGACCTCTGTGTGTTAATGAGGCAGGATTAGGTTATATCAATGAGGAGTAGGTTATGTTTGTTATGCCAGTGAGGCAGGACTGGGGTGGGATGCATCACTTATACAACTGGCAAGTTATCACCCTTACTCATGTCACAGCCCTGATCAGATGTAAGGGGAATTTCTGTGGAGTGTGGCCTGCATCACTTTTTATCCTACAAGAGATGAAAGTAGAGAGAAGTGAGCAGAGAGGGACCTCCTACCACAAAGAAAGAAGAGTCAGAAGCACAGCACATCCTTTGGATCTGGGGTCCCTGTGCTGAGAAACTCCTAGACCCAGGGAAAGATTGATAACAAGGACCTTCCCCCAGGGCTGACAGGGAAAGAAAGCCTTCCCCTGGAACCGGTGCCCTGAATTTGGATTTCTAGCATACTAAACTGTGAGAGAATAAATTTGTTTGTTAAAGCCATCCACTTGTGGTATTTCTGTTATAGCAGCACTAGATAACTAAGACGTGTGTAAAAGCACTTTGCAAGCTTAAAGGATTGTACACATATATGTTTTCTAAAAAGATTACCAAATAATAAATTAAGACTTGATACTTAGAGCCAAAGTACTTGGTTCAAGACTAAGTTCTAGCACCTCTTACCAGTTAAGTATCTCTCAGACAAATACTTCATTTCCCTGAGCCTGTGCAAAGGGGAGAATAAAACTTAGCTCACGGGCTTGTTATAAGGATTAAATAAAATAACTGAGAGCAGCAATAGCACAGAAGATACTCAGTAATCATTCTTCCTCTTAAACCATTATCCAATTGCAGAATGGGGACCCCTCTACTGGTTAGGGGAAGGCTGATGCTTCCATTCTACCTGGTCTTTCCTTTCCCATCCTGGAGTCCAACCTGCCCAGGTTATGATATAATGGGCTCTTTGATTCTCTGATCTTCCATCCTTGGGCCCCAAGGTCCCACCCAGGCACATCCACTTTCCCTACTGTCCTGGAGACTGGACCTCCAGTTCCCTGGCCAAGTCTCGTGAGAGTGCTTGTGCCCTCTGCTTGGAGCTGCGAGGAGGATCTGTGAGTGCTGGTCTCAGCCCCCACCACCTGGAGTTGGGGGTTTGAGTGGGAAGGAGGCCAATTGGCTCAGGTCTGGGGGATATGCCTTTCATTTCCCTTGGGAAACTGCTTACTGCCTGAAGGTGCCTGGGGGTTGGCAGGAGTGACTGTCAGCCTCTATGGCCATGATGCTTGGTGGATGTAAGCTCGCAACACAGGCTGGGTGCTGGGGGCATGTGCAGAGCCTCGCACCCCCTCCCCAAGCCTTAGCAGCAGCTTTCCCTTTCCCCACCCCCTCAGCTTCCACCCTCCCTCCCAGTGTGGGCCAGCAGGGCAGGCACCTAGACAGCCAGGAGCAATATCGGGCAGCCCTCTGGAGATGGTTCCAGGGGTTGACTCTCTCCCAACCTGTGGCAGTGAAGTCTTGTTATGTCTAAACAGAACAATTACCCTAATTGCTGTTTGTGCTAATTATACCATCATCATAGGTCCAACAATAGGATAAGCATTACTCACCCCAACTGGCCAGGGAACAGCAGCCTGCTGCACGCCAGAGCCTGAGCCACACAGGGGGGCCTAGAACCCGGCTCAGACGAGCCCTGGTGCCCAGTGAGTCCTGTGTGAACCTAGATCCACCCTGCACCACGCTCCAGGCCTTTGGGGGCTCTGATCGAAATTGGAATATCGTTTAGTTTCTAGGACGGAAGGTCTAGGTCGGCAGGTGTGTGAAGTTTACATAACATACTAAGTGTGCAAAAAACAAAAGAAAAGTATACTACCTTTTGTCTATAACCACTTGCACCTGACTCACAGGCCCTACTTCTGATGATGGTGGAGAATCAGTAGAGAAAAGAAATCAAACTTGCCCGTTTAAGGTACTTCAGGTGCGTGTTTACAGCAATCTCTTTTGGGGGGGGGGGGGTCATTCAAAGTCACATGTGTGAGTAGTTAATTCAGAACCAAACTCCCTATCAGAGCTGTCTCTCCCCATCTCAAGGGGTCTCCCCTCCCCGCTCCTGCCCCACACTCGCGGTGCTGGGAGAGTAGGGGTCTGCACACTCCCCTGTAGTCTCTGTTCTCAGAGCTCTCTGCCATGTCTGAGGAGAGGCCCTGGGATTGCTCCTAGGCAGTGCGGCCATCACCCCTGCTACCAGACCCCACCCCCACCTCAGCTCTCGCTGGAAGTCCCAGCTTGGGTGTGCCACCCTGCAGTCTTCTGGCTGCTTTGCCCACCCCAGTGGTGACTCTGGCAAATCTGCCAGTCAGCACTCTCAGCCCCTTTTGTGTCTTCCTCGGGGGCACATGGGACCTTCCAGAAGCCCTGTATGCCTTATAAAGGCCATAGGGAGCGGGGGGCAAGAGTTCAGAACCCTCTCTCTAGACAGCACCTTGGGTCATTTATAATCTATTCTGCATTCCTTTGTGGATGTGGCCCCATGGGGACCACTAGGCTTATCCTACCTCCTGAGAAGCTAGGAGCAAGACTCCTGCACAGGATCTTCCACCAAACCACGCTGGGCATTCCTACCCACACATGACACCTCCTCCCTCCCCCACTCCTGTCTTGAACCTGACACTGTGGGTAGGAGGGCAGGACACTCATGTCTGACCCCTTTACCCTCCTGTCCCTGTCTTTTCTATCCTCTCTCCCCAGCTACTGAGGGATTTTCTCCTCACTCTTCCTGTTGGGTGGAAGCTTCCTTACATCATCCATCTTCTCTACCCTTCCCTGGGCAATAAGCTTCCTGGCTTAGCCATAATGACAGAAGAACTGCAGAGAAAGGTAGAAAAAATCTGGATAACTGGATTACATCAGGAGAGGTTTGAAAATTAGCAACCACATTACACGGAAAACTCATCACAACCTAGGGTAGAGGGACGAGCTGGGACTTGGAGCCAGAAGGACTGGTTTATATCCCATCACTGCTCCTTCCTTGCTCACCCTCTCACAAGAGGTGATTTTGGTGGTGGGTCTTGAAGGATGAGTAGGAACTCTCTAGGCAGAAGGAGCATGTGCAAAGGCAGAGATGTGGGGACAGGTTGGGGAGACCTGGGGGGTTGGGTGGGCTGGACAGAGTTTGGGGAGTTCTTAGGTGCCAAAGGACTGTATGCACTGGTGTCTAGGAGCCATGAATGTGTCATGGGACCTTTGCAGTTTTGGGCCACATGGACCTTTTTTGAGAACTTACTCCCCTTTCCAATTCATATGGACCCAGTAGCTTCGGGGCACCCGGAGCCACGTTGGTACAATGGTACTCCCACTGGCCATTGTTGATTGGTCTCGCCTTGCTCCAACCACTCCAGATACAGAATATGGAATAGGAACTGAGCAAGAGTGAGCGTTTCTGGGTAATGGCAGGCTATTTGCCCATCATGGTGCCTGGCAGGCAGAGAGTCCGAGAGCAGAGAGAGAGAGAGAATGAAGCCTCAGAGAACCAGGGAGGAAAGAGGAGAGATGAAGGGAGAGTCTCAGTAGATTTTGTGTCCCTGATTCCCAGCACTTATGCAGCTTGGCAGTATCTTTTCTTTGGGATCCATGGTAATGAATATGGGCTGTTTGGAGCTGGGGAGGGACCTGGTCCGTGGGGCATACAAACAATGATGACAGCACTACCGTTTACCAGGTGATTCCACACATCAGCTCACATGATTGTGCATGGCCTTCCTGGCGGTCAGCCAGTGTCCACCTGCTTCCAGGCCCAGGAGCCCCTGTTTTCCCTGAGGATGATACCTCTGTGAACAATGCTTCATCCTGGGACCTAGACAAGGGAGGGTCACTGTAGAATGAATCCTGGCAGTGATGGAAAGAAGGGCAACATGAGCTGTTAGGCCCTTCCAGCCATCAGATCCTCCAGTTCTAAGGGAACAGCTCTGTGGTGGTGTCAGGAAAGCTGATTCAAGTCAGTTCTCTCACCTCGTCAGCCTGGAGCTTCTGCTGCTGCTGAGGAAGCCATGTCTAGTCTCTCCAGAGAAGATGGAGCTTCTACCAGAGTGGCCAAGTAAAGGGTCCAGGGCCAGTAGAAAGAGTGAAATGGTGCAGGTTCCCAAAGTCTCCTGGGCCCAGGAGATTGAGGAGATTCTGGGGAGATTTTGGTCATCTTGGGGAGACTTTGGTCATTTCTATACACTCCTCCAGCCTACCTTCTTGTAGTTCATCAGGCCACTTTATCCAAGTCAATGGCTAAAACCCTAGAGAGTCCAAGAATCATCTGGCAGTACTTCTTTGAAAATGCACATCTCAGGAACCCACCCAGGTCTGAGTGAGGCCCAGGAATCTGAATTTCTAAAGGGTATTCCAGGTCTTGATGTAGATGGTCTGAGGCCATTCTGTTAGAAACATTGCCTGGTCTTTTCTCTCCTTTTCTCATTTCTAACTCTACCATTTCACCTTTTTTGCTCTCACTGCCTAGAACACCTTGATTTCTTCTTCCAAGTCCTATCCTTTCTCTCTTGCCTCTTCTAAACCTACCATATCTCTTTAAGGCCAGCTTGTGAGGCAGTAGGGGATGGTGGAAAGAGAGCTCGGGCTTTGGGGCTGGACAGGTTGGGTTTTTGTTCTGGGAAATTCACCAGTCTGCATCCTTGGGCTGGTCACTTAACTTCTCTGAACTTCAGTCTTCACATCTGTAAAAAGAGATTAATGAAAACTAACTTGTAGGATCGTTTTGACAGGATTAAGTGGGAAGATAAGCATAAAGTGCCTGGCACAGAGTAGGTATTTAATAAATGGTGGTTGTTGCTGGAATTTTTTCAAGAAAGCTTTTCCTGACAGGGTAGGTGTGAAGTGTGGGACTTTGCAAAGCAAACTCTGCACCCAGAGATGATGGGATAAGCGAAACTCCATCCCCACACTGAAATAACTCCAGGGTTTTTGCTCCTACAAAGCTAGCATAAATTAGTGGCAGGCAAACTCTTGGAATTTGGCAGGTTCTGCTTTATGAGTGACCTCACTTTCTCTCGCTGTAATTTAAACACATTTTCTCCTCAATAAGCTCCCAGAACTGCTGTTCAGAATCTTTTATAATTATAAAAATGCCTTTCAAGACTTGAGGACTTAATTTAGCCCCAACCTCCAAGCATCCTAGTCAAAACTCAGACATTCAATTCCGTGTGCCTGTGCCCAGGAACAAACTAGGCCACCACACTGAGGCTAGATAATAATGAAGCATGGCTCCTGTTTCTGAGGAGGCCGCAGGCATGAGGGCAAGATTTATGCACATGAGGCAATCCAGGGAAGAATACAAGACAAACGTGATTCACCCGATTTATATCAAAGCAAACAGAGGGTGTGGACAAAGCTGCCCATGTTAGCATAAGCAATATGAAAAAGAAATAGCACAGCAACTATGAAAAGCATACTATCAGGGAAGGGTGGCAAGAAGGAAGGAACATAGCATGAAAAAGACAAGTGAAGAATCCAATGTAGAAGTAAATCTAAGCTAAAAACAGAAAAAGATTCCTCACTAGTGCTTCACGTTTTTGAGTACATTAATACAAGATCAATTTGAAGACTAGATAAAACTGATGAGATGAAAAGAGATTCCAGGGTTAGGAAAACAAAGTGAGAAGTAAAGACAATTACATATCTAATAAATGACTTTGAAACAACAACATACAAGGCTGAAAATAGAATGGCATAAAGGAAACGCTTGAGACCACCGTAATTAATGCAGAGAAAGACAGGGAGTATGGCAGAGAGAAGATGATAGGTGTGGAAGACAACCACAACAAAAAATAAAGATCAACTAATATAAGAATAATTCATGTTCTTAAAGTAGAGAACCATACAAACAAAATAGAAAAGACATTCGGGGATAATGCCCAGAAAACAAATTTCCCTTAGATAAACCCGTTGCTGTCGAGTTGATTCTGATTCATAGGGACCCTACAGGACAGGGTAGAACTGCCCACAGGGTTTCTAAGGCTTTAAATCTTTATGGAAGTGGACGGCCACATCTTTCTCCTGGGGAGCTGCTGGTGGGTTCGAACCACCGATCTTTCGGTTAGCAGCTGAGCACCAACCACTGCGGTGCCAGGGCTCCTCCCTTAGATAAAGAATTTGCAGAAGGAAAGGGCATATGGCATACCAGGAAAAAAAAAGTGCAGAGACATACCCTGTTGAAGTTATTGAACTTCAAAGCATAAAGAATTTTTCAGGCATCCAGGCAGAAAAAACCAAGTCATTACAAGAGGGAAAATGCAGGTGAGCTTCAGACTTCTCCACATTCAACACTAGAAGACAATGAAGAAATGTCCACACAATATGAAAGAAAGCCTGACCCACAAACACTATACCAAGACAGTTGTGTTCAAGTTTAAAGACCACAGAGGCATCCTCAGATGTGATGAGCCTGTAGCAAAAATACAACCTGACAATAAAATCCAGAAAACCATGAGCAATCCTAATGAAAGGACTCGGGCTGAGAACCCATGGAAGAAAGGAGAGGTGGTGACAATTGTATCCATTTAAATGTAGAACTGTTGCAAAGCAAGATATAAACATTTTTTAAAAATCTAACAAAATGAAAATTATGTAAGCAACAAAGACCAGGAGGTGGGAGAAAAGGAGTGGGATGAAGCGTAGGGTGCTAAGCATCTCATCTTTCATAGCAAGGGGTCAGTTATACCGTCTAAAATGAAAGCATAATTTTTTAAAATGACTATGACCTCTTAATGATTTTTTGTAAGTTTCTTATTCATAGAGGACCCTTATAGGTACGAATGTCTCTTGTGGTTAAGAAACATTTAGCCAAAGTTGAGCAACGTCTTCACTTTATTTTCCATTTTTTCCATTATATATAAGTAAAAATAAACTTAATATTTTCATTTGTTAAAAGTAGTATGTAACATACAATCTCATTCTTATAAAACTATTTTGTTTACGCCTGGGTGGTGCAAGTGATTAAAACACTCGGCTTCTAACTGAAAGGTTGAAGGCTCAAATCCACCCAGAGACAACTTGGAAAAAGGCCTGGCGATCTATTTCTGAAAAATCAGCCATTGAAACTCCATGGGGTTGCCATGAGTTGGAATTGACTGACAGCAACTGGTTTTACCTATCATCTATCTACCATTATATCTGTGTTTATGCTTAGAGTTATGTTGGGACTGATGCAGCAAATATGTACATCAATTATTTCTGGGTGTTGGGATTTGGGGTGATTTATTACTTTCTTCACAGATTTCTGTGCTGCTTGGATTTTTTTATAATAAGCATGTACCATTTCAGCAAAATCATTACTCAAAAAGCATTAAAGGGAAGGTTAAAGTGAGTGTAGCAAAAATCAGTGCTAGAGCAGAAGGGGTGGGTGCCATGGCTGTTGTGGAATGAATGTGTTGGCCTTGTTCCTTGAGTTCAGTGAAACCTCTCTGAGGACAGAATGGCCAGGATACAGGAGGAGGCTTCTTGGAGGAGACGGGGTGGGAGCTGGACCTTGAAGAGTGGCAGGGTTTGGAGAGCTTCTGTTTTGCCAGGCATTTACATGAATTCTCTTACTTAACCTTCCTTGGTCTATGGGGTAGGTAGTATCATTCCTTTATTGATGAGGAAACTGAGGCTCAGAGAGATACAGGGAAGAACACGCTGGACAGTCTGATAAAACGGGAACTTAAGTACAGCAGGGACGCCAGATGGCAGTGATCATACCTGGCTTCTCAGGGCAGGAGTTGAGCAGAACTCTGAGGGGGTGCGGGTCCCAGGCAGAGTAAGGAAGGCCCTGTACAAAGGCTCTGAGGTAGGACCTTGTAACTGTGTATGTGAAAAAATGGTAGTGCCCTCAGCCGTGGCCTACGGAATGAGTGTACAATGGCAATGAGGCTGGACTGGGAAGGACCCAGCAACTGGTGCCAGCTGACCAGAGGTGGTGCCCACCATTCTGTGCCACAACAGACAGGCCCTGGGCCCCAGGGACCCGCTTCCAGCAACAGTGAGCAGTGCCTGGTTAGGGCTGCAGGCCCTTGATGAGGGTCCCTATGCCCAAATGAGGAGGGGGCCAGGGAGAGTGAAGCCTCAGCACCAGGCAAAGGTCATGGCGGTGAGGACACCCTGCAGGGTATGGAGACTCAGCTCTCAATTGCACTCATGCTCTCAGAGATCATAAATGGCTGTCTCTGCCCCTCTTGCCCACCAAAGGTCATTAAGTCATTAACTACCCAGGCAAATGGCAATAAACTGGTCTTGGTGTTCCTCACGTTACCCAGAGTCAAGGTCCTTGGGACCGGCAACCCCAGGGTTCTGATCTGGGTCAGCCGCCTTGCCAGGGCTTCAATATTTCATTGACACTGCCATCACTTGTATAGCAGAGCCATCATGGCACAGGAATCCTGGCTCACCGGGCGACCCCTGTGAAGCCGGGCAGTCTCTCCCACTGTAAATGGCAGAAGAGGAGTCCAGGTCCAGGCATGGAGAGGGACTCAGAATGTCGTCACTTCCCCATCATTGCTTTGATTTTGGAGTCCATTCCTTCCTTCTTTGTTGGATGGGATTCCCAAACCCCACTCCCACCTCTCAAACCCTAAAAAACACCTCATGGGACAAGCTAGAAGTTAAGAGTGCAGGCTTTCATGTCCAGTAAATTTTATTTGAATCATGGCTCTGCCACTTACTAGCCATGTGACTCATGCCAAATTAGTTAAACTCTCAGACCCTCAGTTTCCTCATACATAAAACAGAGATACGGTTACCCCATAGACCTGATGTGAGGATTAAATGAGGTAGCACAGATAACATACCTGTCAAGGAGCAGCCCCTTCCTGCTGTTCCCTTCCCTTATTGCCATGTTTACCAATTTCCTTTCCACCCCAGATCCCTACTCAGATCTGGATTCCAGCTGGTGACCTTGGACAGTCACTTTTCTCCTCCGGGCTCAGGTTCTTCACTGGCTCTGACAGGCTGTGAATCTAGTGCTACCACTTGGCCTCTGACCATCTGACCCCGCTCACAGGGCCTTGGCTTGGGCCCCAATGTTCTGGCCAGTCAGGAGGGTAGGGCTGGGGCTGTGCCCTGCACAGAGCCCTAGTGTGCCAAGGTGGGAGGAGAACCAACAAGAGACACATCTAGATCACCGGTGTTCAAGAGAAATAGAATGCAAATTACATACGTAATTTTCGATTTTCTAGTAACTACGTTTAAAAAGTAAAAAGAAACCGGTGAAATTAATTTTGATGATATATCTTCTTGAACCCTATCTATCCAAAATATTACCATTTCAACATGTCATCAATATAAAAATTATTGAGATATTTTATATATTCCTATGAAGTGTTTGAAATCTGTGCGCCATAACCACATGTGGCTAGGGGGCTATCATACTGGACAGCAAAGAGCTTCAAGACAGAGAAACCAAGAGTATCATGGTGAGAAGAGAGAGAAGGACAAAAGAAACACAATAAAACACTTATTCATTCATGAACCATGAGCACCTCCTACTTACTCACCTCCACAAGGTTCTATGCCCGAGGCCCTGCTGGTGTGATTCCCACCCATCCTCTCCTGCAACTGGCCAACCAGCCAATCCCTCACATTCCTTCTCACCTCAGCTCCTCTGGCCCTACTTTCCCCACTTCCAGGGGCAGCTCTGGGCTAGACTGTGAGGCATCAAGCACAGTCCTGGGGCCCATTCCTGCCAATTCTGCTCTTAGCAGGTCCCATATCTTGGGGAAGGGGAGGGAAGGGAAGAGAAAAGTCCCCTCTGGATCTCCGGCCCTGGGAGGGACTTGGGGACAGGCGATCTAGCCCCAAATCTCTGCTCCACAACTTTATTAAGAAATATTTACTGTGGCAGCCCAGTGACAGGCCCTGGGGAGGGCTGGTAAGTGGGCCAGACTAGTTCCTGACCTCGCAGAGCTTCCATTCTAGAGGGCAGCAGACTTTCTTGGCACCCAGGAGGCTTCAGACTACTCTGGAAAGAGCCAGAGACTCTGAGATCTGGACCCCCAGGGGGCATAAGAAGAGCTCCTTGCCCTCTGGCTTTTCTTGCCCCTTGAGCAGCTGGAACAGGAATCTAGTCCTCTGCCTCCCACCTGTCACTCCTGGTATCCCCCATCCACCTAAGGCTATGTCTGTCTCCAGGGGCCCACTCTCCATCCCGTCTCCACCGGTCACCCTCAGGCCCAGCCTGGGGAAGCTGGTCTGCTTGGTCACAAAATTCCTGACAGAAGGTGAACTCCCACATCTGCTGTCCCTGAGGTGGGGAAAGCAGAATAGTCACATTCCCTGTTGACAACAGTCTCCAGGCAGGAGTTACCCCCTGCTCATGACACAGACTCTCCACTTCATTCCTGGCATGTGTGCTGGGTGACTGTCGGGGTGACTGATGTAAATCCCCCAGTGAAACAGAGATGCCCATGGAGACCAGGACTCTCCTCACTGTGGCCTGACGTTCCTGGAGGGAGCAGGGGTTTCTACGCCAACCGGCTGTGTCACCCCAGGCAGGCCACTCTCTGCTCTCACATACTTGCCCATCTGTAAAATGGATAATAACACCTACTTTGTGGGATGGTCATGAGAATTAAATGAGGTCATGGATGTAAAGACTATGGCCCATAAGTGCCCAACCCATAGTTGGTCACCCCCTCTCCCTTCCTACTAAAAGATCGTCCCACAAGGGGCAGCCTCCCTGCCATTGTCTGCCCCCTTACAGTAAGGAGAGTCTTGGGGTGTCCAGCAGAGTCTGGGGTCAATTCCCCTCTCTCTGGAGTAGGGTCTCTCATCCGGGGACTTCAAAGTGTGTACCATGGCACCAAGGAGCTCACTGGGCCACCTGGAGCTACTGGGAGGGGTGGTTCCTGGTGGGTGGGGTTCTGGGCTCTTCATACCCAGTTCTATCTGAAAGGTTCCACTTTTATCTGTTTTGTGCACTAGGGTTCCAAATATCATTTGAAAAGAAATTTTGACCCTCCAAAATTTGAAAAGTCACTACGTTATAACTTGCTCATTTTATAGATTAGGGAAATGGAACCTCAAGGAAACCTTGCCCAAGGCGACAGAGTCAGTGAGGAGCGGATCCTAGAGCTGAAGAAGGCAAAGCTCTTACGCTACGACTGGGCTCACTCCAGCCCTGGAACAGGCGGCTGCTACCATACAGGGGGATGATGAAGTCAGAGCCCACAGTCTCTCCCAAGACCAGAAGGGGGTGGCCTCACCCCAGTGTTCAGACTCAAGCTCAGCTGTCTATTCCCGTGAAGGGAGATTGCCTTCAGCTCCCAGGCCTGGAGGAGCCCTGCCTTCCTGGATCCTGTGGGCCCAGGGAGGCCCCCCAGTCAGAGGGGAGCGTAAGCAGTGAGCTGTGGGAGGCCCAGAGGCTGGAGCACAGATTATGGGGAATGGATTCAGCCACAGCCTGGGCACCCAGAGACCCGCTCCACCAGGGAGGCGGCGTTGGGGCCCGTGAACAAGGAGGCAAGTTGATCAAGGTAAACACGCAGGACTTCCCATGCACAAACTGGCATGAGCAAACGGGCTTCTGCCACAGGCCCTGCCCACGGTGACTATTCCAGGGAAGGGTTCCGAGGGATGCCGGGAATGTGTTATGTCTGGATTTGCCTACATTTGTCAAAGCTCATCAAAATGCACGCAGAAGGGCTGTGCGTTTTACCGTATGTACCACATACATCCATGACGTAAAAAACCATCCGAGGGAGTCAGGCATAGAGGGTGGGAAACTGAACTGGGGCAGGCTGGGAAGAGAGGGCGGCATCTCCGGAGGGGAGCGGCCCGTGGGCTGGGGAGGAAGCCCTGGCCACGAGGAGCTTCAGTCTCTGCCCAGAATCCGATGGCGGCCACACCTGTGTGTGCACATTTTACCAGACTGGTTTCTCTCTTCACAGGCCTTCCTCCAGGACGGGGCCCCAAGACCTGCCCCTGGCCGTGAGCAGGCTAACTCACTGTCTCCCTCCGCTGTCCTGGTCTCCCTTCTCTAGAGGGCCAAGGGCCCAGGCCCACTGCTGGCTGGGGTAGCTGAGGTACAGTTAAGAGGATTCAGGAAGGCCCTCGCGGGGAGCTGCAGCCTTTACAGATGACAATGTGTGCACGGCCACCTGGCTTGGGGAGGCAGCTGGGAGCATGTCTCATCACTTGGGAAGCCGGGTGCAAGCACCGACAGCTCCCTGACGCAGGCGGAGGGCGGGCACATACTGCTTCCAGGGTAACAAACAGGCTTGCACTTGGGGCTGTGCCGGCCCCCACCTGCAGCCCCGCCAGGCCTGGGGCCGGGAAGTCCGGCAGGGAGTATTATAGGCACCAAGTGCACTTTCCCAGAGGCCCAGAGCCTGGACCCTGGGTCTGGCGTCTTGGTGGGGAAGCAGCAGCCTTTCCTGGCTCTGGAGTAGGAGGGACCCTGGGTGACAGCTCCCAGGGAGAGGCCAGGCCTGGGGGGACCAGTGGATCCGCTAACAGCAGCCCCCAGGAAACAACAAAGCCATAGCTCTCCTACCTGTAACAGGTGAGAGCTCCCCCACCCTCTGCCCTCCCTAACCTCTTGTAACTGCAGTGATGTGGCATGACTGGGCCCTGCCATCTGCCCACTGCTCCACAGGCCTTGTAGCAGTAACCAGCCCAGCCTGCCCCAGCACCAGGAGGGAGGCAAGCACTGTCTACTTCCAGGTGACAATTGCCAGAGAAGGAGCAGAGTGCCAAGGCAGCTCCGCTGGCTGACGGCTGAGGTGGCGCCGTCTCCCAGCTCTGGCTCGGGAGTTTGGCAGTGCCTGTGAGCCTGCCAGGAACGCCCAGATGGACCAACTTCCTGATGGTTTAAAAGAAAAAAAAAAGTCTCAGAAAGGAATTGGAAAATGGTAAGCTCAGCAAAATTGGGGGCCTTGCCTCTCCCCCAGCAACTCGGAGCAGCAAGCCAAGCAGCAGAGGGAGGCCTTAGCTGGGCCTCCAGGGGCTACCTCAGTCCTGTTCAGACCATGCCGACCCACCTGCTGTGTCCCTGCCTCCTCTGTGCCCCCTCAACGCAGTGGATGGAGCCCACACACTCCCCAGGTCAGACACACACTCCAGCTTGTTGGACTACAATGACAACGACAAGCGGCTTTACTGGCTGAGGCTGACATTAGGGATGGGGCAGGACAGCAGGGTGGTGTGGGCACTCGGTACCCCCAGTCTGCGGCTCTGTGATCTTGAGAACTGGCCTTTGGCCTTGATCCCAGAGTTGGCCTTCTGAGCCAGGCCACAGCCCCATGTGCGGTGGGGCGTGTGAGGAGCGGGCTGCTTCTCCACATCCTGGCCCTGAGCAGTGAGGATGTCCATGAGACCTTGGGGCTGGCAACAGGCCTCTGACTGTGTGAGCTGTCAGCAGGGGCTGGGGAAGAGGAGGCGAGCGGGTGCACAAGCAGAAGAGCTTGATGGAGAACTGTCAAGTGGGGCTGCAGGGGTCTGGGAGCCGTGCTGGGGAGGGAAAGGCTCCTCCCCTCCAAGGAGAGGCCAGAGGGAGTAGGTTGCAGCCCAGGGGGATGGAAGATCACTGAGCTGGGAGGAACCTCCCCAGCAGCTGTCTGCAGGCAGCTTCTAACCAGGCCAAATGCTGAGGAAAAGCTCCTGTCCCCTGCTCCCTGAGGGACCCCACCCTCCCTACACCTGTACCCAGCCTGTGGCCCACATCCCAGGTGCCTCACCCGGGATACCATGTCCCAGGGAGCAGGCAGAGCTGTCAACAGCTGAGACAGCACCCCTGAGGTGTTCCTCCTCCCTCCTGGCCAGCCCCTTCAGCTCCCTCCCACCCCTACCCCCGACTGAGGTGGACATGGGCCCTGCTTGGTCTTCCAGGGAGGGTGCCGTGTCAGGGAGCCCAATTCTGGCTCTGGGCCTGTGGCCCCTGGTGAGGCCTAGCCTCAGTTTCCTCTGCCTCCAGCCTTGTCCACTCTTCCGTGGTACCGTGGCACCTGCCCCTTGAGGGGACACTATAGTCAGTCCAGTCCCCCTGGGTCTTAGAGCCCAGGACCCAAGGAAGCTCCGCTGTGACTGTGCCCCCCACACCCCTCCTTGACCCTCAAGGAGACCCCCAGCCTGGGACCCAGGGAAGAAGAGAGGAAGCTCTGATATGTGGGCCCAGGAGGGCTCAGGCCAAGTCAGGGGCCTGGCCTCGGCTCCACCCCTCTCCTCCCAAGTGTCCAGCTGGTAGGGGAGGAAGAAGCCTGAATCCTGTCTAGGATCCAGAAGGGAAGGGACGAGAGAGCAGGTGCTGCTTAGGGAGGGAAGAAGGCAGAGCAGGCCAGGGAGCAGCAGACGAGGGAAGATGGCACCAGGCTGGGCCCACTGGCCCTTCACTCCCCCACCCAGCCCCTCCCTCATGCACATGCCATCCAGGACACTCTGACCTTGAGGGCCCTGCCCTGCCACCCTGCCAGCCTCCACTCTGAAGCCCGCCTCAGTGACACCCAGGGTCTAGCCTGACCTTCAGAAGACCCCAGATTGAGAGTTTGGCCAGGCCAAGAACCACAGAGGGTGGTGTGGGGAGGGGCCTGGGAGCCCCAGGCCAGGCAGAGGGCTCCTGGGTCCAGCACTCAGTTCTCTCCAGAAAGACCTAGGGAAGGGGAAGAGAGGGCGGGAGAACCTACTAGTGCCCACTGCCCTGGCCCCGTCTTCCATCCCCTCACCAGATTCCAGAAACAGCCCTTTCTACTTTCCCAACCTGTCACCTTGGGCATCAAAGGTCTCCAGGCCCCCGCTGCAAAGCCTGTGGCGCCACCTGGCGGTCACCTCTGGGATGTTAGCCTGGTTGGCCAGGACTTAGAGGAGGGGGCCAAGTTGTGCCTGTTCCCTCTCCCAGCTCTACCCATCGCCTCCCCGCTGCTGTGCTTTCCTGGGGGCTCCTAGCCCTTACACTGCTGGACTCCCCTGCTCTGGGTGCCTTCCACCTGCTCCAGCCACAGCCCCAGTGCCCACCCTCGTTCCTCGCTGGTGGAGGAGAGCTGCGCCGTGCTGGCCTCCACCTGGCCGTGTGAGGGGATTTAGAAATAACAGCAGTGCCTTGATATGGAGTAATACTTAATCCTCACAACAATGCTGTGGGGGAAGTTCTATGATTATCTCTGTTTTACAGACAAGGAACTGGGCTCCAAGATATTAAATTGCTTTGCCTAAGGCCACAGGCTAGTAAATGACAGTGGTGGCGTTGAAGCAGTCGGGACACCCAGTGCTTCCCTGCTGTGGGAAGCCTGTAGGGGACCCGAGGAGACCACAGGCCAACTCAGGAGGGAGGAGAGTAGAAAGAACACTAAACAGGGAGTTTGGTTTTAAGCCCAGTGTAACTCGCTGTGGGACTTTGGGCAAGGCTCTTCCCCTCTTTGGGCTTTATCTGTCCTCTGAGAAAGTTAGACCAGACAATTTCCATGAGTCCTCTGCGCCCTGGGCTGGAGCAGTGTAGGCTGCTGGCCCTGGGGCAAGGCTGGGCTGGCTGCAGTGCGCCTCTTCTCTCCCACAGGTCACGGAGGTGCCCACGGAAAGGTGCTAAATGAGGCCCTGGGTGTCTGACAGGTGATGTTTGAAACGTGTCCTCAGTGACCATAGTCAAGTAATCGGTGACACTCCCCTTCTTGGTCCAACTGTCTTCCTTCCAGGAAGCAAGTATGGCAATTCCCTTAAAACCCTTGGCCTCTCCATCTAATGTGGGCTTCAAAGTCCTCACTCCCCCTGAGCTCTGGGCTCCAGCTACCGAGGGCTGCGCTCTGGTGATTAGAAGGGCCTTTCCCTGGCCTCTGAGTCTCTGCAGATGCTGGTTCTCCCCCAAGAATCCCCTTCCCTCACCTCTTTGCCTGCAAAACTCCCCGATCTTTAGGCCTCAGCCCAGACCAGCGTGGGCCACCCAGCACCCAGACCCTCACACAGGGGATGGTTTGGCTGTGAGGCTGTTCTTCTAAGAACGTCACGAAGACAGGGAGCTTGCTGTCACCACTGTATCCTCAGCTGCACATGGCATCCAATAGGTTATCAAAAAACTCAAGAACTTCTGTTCACGGCCTCATGTGACAATTATCACCTACTCGTGTTTACTCAGTAATGCAGCACTTGGCCTGTATTTGTTTTTACCCACTTTCCTGTCGCCTGCACCTCCTGTCCACCTAAGGATTGGAGTTATGCCACTCCACCACCCCCTGCAATGGTTAAGGTTGTGTGTCAACCTGGCTGGGCCATGATCCTCAATGATTTGATAGTCATATAATGGTGTGATCACTTCCATGATGAGATTTGATATTATGTGATCACCTTCATGATAGGATCTGCTGTGAGTAGCCAATCAGCTGAAAGGGAGTTTCTTTGGGTGTGTGGCTTGCATTGAATATAAGTGGATATTCTGGCAAGGCTTGGGGGCTTTTGCTTGTTCTGGATTCTGCAGCTGGCTCCTGTTCATCTGATCTCCGGTTTGTGGGACTTCAGCTAGCAGCTTACCTGTGGTCTTACCTGCCAATCTTTGGGATTCGTCAATCTTCACAGCCTGTGAACAAGAGCCCTGCTCTCCGACCTGCCGATCTTGAGTTCATCAGCCCCGGTGGCTACGTGCATCAGGAGAAGCCTGACCCATGGACTTCAGATCTTCCAGCCTCTACAGTCACGTGAACCATTTCCTTTATATAATCTCTGTCTCTCTCTATATACATATTTATACGCTTTACTGGTTTTGCTTCTTTAGAGAACCCAGCCTAAGACACCTCCCAACACACAGAAGTCAGGGAGGGGTTGCTGCTAGGGGCTTCTCAAATCCTGACATCAGGCTGATCTGCTGGCTACCAGGAATTCACTCACAAGTGTCCTGGGGGATGTGCCTGTCACAGTGCCACAGCCCAGCCTGTGCCATACTCCCCTCCTCTGGGAGGGAGGGCTTCTTGCTACCCCCACCCCTGGGGAGATGCACACATGTTAAACGCTGGAGGTAGGGAGGCCCACCCCCACCATGGCAGAGAGCATCAAACGCACAAGGAACCTTAAGGGTCTTCTAAACCAACCTACTTGTGCACAGGGAAGTAAACTGAGGCACAGCTTGGGGAGGGGCTTGCCCAAGGTCTCTCGGAACTTGGATCAGAGGTCAGGTCTCCTGGCCCAGGGTTCTCCAACTCTCTGTGGTCCTGGGTGCCACGGGGGGGTTTCCACAGAGACGAGAGTGCCTGACCTACCTCCCAGCATGGCCCCACCTTTGAGACCCAGGCCTGCTGGGGGAGGGGGAGTGTTGAAGGACTGACTAGGAGGACTCCCCCAGGCAGCAGACAGGAGCACAGCCCCCTCCCTCTGGGCTCTGTCTTCCCAGACCAATTTCTTGCTCCCAGGGGGATCTGGATCCCAAGCAACCTGCCTGTGAAGTCTTTTATTAACCATTGCTATTATTAATAGTCTAACATTAATATTCTAAAATTGATTGAATACCTGCTTTGTGCAAAGCACTTCCACACACATTTGTCATTTAATCCCAGCAACTGCAGAACACAGGCGTTAACCACCCTCGCTCGGGTAGATGAGGAGATGAAGTTCGGAGGGATGCAGTGGTGGTGAGAAGTCGGCAGCCTGCCCCCTGTACCCTTCCTGCAGCCCCTTCAGAATTCACTTTCTGCCTGGCTCTGGCCACCCTCCCAGCCCTGTCTCCATATCCATGCCGCACTCCCTACCCAGGTCAGGAGGCCACAAAGGGCAGTGAGACAGGCCTCCAGGGTGGTGACCCTGCTGCGCAGGTCTGCACTCTGCTCCCGGAGACTCTGCAGGGCGAGCCGCGTCCGCTGCTTCTTGGCCAGCTTCTTAGCCTGCAGCATCTGTAGCAGAGGCAGAGGGGCCGGAGGGGATGCGCATGAGCTGGGCTCACTCCTCCTCCAAAGCTCTCCCCTACTGGGCTGGATGTCTGTATGGAGAGTGGGGACTCCAGGGTGGGAGTCTGGGCCCCATTCTGTCTTTTCTGGGACCCCTTGAGTTCTCTCGTCCAGTCTGCCTGAGGTGCCACACCAAAATTTAAAAAAAAAAAAAAAACAACCCGTTGCCATCGAGTCAACTCTGACTCATAGTGACCCTATAGGACAGAGTAGACTGCCCCATAGGGTTTCCAAGGAGCACCTGGTGGATTTGAACTGCTGATCTTTTGATTAGCAACCAAATGCTTAACCACTGCACCACTAAGACCCCGTACTCACCCCTAAAATGCACCAAACACTGCCCATTAAGCTTCCCTATGAGGGGGGAGGTCTACCTGGTGGGATTTGAGGGGGCCCAGAAAGAGCTCTTCTCTGTTCCCCAGAAGCATCTCTTAAAGGGGCCTGCAGTTCAGCCTTATGGTGGGGCAGGAGTGAGGTGGAGGTCCTTGGTACAATGCCCATCTCCATTGTCACCGTGGACAGGACTCGAGGGTCCTGGCTCTTTCCCTTACATTAGCTCATTCAGTACTCCCTCGGGTCCAGCAGGAGGGGCGTTGTCTTAGTTATCTAGTGCTGCTATAACAGAAATACCACAAGTGGATGGCTTTAACAAACAGAAACTTATTTTTTCAGAGTTTAGGAGGCTAGAAGTCTGAATTCAGGGTGCTGGCTCTAGGGGAAGACTCCCTCTCTGTGTAGGCTCTGGAGGTCCTTGTCTCTTCAGCTTGCTTCCTAGTTCCATGGAGATCTCCCTGTGGCTTGGCATCAATTGTCCCCCTTCTGTGTTCTGCTTGCTTGCTTGCTTGTTTAATCTCTTTTATATCTCAAAAGAGATTAACTCAAGAATGCCCTACACTAATCCTGCCTCATTAACATAACAAAGACAACCCATTCCCAAATGGGATTATAATCACAGGCACTAAACATTAGGCTTTACAACACATATTTTGGGGGACTCAGTTTAATCCATAACATTCCACCCTTTGGCCCCCCCAAAATTCATGTCCTTCCCACGTGCAAAACACACTCATCCCATCACATTGTCCCCAAAGTCTTAAATCAACTCAAGTCCAAAATCTCATCCTCTGAATCATCTAAATCAAATATGGGTGAGACGTTAGGTGTATTCCATCCTGGGGCAAAATCCCTGTTCATCTGTGAACATGTGAAATCTAAACTACGGGTTATCTGCTTCCAAAGTACAGTGGTAGAACAGGCACAAGGTAGACATTTCCATTACATATGGGAGAAATTGGAGGGAAAGAAGGGATAATAGGCACCAAGCAAGTCCAAAACCCAGCAGAACAAATTACATTAGCTTTCAAGGCTTGAAAATAATCCTCTGTTCTCTGAGACACTGGGGGCAATGGCCTCATCCTCCAGAATCTGGGTGCTGGCCACGATCTCAGGATTCTGGGTGGAGGACCCTCAGCCCTGGGCTTGAACTACACCTTACAGGCCCACCGGGATGGCAACTCTGCTCCCTTGGTTTTGGGTGGCCCCATTTTCTTAGTCCATCTGAGTGGAGACTCCCTCAACCCGAGGAGGCCCCATTCTTCGGCCCTTGGATATGGTAGTCCCACACCTTCAGGTCTGGGCAGCGGCTCATCCCCAGGCACACCTTAACAGCAGTCTCACGCTCCAGAACCTACTCTCTTTGTCAAAGATCCAACTCTTTGAAACTTAGGAGGCTGTGGCCCCACCCTCTGAAATCCAGGAGACTGTGGCCCCACCCTTTGAAACCCAGAAGGTCCTGCTTCCCAAGTTCCTTCCAATAGTTCTGCTGATCTCCAAGCTGCTCCAGGGATGGTTCTTTCCTTTTATGGGAGATGCAGCTCCTTTGGCTTTTTTCCTGCCTGTAGAATTCCAAGAGGCAGGCAGGGTCCTTTCCTTTTGTTCTTTCCCCATCCTTTTCAGTCTAAGCTGATGGGTCTTCTGCTGTGGTGGTTGGTTAGATACATCAGTCACAGGCTGTCTTAGTTATCTAGTGCTGCCATAACAGAAATACCATAAGTGGATGGCTTTAACAAACAGAAATTTATTTTCTCACAATTTAGGAGGCTAGGAGTCAAAATTCAGGGTGCCAGCTCTAGCGGAAGGCTTTATCTGTCTGTTGGCTCTGGAGGAAGGTCCTTGTCTCTTCAGCTTGTTTCCTGGTTCCATGGAGACTCCATGTGTCTTCACATCAACCTTCCCCATCTTTACTCTGCTTGCTTCCTTGTTTAATCTCTTTTATATCTCAAAAGAAACTGACTAGACACACCTTATACTAATATTGCCTCACTAACATAACAAACACAACCTATTCCCAAATGAGATTATAACCACAGGCATAAGAGAAAAAAAAAAAACCCATTGCCGTTATGTTGATTCAGACTCATAGTGACCACAGGCATAGAGGTTAGGATTTACAACACGTATTTTTGGAGAACACAATTCAATCCACAACAGATGTCCTGAAATTGTTTCACTGATTTGGACACAGATTCAGGAGGGGTAGCGACTTGCCCAGGGTCACAAGGTGAGTGGCCAGGCTGGAAGAGCAACCAGGCCACTTCCTGGTAAAAACCTCTAGATGGCCTCCGGTGACCAAAGGAAAAATGCCCAATCCTTAGCTCCTTAGGGTGGGTTGAAGGCCACCCTCCTGCTGCCCTGTGAGCCCAACACTGCAGCAACCCGGACTCATCACCAGTGCTCCAAGGATGCTGCGCTGTCCCCTCTCCACTCCTTTGTTCTCGCTTTTCCTTTGCTGTCCATAAACACCTTCCTTGTCTGTTTAGCACAGTTGAAATGTCACCTCCTCCATGAAGCCATCCCAGCAACTCCCAACAGCTTGGGTCCCTCTCTTGGTCACGCCCCACCACAGTGGCCTACACTCTTGCCAAAATCCTTAATGACATGACCCCTGCACTCTTCACTCAGTCTCTCCCAGCCAGACCCCACCCTGAATTCAGACAGCCGTCCTCCTGCTCTGTGCCCACCTCCGTGGAAAGCCTGACAGCCTCAGGAAGGTTGGCGCCCATACCCTCACTGGACTCATCTGTGGTCCCTGGTTTGCTCCCTCTCCTGTCTGTTTCAGACTGTGACCTCCCCAGCCCCTCACCCTGCGGGGTTGCCATGAGGACAGGCCAGCACCCCCTGCCTTTCCTCCAAACTACATCTGTACCTCTTTGTTCCTCCTGCTCCCCAGGCCCATGGAGAGTGGCTGCCAGCACAGAGCAAGCCCTCCCAAGCCAGCCACATCCAATCAACTGTCTCTGTCTTGACCTCACGTGACCTCTCACAGCACCCAGCTCTGCAGACTCTCCCTCCTCACCACGCTCTCCTGGACCCCCTCCCACCTCCCTAGTTGCTCATTCTCAGCCTTGCTTGCTGGCTCTGAGCCCTAGGGGTCCACCTTTGGCCCACTGTCTTCTCAGCCTAGACCCTACCCCAGGGCCACCTCATCCTCTCTCACATTCTGCCAACTAAGGGATGATGGTGACTCCCACATGGGCACCTCTGGCCCTTATCCCCTCACCCACCTCCCTGGCAGGCTCACCACTTGGATGGTGCAGATACTCAACAGGACATGCCTAAAATGACCTCATCTCTACCCCTCCCTTCTCTCTGGGAGTGACACCACCACTTGCCCAGGTGCCTGAGACCTGGGGGTCAGTCTTAACTCCTCCCTGCCCACCTCAGCTCACATCCAGTCATGGAGACCTATCACCTTTACCTCCTTCTCTCTCAACTATCTCTACTTCTCACTGGCTCCTCTATCTGGAACACCTTCCTTGCCTTTATGATCAGCTAACTTTAATTTGTCCTTTGGGTCTCTGCTCAGGTCCCACCTCCCCCAGAGAGCCTTCCTTGGTTCCTCTAAGCTGGGATAGGTGCCCCACCCACGCACTCCCAAGGCACCCCTTGTTTCTCTCTAAGCTAGCACTGACGTAACTGGAATGCAACTTCACAGTCATTGGTCAGTGCTCTCCTGGGCTACTCAAAGGCATGGACCATGTTTTTTTCTCTTAGTGCCCGGGCAGTGCCGGGCACACAGCAGGCACTTGGGAATTACTGCATGAGGGAATCAATGGATTAATGAGACTAATGCTTGGGAAACCCTGAGGCTTTGAGGCTAAGAAAACATCCATGAGGGAAGAGGGGAGTCAAACATGAGGTCTTCTCTGTTCCATCAGTCCTTTGGCTCCCCAGGGCCTATTGCCATTAGTTGGCATCAGCAGGGCACTAAAGGGGACCCCAGGGGATCCAGTGATAACACCACCAGGTATTAGTGCTGCTCAAAGCGTGTCCATCCTCATAACCTTGTGAAGCAGAAAGATCAGGGATATCATCCCCTGTAAGGAAAGACCAAGACCCAGGGTGGGGAAGCGAGGTGCCACAGTCCCACAGTAGGCAGTGGCAGCCAGGCCCTCAGTACAGTTTGTCTGACTCCCCCTGTCCTCACCAGATGTTCTTAAGCTGCTCAGCCCTAGGGCTGCCATGTGTCAGCTCTACCACGACCTTTTTCACCTCCCCCACCTCCTGCTGGCTCCTGTCCAGCTGTAGCTGCAAAGCCTGGAAGAGCCAGCCCACTTGCCTCAGGGCCCTCTTCTTTTTTGAGGTGTGCTGAGCCACGACCCCAGCCTCTACTCCAGCCTCCACTCCAGCCTCCAGCTAGCCTCCTGAGCCTCTCACACTCCTTTCCCTAGGGGCTGGAGTGTCCCTGAGGTCTTCTGGAGGCTGGCAGCCAGGGACTCCACAAGGCACTCCAGACAGGAGCCTGATGCCTGGGCCCAGTCCAGCCCTTAGCTGAGCAGCTTCAGGGGCCCCTGCTTCAGGTGGGCCAGCTTCTCTTGCAGTGTGCCATCTGGCCTGGCATTCCATCCTGGCCCAGAGAGCCTAGGCCAGTCTCTCTGGGGGTGGACATGGGATGGGGGTGGGGGGTTGGCCAACACCTGCTCAGCCTCCCCTGTGGCTTCTCAGAGCTCCTGCCCCAGCTGGGCCTGCACACTCCAAATCTCAACCAGCTCCTGTTCCAGGACCCCACATCAGGGCTCTGCAACACGACAAAGCAGGGAGCCGCCTTATCTGAGCAATGTCCTGCACCAGCGTGCTCTCCTAGCCATTCATAGTTATAGCAGCCCACAGGGCACCTTCTCTGTGCCAGCCCCTATGGGAGGCATTTTATGGACTTTCAATTCTCACAGCTCTTTGAAGGCAGTACGGTTTTTGTGTCCACTTTACTAATAAGGAAGTCGAGGGTTAGAGAGGTTAAGTAACTTGCCCAACATCACACAGCTGGTGAGTTTATTGAGTTGAGACATCAGTCTGATGCCAAAGCCCATAACTGAATTACTCCCCTACTCATTATCTATCAAATATTTGATTATCTGTTGGGTGCCAGGCATTATTTTAGGCCTGAGCATAAGGCAACAAATAAAAATGAGACAGAGTTTTGTTCTCATGGAGCTTATATTCCTGTGGGAAGAAACAAACACAAGGCAAGCCAGTAAAATAAATATGTCAGACAGCGATAAGTGCTTTGGAGAAAGATATTGTTAGTTGTCCTCAAGTCAATTCCAACTCATGGCGACCCCATGTGTGCAGACTAGAACTGCTCCATAGGGTTTTCAAGGCTGTGACCTTTCAGAAGCAGATCACCAGGCCTTTCTTCTGAGGTGCCTCTGGGTGGGTTCGAACCACCAACCTTTCAGCTAGTAGTCGAGCATTTGTTTGTGCCACCAGGGACTCCAGTGAAGAAGGATAAACTGAGGGAAATGGAAAGAAACTGCTGGGGTAGGGGAGGAGTGTTACCATTTAAAATAAGGTGGCCAGAAATGGCCTCACTGAGAAAGTGACTGAGCACTGACGTGAAGGAGGTGAGAGAGTGACCCACGCAGCCTCTGGAGGAAGACTGTTACAGGCGGGAACAGCAAGGACAGCAGTGCGGCTTGAGCAAAGGGAGCCAGTAGCTGAGCTCAGAGAGGAAAGAAGGGCCTGAGACTCCTCCAGAGAGTGATGCTGGGTGGAGTAACTGGGCTTAATGAAAAGAGGTCAATCCTTTGAAATCCCCAGAAGATGTTTAATCAGCTGTGGGTGAGATGGAACCAGGATTCTCATTCGTTCCACATCCACCGAATCATTTCATCAGCCCAGCAATACGGAGCAGCCTGGAAGGGAGGGATTGCCTAATCTTACAGCCGTGCAGCAAATTGGTGGTAGGACAAGGGCAAAAACTCAGAACCTCATTCTCCGAGAACTAGGTTGCTTCCTGTCTCTGGGCCCCTCTGCCCATCTCCCACCTGTGAAATCTCCCACCTCCAGGTGACTCCTTGGGCAGAGCAAAAGGGGAATTGCCCAGATGACAGTGTCTGTTCCTTTGCCTCTTCAGGGTCTGGGGGAGGAATGGGAAGAGACACTGATTGCATGGGGCAGAGGTATAAGCTAGTCTGTACCAAGAAGCTCTGTCTTTCCCAGCCGGAACCACACCTGACTTTCACTGGGGCTGCAGGGTCTCCAACCCAGCCAGTGTCTTTTTCGGGTGGTAGGTTAGAGTCTGGATTGAGGAGAGGTATCAGTGAGGTCACTGCTGTGCTTGCTCTTGGCATCCACAGGGGATTTGCCAGGACCAGGACAGAACTAGGCTGAGCTCTGCCCCCAGACTAGCTATGAACTTGGGCAAGGCCCTTCCCCTCTCTGGGCCTCAGTTTCCTACTTGGTAAAATCATAGCAATGGACTGTTTAAGGAAGGTGGTTCCTAAACAGTGGTCTGACCCTTTCAGAATCAGCAGAGGGGGGCGAGGGGGGTACCCCCTTCCATGGATGGGGGTGAAGGTAAAGCAAGTCCCGATTTGGATTGTTACCACCGGCCTCCAGCACGCACACACTCCCTTGCCTGTTGCCGAGCACCACCTGCCACAGAAGCCTTAGGCTCCGCCCTCTGCCTACCCACTCTCTGAGCTGGACCAGATCTTCCTGTATCTTCTGCACCATGGGCCTGACGGTCCGCAGCGCCTCTAGCTGCACCGTGAGCAGCCGGGCCTGCAGCCTGATGCTGCTCTGCCGCAAACAGTAGGGCAGCCAGGAGTAGCCGGGACTCTGGCGTGCGACCACTGCAAGGAGTGTGCAGAGCTCCTGTAAGCTGCCTGCCAGCTCACCCCGCAGTGCCTCAATGCCGTGCCTGCGCCACGCAACCGCCCGTCAAGCAGCCAAGGGCAGCGCTACACAGAACCCACCGCGTATTGCACGGTGCGTGAGAGGCCTGTGCGCCCCAGGCGCAAAGCAGCCAAGAAAGGTTATCAGGGCAACCAGCTTCTGATTGGCTGTTGCGGCGCACCCTTGGCCAATAAGGGGAAAGAGAAAGGAGCCCGGGCTTGCCCCGAACAGGAGAATCCCAGACGAGGCCTAGGCAAGGAGGGGCGAGCGCTGAATGTACGCGGGGCAGGGCGTGACTCGAGGGCACCTAGGCTGGGAGGGTTCTTCACGCTTCCGATGAGAATGAAGTTGCCATTGTTTTATTTCCTTTCTTCTCTCACCGTAGTAGATGGTACCCAGCAATTCTATATTATCTTTTATAACTTACTGTAGGTATATGAACTTTTTTCCTATGCAGGGGTCATCGCCCTTCAAAAATTAGGTACGTGTGTATAAATGTTTATATAAGAAATTAACTTGAGGTGTAAACTCTCACCTAAAGCACAACTTAAAAAAATTATGTACAAGTAAAAGCAATATAATTTAGTTTAAAAGACAGACGTGTGAAACATCTCACTCACCGCCTTAAAATCAACAGAAAAAATGCAACACACTTAAATAAATCTGCAGTGTTTGTAACATAAATTAATGCATTCAACAGCACGCTTTCAATGTGATGTATTCCATATCAAAATCAATTAAGATGAGTCAGGCAGGGTAGAGGAGGAAGCAAAAAATAATAAAAAGGAAAAGTAAAGAAGAGAAATTTAATACAAAAGTTTTGTGCAACGGTTCATTACTTTCACTTGTTTTCGTTGTTAAATATAGTATCAATACATGTATGTATAAATGTAATTTTGAAGTTTAAAGAATGATAATAAACTCCCTATAACCACTGTCACGTTCCTTAGACACCTCCCCTTAGCCCCTCCCCAATCTTCCTTCCTCCCAGGAGAAACCATTATCCGGACACTTTATTTTCTTTGTAGTTGTACCACCTATGTATGCATCTTAAACAACGTAGTGTTTACTTTTGCTGAGTTTTGGCCTTTATATAAATGTTATCATACTGAATATAGCCAAGTAACTTGCTTTTTTCACTCACATTGTTTTTGAGATATGTCCATGTTGATGAGTGAAGCAGATATTCATTATTCTTCAAAGTTATTATATTTCATTGTATTTTTCTAACCATTCTACTGTCGATGGGATATTGGGTTGTTTCCAGTTTGCGGCGAGTACAATAGGCACAATGCTGCTATGAACATTCTTTTACAAGGGACACCTGTGCAAAATTTTCTTGTCTTGACTATATATGTAGGAGTAGAATTACTGAGTCAGGGGGCATGAGCCTAGTGTTCGAGATTATCAGGTAATACCAGACTGTTTCACCAACCTGCACTCCTCCTAACAGACTGAGAGCTTCCATTGCTTCACAGTCTCACCAACCCTTGGAACAGAGGTGAAATGTTAAGCATCTGTGGTTTTATTTTGCTCCTCTAGGATTACAAAAGGACCCCCTGATGGCGCAGTGGTAAAGGGCTCGGCTGCTAACCAAAAGGTCAGCAGTTTGAATCCACCAGCTGCTGCTCCTTGGAAGCCCTATGGGGGCAGTTCTACTCCGTCCTATAGGGTCACTATGAGTCAGAATTGACTTGACAGCAACGAGTTTGGTTTTTGGTTTTAGGGTCACAAATGGCGTTGCACATCTTTTTATATATTTATGGGCCAATATTTGTATTATAGAATGCTTGGTCTATATCTATGGAGAGGATTGTATGGTTTTCATCCTTTAATATCATTGTGATGAATTACATTAATTATATTTCTAATATTAACCCAATATTGCAGCTCTGGTATAAACCTATCATGGTCATGATGTATGAACATTTTTCCTCCTTTTCGGATTCAGTTTGCTAACCCAGTTTTGCTAACGGTTTTGCATCTATGTTAATAAATTAGATTGGCCTATAATTTTGCTCTTTTATCCTTGTGGTTCTGGCATTATGGTTAGGCTAACCTCATTTAATAAGTGGGGAGTGTTCTTTCTTCTTCTATTCTCTGGAGAAATTTGTAAAGATTGTAAATGTTCCTCAAACATTTGAAGGACTTTTCACCTGTCAGTGTTCTGAGCTATGCTTTGTGGGAAAATGTTTAATTACCAATTTACTTTCCTTAATGATATAGACTATTCAAGTTTTCTATTTCTTCTTGAGTCTGTTTTAGTAAATTATTTTTTCTAGGAATTTACTCATTCATCAAAATTTTCAAATGTATTAACATGTATTTTTAAATAATATCTTTTGTCTTGGATGAATTGATAATTATGGCCTCTTTTTTATTCTTAATAATGTTTATTTTTGCCATCTCTTTTTTCCCTGAGGTTCGTTAATATTATTAGTCATTTCAAATAAATAATTTTTGAATTTGATTATCCTCCCTATTGTGTGTTTTCTAAATTTATTAATTTCTTATCTTTATTGTTTTCTTCTAATTTCTTTCGATTTGTTCTGGTTTTCTCCCCCATTTTTAAAAAGCTGGTTGCTGTATTAGTCAGGGTAGGCTAACTGCTATAACAAATAACCTCCAAATCTCATTGTTGTTGTCTTGTGCTGTCAAGTAGATTCTGACTCATGGCAACCCCATGCATTACAGAGTAGAACTACTCCATAAAGATCCAAAGATTTCTTGATTGTAATCTTTACAGAAGCAGATTGCCAGACCTTTTCTTCCTCGGTGCCAAGGATTGGGTTTGAATAATAACCTTTTGGTTACCAGCTGAGCACAAACTGTGCCACACAGGGACCTTACCTAACATAATTAAGATTTATTTCTCATATCACAGTCCAGTGTGGAATGGCATGGAGGACCTTGTTCCACACGAAATTATTTAGGGTCATCAACTGGCTCCACCATATTCTAGGGCAGAGTCCTACAAAGGATTCTTTGCATCCAGCTGGTAGATGTAGGCAGACAGAGGGCATAGATGTTTATACTGGAGCTTTTAGGGGGCAGACCTGGAAGTCAGACACATTGCTTCTGCCCATATTCCATCAACCAGAACTCAGTCATACAGTCAAGGCCCAGCATGCCATGAGCACTGCGTCTCAATCTCTGGGCAAACGCCCTCTTCTCCCCATTTCTGACATCACTGCTGGTAGGCCTGAGGCCCTGCCCTCCACCATCTCCAAGACCTTGAGCTTGGGAGGGACTTGTAAGAACAGCCCCACATAGGCTGAGGTTTTCAGCCATGCCTCTCAGTTTCTGAGCGCATCTTCTCTTCCCATGGCCCCGTTTTGCCCTGCTGTGGTAGGACTGAAAGACCTTCAGAAAAAAACAAACATGTCAGAGATGGCAAGAGAAATCCCAGGAAGCTGGCCCTTAACAGATTTCCTTGTTGGGGGCAGGAGTGAAACATAGCCTATGCTGACAAAGGTCATGCGGTCCATCCCCCTGCCTCTGGAGGGACACTCTTGGTCTATTTTAGGCAGACAACTATCTCTCCAATTCAGAAATGGCTGACTAACCACTGTTTCTGGCAACCATACTCGAGGCCTCCTCCTGTGGTGCATGCACCTTCCCTCCTGCATCTGGCCTACAATCTGAATGCCAAGGGAGACAGGGAAAGCCGACCAGGTCTGAGTGTCCGGAGCAAAGAGCAGACTGCGTTCCAGGTCACTGGTGACCTGCTGGGCCTCTGAGCTGATTTCCTTGGAGAGGGTGAGACTCAGTCTTTCCCAGGGCTCTCTCCCCTCCTTTTGGCCCTGCAAACTCTGGGATATTTCCTGGAATCTGAGAGGGTCAGGGGACATGCCTTGCTCTGGTGGCTCATGGCGTCAGGATGAGGTATGGTGAGAGCTTATGGCAGTGATTGCGGATTGCGGCAGGGTGGGGGCATGATGACACAGAGCTTCTTCACAGGAAAGGGAGACATCTGACCTGTGGTAGGGGCAGTGAGGGTGTGAAGAAGGTGAAGGGGGCCCTCAGGGCCTTGTGTAAGTCAAAATCCTCACACACTTGACGGTGTCTCTCCTACCCCCTCTGACAGGAGTCCACAGAGCAGAGCCTGGAGTAGGATTTTCCTGAACTCAGGCCCTTTCTGGCCCTGGGGAGTGGTAGGCATAGGAGAGTAGTTAGCACACCTCATGTTTCCCACACATGTGGCCCCCAGGGGGGCCTCTAGCCCTGCAGCTCACAGGATTTTCACCAGACAGAGGGGTGCGGGAACACAGGCCACGAGAAAGGGAGGCCTCTCCACCCTGCAGCCCCTCTAGTCTTTCTCAGACTCCCGCCCTTGGTATCGGCTGCATTCTAGAGAAGAGCGGAGTCTTCCATCGGAGCCAGACCCCACCCATCTCCACAATTGGAGCCTCGTACAAAAGCTTTGCATTGGTAATCTTCCCTCCAACACACCAACTCCAAGTTAATTTGCAAATGATTTGCCTGTATTCACCCAATGTTTTAATGAAGAAAAGTACAGAAAGAATCCCCAGACACATGCACACACACGTGCCCTTGATGCTTTAGTTCTCACCCACGTCCTGCCCTCCCTCGCTCTTCCCTCCCTGTGGTCACAGCAGGCCCAGAGGGTCCCTCTCTTCCTCCCGCTAGGGGCCCAGTATAGGAAAACAAGGAGTTGCCCTCCACCCTGCAGACAGGCTCTCACTGGCTCTCCTGACGAGGAGAAGAAAGGAACCCAAACGGTGAGCATGGGGCAGGCTCGGTGTCACCCCATCTAGTGACTTAGCTTGAGGTCGGGAGGCTGAATGCACCACTCTCCTCTTCTTTTTCTTCCTCCTAGCTAAGTCTGCCCAGGAGCCCCTAATTCCCGTCTCCCTGGGGTCTGGGCACTGCCAGCAGCCTCTAGACCCTTGGGGTGTGCTCCCCAGACCTGAATGGGTGTCAGGAATGAAGCTTTGGGGTCTGTCATCCATCCTGTGGTTGCGGGGCCTGGCAGGGCCATCCCAGGTTGAGGACAGGCTAATAACTGGATTCTGCAAGATATAAGCACCAGGCTATTCCAGTTGGTTGGGAAGGGGCTGTGGCCCTCCCACTCCTGCTAAGTGGTGGTGGCAGAACAGCGTAGGTGTTAGGCCTGAAGGCTGTGCCGCCAGGGTGTGTGCGTTCAAGTCTACAGGAGCCACCACATGCTCTGTAAGTTTGGGGAAAGTCCCTCCCTGACCCCTCTGGCAAACATAACCACCCGCAGCCACCAGCTTCTTTTCATGACTAGGTGTGTGCAGAAGCTGGGGCACCTTGAAAGTGGCTTCCTAAGTGACATGGCATAGATGTTACAGACAGATATTCTGGTCACTCAGTGCTCAAGGGCCATATCTGCACAAAGGCCAATTCTGAACAATTAAAAATGTCTAGGAGTTACTTTTTTTTTTTGTCTTGCTATTCAAATGTAAGATGTTTTAAGCACTATATGGGAAAAGGCATATTCTTATTAACATATATTATTTGCTTTACAGAAAAGGAGGCTACCAATAAGACAATCAGCACGGATTGTTGGACACTAAATGTTAGTTAGGCGTATTTATGAAGGAGCAACACAGAAGCTATCTCTTAATGTCTCATCTTGAAATTTGTTGCAAGGCCATACTGGGACGCTTAGGTGGCAGACTGTGGCCTCTTAAACCAAGAGTTGGTTATTACTGATCGAGTCCAACTATCTCATTTTACAGATGGGCATATGCAGGCCAGACGAGCACCAGCGATGGCCAGGTTACATAACAGACACTTCACGTAGAGCCAGCCTCAGAACCCTGGTCTCCTGACCCCCAGCCCAATCACTCTAAGGGGGGACAAGTCCCCTTCAGAGGGGCTCCCTGAAGGCCGGCAGTGGCTGCTGCTCTGGCTCTTCCTCCCCCCCACCCCTGTCCCCCATCCCCACCAGCCTGGCCCCGTCAGGACAGCCACCATTGCCTATGACGATGAGGGTGGTGGTGCTGACAGCCTGGCCTAGCGTGTTCTCAGCCACAGCCTTGTACTGGCCGCTGTCCTTCAGGGGATGTCCCTGAGGATGACCAGGGAGCACACGCCCAGCACATTGGTGCTGTAGACGGCAGGGTTTCCTTCCCAGCTCTGATCGTCCTTGAACCAGGTAACGTGAGGTCTGGGGGACTCCCGCACAGCGCAGCTCATGCAGCACACTGAGTCCTGCGGCAGCAGATGAGCCCACAGGGCAACCAGGAACCAGGGCTGCTGGCTAAGGTCTGGCTCCCGGTAGCTTGGAGCCTTGACTGTGAACCTCTCTGTGGTGAAAGTTGGGGACAACTGGAAGGTCAGAAAATGGGGTGGAAGGCCTAGCCAAGGGACCAGATGAGGTGGTGGAGTGGTTAGGAGTTCAGCTGCTAACCAAAAGGTCGGCAGTTTGAATCCACCAGCTGCTCCTTGGAAACCTTATGGGGGCAGTTCTACTCTGTCCTATAGGGTCACTATGAGTCAGAATCGATTCCACAGCAATGGGTCTGGTTTTATTTTTTTAGATGCTACCCGGGGAAGGTGACAGACTTCCTGTCACATCTTACCTGCAAATCTGATGTTCAAGAGTTGAGTCATTTTTTTATTCTTTTCAGAAAATGCTTTGGATTATTTTTTTTCTCCACATAGCTTAATACACATTCATTTGAACAAATGAGAATATACGGAGAATCAACAGGTGAAAGAGACGAACCAACCATGATCTCACTACCTATAGATCACCACCGATTACAACTAGGTATGGAAATTTCCAAATGTTTTTGTAGTTTATAAAAATGAAATCACCCATTCCATTTTATTTATTATTTTGTGTAGTTGTTGTTTGCTTTTTTGAATTTTTTTTGCATTTAATTAAAAAATATTTCCCACCTCATTTTATAATCTGTTTTTTTCCAGTGATTTGTTTAAGATCCACAGCTATTTGACTGTAAAATACACTTTATTTTCAAAGAAATATTAAACTCTGGTGGCCCAACGGTTAAGCACTTGATTGCTAACCAAAAGGTTGGCAGTTCAAACCCACCCAGGGGCTCCGCGGAAGAAAAATCTGGCGATCTGCTCCTGTAAAGATTACAGCCTAGAAAACCCTATGGGAAAGTTCTACTTTGTCACATGGGGTCTCCGTGTGTCAGAACCGACTTGATGGCACCCAACAACAACAATTTAACTTATTGTCTGCCACTGCCCTTGAGAATTCCCCCAAAGGCATCCTAGACACTGACACCCCACAGCCCCTCCCACTCTCCACCGGGACTCACCATGAGTCAGGGACACAGAGGACGTCATTGTAGGTGAGTATTAGGAGGTGGGAAGAGCAACAGACTGGGTCCAGCTGTTCATTTAGAAGTGCCCCGCACCATCTCTGCCATTGTTACCCCCTCAGCTTCCACCCGCACCCCGTGGCACGCCCTGGGCTTCACTGCGCAGGAGCGGAGAACGGGGAACGCAGCCCGCTGAGCCCTCGCTCCTGGCTGCTCCGCTGTCCCCTGGGGACCTGAGGCAAGAGGAGGGCTCACCTCGCTGCCGGGGGATGTACCAGGGCTGGCTGGTGTCTGAGGGTTTGCTGGCCCCCAGCTCGTTCTTGGGCACCGCCCGGAAGTGGTACTGGTGGCCAGGGAGGACGTCCAGGAGGGTGAAGTGGTTGGGTGGACGCGGTCGGCCACCTCCCGCCAGGAGCCGTGCGCGGAGGAGCGCGTGAACACCGTGTAGTGCAGCGGCGCGCCCCCGGCCTCGGCCTCATCCGGACGGCTCCCACTCGGCAGTCACCGTCCCAGGCACGTTTTCCTGCAGGCGGATGGGTCCCGGCGCCCGCGGGAACACTGCAAAAGAAGAGGCAGAGACAGCCGCATTAGGAGGGACCCAGCAGGGCACTCGAAAATGATCACGGGCTTCTGCTGTGGCCCTCCCCGGTTTCCCAAATCTTCTGGGGTCCTCGGGGAATGCAGTCGTAGACACTGCTTGTAGCTGGAGCCAGAGACAGCTTGGCCACGGGGTACAGTTATTGCTAGGGGGTGGAAAACGTCTCCAAAAATCATAATTTTAATTCACTTTAGTTTTTAAACAAAATGACATAGGACATGGAGTGTTTTGGTGTTTTTTTTTTTAATTTTTTTTGTAGGAACTTTCACATAACCAAGTTACAGAGCCCCATTGTCAGTCTCTACCATCGTTTCTGTGTATCCAGAAATTCTTCAAGGTCAAGGACTGTGTGGGGTCTCAGTTACCGGAAGGCACCCTTTATCTTGTACAAGGACCACAGGCAACTCTTCCCATGGGGCCCTTCCTGGGATGTAAGGTAGTGTTATGGATTGATTTGTGTCCCCCCAAAATACGTATTGAAATCCTGGCCCCTATACCTCTGGATATGATTCTGTTTGGAAATAGGGTTTTCTTTGTTATGTTAATCAGACCACACCCTGAATAGGGTGGGTTCTAAACCTAATCACTTCTGAGTTATAAAAAGAGCGGAATGGACACAGACAGGGGGAAGAAAGACAGACGATGGAGACAGATGCATCTACAAGGATTGCTGGCAGCTACTCGAAGCTGAAATAGACGAGGAAGGATCACCCCTTGGAGCCACACCCTGAATTCGGACTTCTAGCCTCCTGAACTGGGAGAAATTAAATTTCTGTTCTTTAAAGGGCCACCCACTTGTGATGTTTGCGTTACGGCAGCACTAGGTAACTAAGGCAAGTAGTGACAGCCTTTGCTCACTCAATCAAAATGAAGACTAGCTGAGGTCGGGTGAGGGGGTGTGACTTCATTAACTGCCCCTAAGGTCTTGAGGCAGAAGGAAAATGAAGCCCCCTCAGAGAGTGTCGTCCTGCCTTTCCCCCTTTCTGCCTTCCTGCACATAGGAAGGGCTGGCAGTATGGTCAGCTGGCTACCCAGGCCTGGTAGAACAGCTGAGACCTATGACCAGGCCCAATGGAAACCTCCATGCCTTGGTGAATGGCCAAGCCGGAGTCCCGGGCCCTAGCCCCTGCCTGCCTCACCTGCCACCCTAACAAGGAAGTTGTAAGTGGCCTTCTTCCCCTGCAGGTTCTCAGCACCACGGTATAGTGGCCACTGTCAGAGGGGCTGGTCATAGGAATCAGAAGCTGGGTGAGACCGTCCTTGGTGGTGGTCACACTTCTTTTGGGCAAGGGCAAGCCATCCTTTAGCCAGGTCACTGCAGGCATGGGGGCAGCCTGGGAAAAGAGAGGAAGGAAAGGTTGAGAGGGGAAGTCTTATGGAAGCGATGGCATTTAAGTTGGGCCTATGGGAGAGGTGGTGGGAAGAGCATGCTGGGAGGAGAAATCAGTCTGAGCAACAACACAGAGGTGGGGATGTGCCTGGTAAAGGTGGTGATGAAGTGTGGGGTTGGCAGTGGATGGGGGGAAGGGGATGGGAGAGGAAGCTGGAAAGGGAGGTTAGGTCACAGCCTTACAGACATCTGGGTTTATTCTATAAGCAATGATTTCATTCTGTAAGTAAGAGTTTGAATAGGAAAACATAATCAGACCTGGATTCATATGGGGGCTGGGTGGGAGTGAGGAGGGGCTGGGAGGGAAGTGTTACCACTCTGGTGCCTGAGACCAAATGGAGGACGGCTTAGGAAGCACTGCAGTAGTCCTGCAGGGACATTATAGTGGCCCTAGAATAGTGGGGACCCTGAGCAGGACAGGGAGGCCAGTCCAGCTGCTTGATGATTGTGCTACCAACTCTCCATGTGGCCCTTAGCACTTGGCACGCTGGGCATCTGAGTCAAATAGGGATGATAACACCCCATGGGATGGTTGTGAGGACTAACGGAGTTAATACATGGAAAGCACAAGGAACAGGGCCTAGGACATAGTAAACACTCAGCGTGCTAAATAGTATTATCATTGTCATTATTATGATCTAATGGTTAAGAACATGTAATTAGAGTTGGATAGATCTGGGTTCGAATCTGGTTCTGCCACCTATGAGCTTCCCATACAGGTGATGATCATTGTCATCTTTTTAATAACAATAAAAGGTAACACATACTGGGTGCTTGCCACATGCCAGGCAAGGAAGATAAGGAAGCTGAGACACAGAGAGGTCAAGGTGTTGGTCCAAAGTCAAGCAGCTAGTGAGTGATGTCGCCGGAATTTGAACCCAGGCAGCCTGTGCTTGTGACCCCCACACTGAACTGCTATACTGTGTACACACAGTCAAGTGGTGTTGGTTGAGGATCATCATGAAGCAAATGCAGGTTATATACTTGCAAAAAATACATTTTGGAGTCAAAGGGGATTACCCACACTGCCAAAAAACCAAACCCATTGCCGTGGAGTCGATCTCAGCTCATAGCGACCCTATAGGGCAGAGTAGAACTGCCCCCAGCTGTTTCTGAGCCCTAGTGGCACAGTGGTTAAGAATTTGGCTGCTAACCAAAGGGTTGGCACTTCAAATCCACCAGCTGCTCCTTGGAAACCCTCTGGGGCAGTTCTACTCTGTCCTATAGGGTCGCTATGAGTCGGAATTGTCTCGATGGCAACAGGTTTGGTTTTGGGGTTTGGGAATCTTTACGGAAGCAGACTGGCACATCTTTCTCCCACAAAGCGGCTGCCTGGGCTCAAATCCCCGACCATGTGGTTAGCAGCCCAGCACTTAACTACTGTGCCACCGGGACTCTTTCACCCACACTGCCAAAAACCCAAAAACTCGTTGCCGTTGAGTAGATTCCAGCTCATAGTGACCCTATAGGACAGAGTAGAAATGTCCCATAGGGTTTCCAAGGAGCAGTTGGTGCATTTGAACTGCCAACTTTTTGGTCAGCAGATGAGCTTTTAATCACTGCGCCACCAGGGCTCCAACATAGCTAGCTACCACTGCCGTCGAGTTGATAGCAACCCTAGAAGACAGAGTAGAACTATCCTGCAGGGTTTCCAAGGAGCAGCCGGTGGATTCAAACTGCCAACCTTTTGGTTAGCAGCCACCAGGGCGCCAACACACACTACCCATACCCGTTGGGAAAGAAAAAAAACAAAAAACCCGTTGCTGCTGGGAGCTGATTCCAACTCACACCACCCTATAGTTTCCAGACTTGATTGGAGGTGCAGTACCAACATACACCACTAGAGGGATCTTTAGACAATAAGCAGAAGGGCACCCAGTGGCCAGGCGAGGGCTTTGCCTTCAAGGAGTGCCCTTCTCCTTCCTCACGTCTGGTCTAATTTCTAGCACAAGTCCAGGCAGGTGATCAGAGGCAGGAAAGGAAAAGAGATGGAAGGAGAACCACAAGGCTGAATCTGGCTCCCCTGGCCTCTCTGAGCCCCTCTCCTCACGCCCTACTACGTACACTCACCTCATAGGAGACAGGCACATGAACTGTGTCCCCAGCCCTGACTGTCAGCGAGTCCTTTGTGCTGGAGTCCATAAGGAACTTGGGACAGAATGGAACACACAGGATGGTCATCACCTCCCTCTGCAGTTGGCCCCAGTCCCAGGTCACCAAAAAGGCAGAGCTGGCCGGAGAAGGCTGGGCAGTTTAACTGATGCTCAGATCCTGATGGGGACTGGAGGCTCCAAAGGAACAGGGGAGGGGAATCCTGGGGGCAAGCGGCAGGAAAATGGCTGGTGGGGGGATGCCAGTAGAATAGGGGCAGAAGCTCAGAAAGGGAAGCCATCCGGAAGAGGGTAAGGGTTAGGCTAGAGCAGAGGAAAACAGTGAAAAAATAATCCAACTCCTTGGTTTTACAGATAAGGAAACTGCTCTGCGGCCAGAAACGACTTGCCTGAAATCACACTGGTGGAGTTAGGGGCAGAAGCCTGGCAAGATTCTGGGACTCTGGATCCTGGGTGTAGAGTGCTTTTTACTATATTATGTCCCCCTTATTGTCACAGTGACAACTAGGGTCAGTGGGATAGGTCAGTGTCAGTTTGGGTCAAAGACAGGTGAGCCCCTTCCAGGAATCAAGGTCCAAGGGGAAAGATAATCCACCTGTTGATAACAGGAAACGTGGGGCATGCGCCACCTTGAGCAAGAACCACATGAGCTGGGCAACACTTGTGTCTTCTTAGGCCACACTTGGAAAGCGATAAAGAAGCCTGGAGGGTGCCAGCTTTGGAGTCAGAGTCATCTGGCTTAAATCCTACCTCTGCCACACACCAGTGGTAAATTGGGGATAAAAGGATTAACCTTATAGGATTGTTATGAGCTGTAAATGAGAAAACATCTCTGAAAAGGCCTTTTAATAAATGTTACTTCATTTATTAAATGAAGGGGAGGGGGATCCTGGCTCAGCAAGGCAGGGATGCACCCAGGAAGCACCCGTGGGGCTCAGGGCTTTCAGAAGAAGGTGGCACTCACCGGAAATGGGCATGGCTTGCACTACCGTGTCCAGGGCAGTGGGCTGGCCACGTCCCCCGTCATTAACGGCTGTCACCTGCAAGAAGTAGCCCTCTCTGGCCCGAAGCCCCTTGGCTGTGTAGGTGGTGGATGCCACAGTGCCCATGTGGCATGGACTCCACTGGAGACTGTCTGAGCCACACAGCTCCACCACATACCCCAGGGCTTCGTCCCCATCCTGGGCGTCCGGCCAGGCCCAGCTCAGGATGATGCTGGTGTTTGATGTGTCTGTCACTTGGAGGTCCCGCACAGGCCCCGGGGGTCCTGGCCAAGCACCATGGGGGTGTTAGGAATAGCATCACCTTCAGCTATTCATTAGCCTTCCTTGTAGCAGCCTGGGGATTTCTATCACTTAGGAATTCTGCCTCTAGACTTGCCTGAAGCACATCCCTGGAACTGATTCCTTATTCTTTCCTGTATTTGGCCCCATTATGCACCACAGATCCCAGGTCACCTCCTCCAGGAAGGTTTCCCCAACTCATTCCACTCATTCGCAACCTGCCGACATGATCTGACATCTCCCTTCCCTTACCTGTTGTTGTCAGTTGCGGTCAAGTTGACTCCAGCTTATGGTGATTCCACGCGTGCAGAATAGAACTGCTCCATCGGGTTTTCAAGGCTGTGACCTTTTGGAAGCAGATAGCCAGGTCTTTCTTCCAAAGCAACTCTGGGTGGGTTCAAACTGCCAACATTTTGGCTAGTAGTTGCGCGCTTAACCATGTGTGCCACCCAGGGACTCCATTTCCCCCACCCATGCTTTCCTAATTCCTGAAAATTGCTACTTTAGTTGATGACCTCTTAGACTCCAAGATCCTTGAAGACTAGAATTCTATATCTTTTTATTCTGAACGCTAAGCTCGTAGCCAAAACCCCTTCTGGGCACTTGGTCCAGACTTCTTATTCTTCACCCTTTGAATGAGACCAGTAGTAACACAAGCCCTACCTCCCCACAGGGATTCTAGAACAAGCAAAAGGCATGGTGTGTGCTTAAGGGCTTTGTAAATGGCACAACAGTTTAGCACTCTGGTTCTGAAACCTGGCTGCGCATTGGAATCATCTGAGAAGCTTTAAAAAGTGCTGGGGTCTGGGTCCCACCCTGGAGATTCTGATTTAATTGTTCTGGGGGTACAGCCTGGGTGTCAGGATTTTTAAGAGCTCCCCAAAGTGTTTCTAAAAATGCAGCTAAGTTTAAGAACCACTGGTCTAGGCAGTGCTTCTCAAATTTTAATTTGTATACAGATCACCTAGAGATTTTGTGAAGAACACAGATTCTGATTCAGTAGAGCTGGAATGGGGCCCGGGGTTCTGCATTTCTAACAAGCTCCTGGGTGATGCTCTGGACCCTTAGTAGCAAGGGTCTAGGAAGTGTAGTTATTGGTGTAGCTACTTGTTGTTAGTTGATAGTGGAGTTGATTCCAACTCATGGCAACCCCGTGTGTGCAGAGTAGAACTGTTCTCCATGGGGTTCTAAAGGCTGTGACTTTTCAGAAACAGATTGCCAGGATTGTCTTCTGATGCACCTTTGGCTACTACTGGGCACTGATTATCCTACAAGTCTCTCCATTCCCATCACTGATGAAAGAGAGATTAACAGTAAAGTAGGAGCGGTTTGGTCACTTGCAAGGATTAAGATACGCAGACCATCTGTCCTCCCCCGTCCCTCCACTGTACACCCTGTCCTTCCTAGGACTAAAACTTAGATGCCACTTGAACACTCAAAGTTGTGGAACGTTCTATTCTTGTTGGGTTTGTTCAAACACCCTGAACACCTACACTGCGCCAGGCCCTGAGGGGAACAAAGATGCTCTCCAGGTCTTTATCACTTGGTCAGTCCAGCAGGTGCCAGGACATGCTTCTCCCCGGAAGACTGGTCACTGGCAGGGTCCTAAGGGGATGAGGTATAGAGATCTGTATGTCTTCGAGGGCTAGAATGGAGCTGTTAATAGGTGTTTTATGGAAAAGGTATCCTCTAATCAAGTTCGGGAAATTTAGATTGAACAAAGTTAGACGGATTTCTTCCCGGCAGTATTTGGACATATCGTAGGCTACAGGGAAACATCTTTGGTCACAGATCTTATTGACTGTTGCTGTCCTCACAATGTCTATTGGCATCTCTCTGTACATGAATGTTCCCGCGACCACAGACAGGGACATGCTGTTCTGGGCCTTAAGTGTCTCGAGGGCAGAGACCAGATTTATACACCTGGTTCCTGACATGATGCTGAGCACCTAGTAGGTAATGAGCAAATGTTTACTGGGTAGAGAACTGATGAGTGAGGTTCCCTGAGGCCCTCAGGAATGATAACACTTCTCTGGAGTGAGGGGATGATTCAAAGACCGAGACAGGTGGGCCAGCTTGGGGACTGACCTGCCCAGGGGCCGAGGAGAAAGTGAAGTGATCTTGGGAAGGACATCTAATCCCCACTGCCTACCTCTGGGCCTGTTTGGCCTCAATTCAGTGGCTTACATCCCTTTCTGAGGAGCCCTGGTGGCACAGTCGTTAAGTGCTCGGCTGCTGCTAACCAAAAAATCAGTGGTTTGAACCCACCAGCTGCTCCATGGGAGAAAGATGTGGCAGTTTGCTTCTGTGAAAGATTACAACCTTGGAAACCCTATGGGGAAGCTCTACTCTGTCCTATAGGATTGCTATGAGTCGGAATTGACTCGATAGCAATGGGTTTGGAAGGCTTCCCTGTGGAGTCTGGGTGGTGCAAGCAATTTGCTATTGACTGCTAACCAAAAGGCTGGCAGTTCGAACCCACACAGCAGCTCTAAGAAAGAAAAGGCCTGGCAAAGTGCTTCTGCAAAGATTACAGCCAGGAAAACCCCATGGAAAGTTCTACTCTGTAATACATGGGGGAGCCATGAGTCAGAATCCACTTGACAGTAACCAATAACACAACAACCCTTCCTTGGACCCCTAAGATATGTCTGGCCCCAGAGGCCTCTTGAGGCTTATCTCCCAGTACTCCTGACCATTTCTTTAGGGACTGCCCCTGACCTGTGGCCCCCTGCCCTGTTCCAGCCAGCTTCAGAGCTATCCCATGTTCACCACACCCCCCGCCCCCTCCTGGGATGGTGTTCCACTTACTCATGGCGTTCCGAGCAAAGACAGCATCCAGTGGGGGCCCAGGCTCTCCGGGGCCTGAGGGAGCCATGGCCGTGACCCGGAACTCGTACTGACAGCCCCGCAGCAGGCCCACCACCGTCCGCTTCCTCTCTGTGAACAGCCCACCCCACATGAGTCCCACCTTGATGGGACCAGGATGGGGAGACAGCTCAGTGTCTCCACATCCCTCCCCGCTCCAGTCAGCCAGGTGTGACTGGTTCTCTCTAAGGTGACAAGAACACTGCTCAGGCTGTCAGGGGCCCGAGTCCCTGTCTGGTTCTGCCCCTAACTTGCTGGGTGGCCTTGAGCAAGAGCCTTAACCTCTCTGATTCTCTCTGCTTCACAGAATTGTTGTCATACGTAAATAAAACAGACGCACTAAGTGGAGAACCTGGAAGCATCGTGCTATGCCTTTAGTTCACCTCCATCTTTCCAGGGATGAGTCTGAAGGTCTGAGAGGCCTCATCTCCCAAGAAGCACAGCCATGACTAGAAGCCAGGTATCCCTGACAACCTGTTCAGTACTTTTTCCTCTGCCAACCTGGGCCTTCACAGCATCCCTGCAGCTGGAAATACTCTGAAGAGCATAAAGCTCCAGGACATAAAGCAAAGGCTTGGCGGCCCAGCACGTGGGCTTTTCCGAGTTCTTTCCGATACCAAAGACAGCAGTTAGTTTCTTCGGAAACTACTTGATGGAGTAGGGACACTTCTCTCCATTTTATAGCTGAGGAACCTGGGATCTAGAGAGGGAAGTGAACTGTCCAAGATCAAGGCCAGGACTAAGAGCTCTGCCTCTGGCTTCCAGCTCAGCCTCTGAACTATTGACATTTTTGGCCAGATAATTCTTGTTTTGGGGGCGGGGGTACTGTCCTATGTGTGGTAGGAGGTTTAGTAGCACCCCTGGCCTCTTCACACTAGATGCCAATAGCATGCCCACCCCCCTCCGCCCACCCACCCCCCTTTGTGACTACCGAAACTATCTCCAGACATTGCCAAACGTCCCCTAGGGGGCACCCCCCCCCCACGGTGAAGACCACTGCATTAAGCCAATCTGGCATGATAAGCCAAAGCACCCCGAAGCCAAGAGGGGCTCCAGTAAACTTTGGAGGCAGGACGGAGCACAATGGGGCTGCTCTGGCCTGCTCACCGGGCTCAGGCTGGTGGTTCACTGCTGTCCAGGCGTTGCTCCCCTTCCTGCGCTTCTCAATCAGGTAGCCCAGGAGGTGGGCGCTGCCGGGGCCCTAGGTGCTGTCCATGCCAGTGTGATGGGCCGGCTGGAAGCTGACGGGATGGCTGGGGTGGAAGGGGGCCCAGGGAGAGCTGGGGGCAGAGAAGGGCTGGTTAGCCAGAGGCAGGGGAGGGTGGGGAGGTCCCGGGGGGAAGGGTTTGGGCATCTGAGGAAGGGGGTGTCAGAGGGCTGAGCCAGCCTGCTCTAGACCCTGTTCTGGCAGTCAAGGGGCAGGAATGATGGGAACAGAGAAGGCACTGTGGCCTAAGAGTCTACAGCCACCCGCTCAGGTTCCAGAGTCCCCAGGCTGGGGGCGTCTGATGGAGAAGGATGCTAGTCCCTGCCCAGGGTCCTGGGAGAGTGGGTTTTGCCTGCCCATCCCCCCACCCCCAAGAGCCACAGTTGGGAGAAAACCAATTGCCATCGAGTGGATTCCAACTCATGGTGATCCCATATGTATCAGAGTGGAGGGAGCTACGCTCCAAAGGGTTTTTAATGGCTGATTTTGGGGAAGTAGATCACCAGGTCTTTCTTCCAGGGAGGCTCTGAATGAATTTGAACCACCAACCCTTCAGTTAGCAGCAGAACGTGTTAACTGTTTGCATCACCCAGGGACTCCGATAGCAGAGAGAAGACCCCATAAATCTTGCTTCCTGATCTGGCTTCCAGATCCCAAATGAAGCTGAGGTAAGGAGGCTCCACACTGCTCTACAAGGGCCTCAAGGACCCCAGCCACTGGCTGGTGTCCCTCAGCCTCTGGAACACACCTGCCGGTGCTCTGGGCACGGTGGGCAGCCCCACGAGTGTTGCCCACCCCCAGCCCCAGCCTGTCTTCCCACCCTCAGGAGCCACCAGCACCTCCTCGGACTGCAGGGCCTCCCCAGCCTCCTCCGAGGTCACGGCATGCACTCGGAAGGCATACTTCCTGCCCTGCTCCACATGGACACTGGTGAAGGTGGTGCTGTCTGCGGGAGGCTCGCCCACCGTCAGCCAGGTGCTCCTGCCGGCCTGCCTCCTCTCCACCACGTAGTGCTGTATGGCCCAGCCCCCATCGTCCCGTGGAAGCTGCCAGTGGAGGCAGACACCAGCCCCGTGGCCATCCTGCACCTCCAGGGGGCCCTGTGGGGGCTGGGGCTTGTCTGGGGACCCAGGAGAGGAGCAGGAAGAGAAGGGGGTCAGAGGAGCTGGAAGGGGAGCTTGCTGGTCTCCGCCTAATCAGTGGATGAGCTGCTATGGGGCAAAATGCCCTGGAGGCCCTGGTCTCCACCCCAACACCCACATATACCAGGGCTGTGACATGCAACCAGCCCCAAGCCCAGCCCCTCCACTCAGTGGCTGGTCTGGGCACCTGCCCAGCCCCTGGATCGGGCAGTCCTACCTTGATGGCACCACTTAATCATCCCACCCCCGCTCCTTCCCTAGGCCTCAGTGTATTCACGCTCAGAGAGCTGCAGCCCAATCCTCCAATCAGGAAGGGCCCAGCCCTTTACTTATCTAAACTGCTTCATCCTAACCAGTCTGAGGTGGGTAGAGTAGAGAGCTTGCATCTTAAGCAGCATCCAAATGAGGATCAGAGCCAGAGACCTCGCCTGGGCCTGCCCCTGTGGCAGGGAGAGTCTGGAACCCAGGGACCCTTGGGCTGGGGAGGCTGGGGTTGGCACCTATGACCCGCAGGGTGAGGTTGGCCTGCAGAGAGCCTCCCTTACTCCTTAGCGTCATGCTATACTGGCCACTGTCCTTCCTGCTGGCACTGGGGAGGCACAGCCGAGTGAAGCCATCCCCCAGGTCCACCTGGGCCTCCCTGCCGCTGCCGCCCAGCACCTCAGCCCCGTCCTTCCTCCACGTAGCCTGAACCGGGAGTGATTCTCAAAGGGAGTCTTCACTGTCATCGGCTTCCCAGCCTTGACCACCAGCGGCTCTGTTTCTCTGTCACGTTTGGAGCGATGGTGGGGGCGTCTAGAGACAAAACAGGGCACCTTGGATGTGGGGAAAGAAAGACCCAGAGAAGGAGACCCTGACCCCACCTCCTGAGGACTAACAAGGGGGAGTGGGCTTCATCTGCAGCAGGAGGGACCCGGTTAGACTTCCCCCAAAACTTCCTGACAAGGAAGGCAATTAGATGCTGGACTACGGAAGGTGAGAGTTGGCTTTTTAGATTCACGGATGTTCTTCTCAGACTGGGGATGAGATTAGATATTGGCTGTAGACTAGCAACAAATTTCAGGTGGTTAAAAGTGGAGCCTATCTCCTGGTGCAAAGAGATGCTGGGCAGTGACAGGTGGGCTGGGCCTTACCATGGACGGTTAGGCTGGCCTCGCTCTGCTGGCTGCCGGCTACGAAGGTGTACCTCCCGGCCTGGGTCCCCTGCGCACAGGTGATGAGGAGTCTGTGCACAGGGCCGTCTTGCTCAAAGACACTCCATCCTGGGCAGTGAGCTGGAGACACGGGCCACAGCAGGAGAGAGTCATCCCCACCCGCACCCTGTTCCCAGGCCCAGATTTTCCAATGCAATTGCTGGAATCATAATAACAACCGCATGAATTGAGCACTGATCATATGCTAATGCTCTCTGTGTATATAAAAAAAAACCCAAACCTATTGCCATCAAGTCGATTCCAACTCATGGCGACCCCACGTGTTTCAGAGTAGAACTGCTCCATAGGGTTTTCAACGGCTGTAATCTTACAGAAATAGATCACCAGGACTTTCTTCCGAAGCACTGCTGAGTGGATTTGAACTGCCAACCTTTTGCCACTCAGGGAACTTTCTCTGTGTGTAGTACCTCATTTAATTTTCACAACAACCTCAGGAGACAGGTACTATGATTAGCCCCATTTTATAGATGAGGAAACTGGACTGTTCAGCAACTTGCCCAAGACCATATAACTCGTAAGTGGCAGAGCTGGGCCTAGCTGAAACCATGGCCCTTGCTCTGAACCACTGTGATACTCTTCCTCCTGTGATGACAGCTAGAGCCGAGAACAGAGGGGATGTCCAGAGAGAAGAGTGACCCCATCTGGTTCGGAGGAGAAGATGGCATTTGTACGAGGCCTTGCAGGAGGGACAGAATTCAGTAGGTGGAGGTACCAACCAAAAAACCCACTGCCACTGAGTCGATTCTGACTCATAGCGACCTTATAGGACAGAGTAGAACTGCCCCATAGGGTTTCCAAGGCTGTAAACTTTACGGAAGCAGACTGCCGCATCTTTCTCCTGAGTTGCTGCTGGTGGGTTCAAACCGCCAACCTTTTGGCCAGCAGCCAAGTGCTTAATCAGTGCACCACCAGGGCTCGGTGGAGGTACAGGAAAGGCATTTTGGATGGCGGAAGGAGAGTAAGGCGTGTGTCGAGGGAGGAGTGAGGTGAATACACATCCATTTAAAAATCTAGTTCTCTTTTAAATGCGTCGGATTTGTTGACTATTTAACTTCTCCCGGGGTGCGTGCATGAGAAAAATGAAGAATGAAGAATCTTTCTTGCAAAGCCTCTCCTTCCTCTCTACCTCCCCCCGCCCCCCTCCCTCAACTGGTTGGTAAAGAGAAGGTGTGAGGGGCAGTACCTTGACTCCATCCTTAAACCAGGCTCCAGGTCCCAGGTCACTGGTGAGGGCGCAAGAGAACATGGCAGCCTCCCCTTGCTGGGCTTCCATGTCAGTCAGGCCCTGGGAGAAGTGGCCCCTGGGGACTGGAGAGACACAGAAGGCATCTGGGGGCTGGTCACACAGGGAGGTCCCCAAGACCCAGCCTCCCAGGCCATGGCCTACACTGCCATGGAAAGCCACCACACCCTGCCAGCTGGGCTCAGCCAGTGCTCGCAAGGCCAAACCTCTCATTTTTCTCAGCAGTGCCTAGGCTGGTACAGATCTGGGGTGCACGGTAGATGAAGGGGTAGGGACTTTAGGGCTCCCTGAGTCACACAGATGGCAGGTCTGTGGTCAGAAACAGCAGGTTAGGCCTACGACTTAGGTGCTTTGGATATTGGGGCTTCAAGACAGATACTGGGGAAACCTCTGAGCCATATGCAGCCTGGGTTCTACCTGTACAAGTAGGAAGAGGTTGCTTCCTGAATTTGAAAAAGGTACCCAAAAATGAGGGGCACTGGCAGGGACAAGCTCCTGGGGCTAGAGGTAGAATTGGGACCAATCCAGGCACCCCAGTGTTCAGGGCATCCCGCGTGGCTCTACCCCATGGAGACAGCCCAGCTGAGAAACACCTACCTCGGGCCTCCTTGGAGACACTGCCAGTGCTGGGCTTGTATCCAGATCTGGGACTTGGGTGGGCATCTCTCTCCTTGCCATAGACATCCACCCTTCCCACTGTGCCACCTCTCCTGCTGCCAAGATGACCTGCGGGCTCCTGGCTCCGGTCTTCACTCTGAGTTTCCCCGTGGCGCCCTCTGCTCTCACCTACATGTGGCTGCCCCATGTCTGGGACTTCCCCTGCTCCCCTGCTCTTAGCTCCTCCAACCTCAGCCCCTGACTGTGTTTGAGGCCTGCTCCTGAAGGAACCAGCTCTCCTGTCTGACCCACTAGACTCTTCTGCTCCCCCTCCCGCATACTCTTTCAGGGCCCTGGGACCTTGAGCCTTGTCATTCTCATCCTCCAGGGGCCCCTGCTCCCCAAGGGCACAACTTCTGCCTCTCTGTCCTTTGCCTAGTTGAGAATCCAGGCCCTGGAAGCCTCCTGGTCTGTCTCTAGAGGCTTTTCTGTCACAGGGCCCATCTGCACCATTCCAGAGGCCCCAAGATCCTGACTGCCCAGATTTTAGGGTGAGGCTACTCCCCTGCTCCGTGGAATTTCCCTTGCCCAGGACACCTGAGTCCTCTGGGCCACTAGAGGTGCCCCTTCAGGACCTGAACCTTTGCTATCCAGGGACCATAAGTTTTGACACCCACCAGCCTCTTGTTGGCCTGGTGCACCCTCCATGCCCCTGGAGCTCCCTGGCCTTCCATGGGTCCCACTAAATGTGGTATCTCGCTCCTGCAGAAAACTGGAGGCCCTGGAGCGTGGGAGTTGGTTTCCAGCACCTACGCTGCCTTGGCCATGCCCTTCGTCTTCCCAGCCTGGAGCCCAAGAACTGTTCAACCCTCACCCATCGGCACCCCCTGACACTGATTTGCCCCTGCCCCCTGGCACAGAGCTGCTGTCCAGAGCCTGGCCTGGCCCTGCTGAGCTCTCCCAGTCTGTTCCCATCCTTCTGCCTCCCTGCACTGAGTCCCCACCTCCCTGAGGTGCCCACTCCCCTTGGCCAGCAGCTCCACCCTTGTCTGCTATCCCCGGGCCTGCTCTCCCGAAGTCCTTTTCATGACCAGGTTCCAGAGCAGCCGTTCCTGCCCAGTTCTTACCCTCCACTGACCACTGACTACCATCAAAAAACCCAGAAGGCCCCATGTCCCATGCTCGGTCTGCAGGCCTGCCCTCCCCACTGGGAGCCTCTCGGTCCCTAGGAGACCCTGGGATTCCAGAGCCGTCTTGCCACTCACTGACTTCTGATTTTCCCTTGGAGCCAACAGCCCCCATGGTCTCAGGGGTCCCTGAGGTTACACAGACCCCAAGACCATCCCTGGAGCCCTGCCCATCTGAAAGAGCCTCTGACCCCCCCTGAGTCCCCAGCAGCCCTGGGCCCCTGGGGCTGTCCCTATGTGCTGTCCCATCTGCAGTCCCCCGCAGTCCCACTATCCCAGAGCCCACCCCAGGACCTGTTCCATTCACGAGCCCCATTCCTTTGCCCACCTCTGGACCATCCTTGGCACCATGAGATGCCTCTGATGTGACCCAAGAGCCTGCCCCATGCCCCCTGGCATCTTGGCCTCTGGGTCCACCCTCATATCCCACTCCAGCCTGGGAGCCTGTTACTCCAAACCTCCCTGAACCATCTCTACAGCCCTTCTCACCTCCTGCTCCCATTTCCCCAGATCCTCCTGAGCCTCCTCTATAACCTCCCTCACCCCCTGGCCCCACTCCCTTAGTACCCCCCAGGCCTCCCCTATAACCTTCCTCACTCGATGATAAAATGACCCCAGAATCCCCTAAACCATCCTGATAATCTGCTTCACCTCCTAATGAAATCTTCCCAGAAGCCCCTAAACCATCTTTATAAGCTTCCTTTCTCCCTGAACTCATTCCCTCAGGAACCCCCAAATCATTCCTACAACCTATCTCATCTACTGACTCCATTTCCCTAGAACCCCCAATACCATTCCTATAACCTGCCTCACCCCTGGCCCCATTCCTCTGATACCCCCTGAACCATCTCTGAAGCCTGCCTCACCCTGGCCCCATTCCTCTGAGACCCCCTGAACTATCTTTAACACCTGCCTCACCCCCTGGCTCCATTCCTCTGAGACCCCCTGAACCAGCTCTAAAACCTGCCTCACCCCCTGGCCCCATTCCTCCGAGACTCCCTGAACCATCTCTGAAGCCTACCTTACCCTCTGGCCACATTCCTCTGAGACCCCCTGAACCATCTCTAAAACCTGCCTCACCCCCTTGCCCTCGTCCCCCAGGCCCAAGACTCCTTGACCCTCCATAAGCTGTTCTGCCTCCAGCTCCTTGAGGCCCTGGAAATCCTGATCTATCCCTATAGCCCAGCGCATTGTCAGACTCATATGCCCACTGGCTCTCAGAACCGATCCATCATGAGAAGGTAATGCCTCGGGGCACCTGGTATCATCCCAATCAGTCGCAGGCCCAGATGCCCTGGCACCAGGGCCCCTGTTCCCACCTCCATCATCCACCTTGCCCCCTGCCCTCAGAGACCCTGGCTTCATGGCTCCTGGATCCCCAGAGCCATCTTCAGAACCTCCTTCTCCAAAGGACCCCAGAGTCCCTGAGGTCCTGAAGACCCCAAAATCTCCAGTCTGACCCAAAGACCTTACTCTTTCAGAGCCCCCTGGCTCTGCTCCCACATGTCCCTCCCCATCTGTCTCAGAGACCCCCAGGCCACCTCTACCCACAGACCCCACTGTGCCAGGACTCCCTAAGCCACCACCTCCAGGGCCTATTTCCCCCTGGCCTCTGGATGCCTTCCAATGTCCCACTGCACCCATGGGTCCTCCACCACGGCCACCTGGGCCATTCTTGAAATAGTCAACTCTCCCAGATCCCCTTCTCCCCAAACCATAACTGTCTTTGCTTCCAGACCATGTTTCCCCAGGCACCCCTGAGCTATGCCTATAGCCACCCCCTTCCTCAGACTCTATTCCCCCAGGTACCCCAGAGCTGACTCTATAACCAGCATCTTGACCAGACCCCATTTCTCCTGGCACCCCTGAGCCATCGCTATAACCAGCCCCATTTTTAGGACCTATTCCCCTAGAATACCCTAAGCTGTCCCCATAACTAGATTCCATTACCTCCAGACCTCCTAAGCCATCCGTACAGCCCATCTCATCTCTGGGTCCCTTTCCTCTTGAGCCCCATGACCCATTCCACAAATCCGACTCAGACCTGATTGCTCCAGGACCTCTTAATCCGTTAGTGTCTCCTAGGGTACCCCCAGACCCCTGAGCATCCAGGCCTGGAGATCCAATTAGTCTGTGGCTTCTGGCATCCACCCCTTGACCAGACCCCAATAGCTCAGCATCTTGAGCCCTACCCATACCATCCACACCCCCTTTCCTTCCACCAGACCCCAGCACTCCAGGCCCATGGTGGACCCCGGTTTGACCTGTGCTATCAGACGCTATGTCACCAGTGCCATCTTCTCCCCTCTGACCTGCTGCCCAGCCCTGGGAACACTGGAGGCTTCTGGAGCCATCCTCTGTCCCATGTAAGGGTCCAGCTGTCTCCTAACCATCCTTGCAGCTCAAGCCCCTTCCCCTAAGCTCTTGTAGGTTCCCTTTCCAGTCCCCAGGGCCTCCAGAGCCTTCAAATCCAGTTTTATAGCTCCTTCCCTCAACCACAGACTCCCCTGGGCCCCCATCATCTGCCTCCTGCAGTGAACCCTCAGCTTTGGCCTCAGCACTCCTGCCCCCCAAGGGGAATTTTCTGCCACCTGATATTGATGGTTCCTGGAAATCCTCACCTCCAAATGTCTGTCCCAGAGACTCCCCTGACTCCCAGTGGACCCCTGCTTTCCCAGGGTCGGAATCTCTGGCCCCCTGAGAATCCCAGGACCCAGGGCTCATGCCTGCCTTGGAGATAGAACCTCTTCCTCCAGGAGACCCCAGGGCCCTAGGACCTCCTGCCCCATTGCTGTCTCCAGCTTCCCCCAAGCCAGCATTGTGGCCCCTCACTGCCCTTGCCTCTCCTCTCCCCTTTCCCCTGCTCAGACCATCCATTCCCTCCATCTCATCCAAGCCACCTCCCTGCGACATCTTCTCCATCAGCTCCCCTTTCAGCAAAGACCTCACAGGATCCACCGGAGATCCCAGAAGGGCTCTCCTTCCTACCCCAGATCCCATCTGAGCATCCCAGAGTTGTTCCTGGCCCTGCCTGTCCTCTCTGTGCCGCTTTCCTTCCCAGCTGCCTCCCAGTCCTCCAGCCTGAGAAAGCCTGGACCCATTCTCCCAGCTTCCTGCTGTCCTCCAACTATCCCCATCTCTGTCTCTGCCATAATCTTTCTGTTGTCCTTCCATGAGGCCCAGTCCTGAATCTGGGCCCTCATCCTGTAGATGGGGCCTCCCTGGAAAGCTTCTGCCCCAGCCTCCCTCTCTGTGGAGCTGACTTTCCCCAGGAGGAGTGACTCTGCCTCCCTTTGCTTCAGGAAAGCCCTCTCTCACCTGTCTGGGGCACTGGGCAGAGTCAGCTGTACCCTTGTTCCTCATCAGGGAGTAGTCATGCCCACCAAGACCACCTCTCTCTGGGCTGGCTGTGAGCTGGAGCCTGGAATCCAGCCCATCCCCTTTGAGGGAGTCCCCCATGGGGTCCTGCTCTCTGGGTTTCCCTCCCTCACCACTGATCCTCCCAGAGTCTTCTGCTTCTAAGGCCTGGGCTCCTGGTGCCTGCAGCTGGCAGTCATTACTGGTGGTCAGAAGGCGTTTATCCTTCCCAGCTTTGGTCAGGTGGTGTTTTCATGGGATGTCAGCACCCCCACAGAGAGACAAGAGACAAGAGACAAAACCCCTGTTATACTGGGCCAAGGCACCTACCTGACTCCAACCACCTTGCCTGACTCTCAGTTTCCCCATTAGAGAAACAGGTTGACTACATGAGAAGAAAGTCAGGATGCACTGGCTGATGCATGGATAAACCCCATCACTACCTCCCCAGTCCTGTAGCCACAGGCCACTCCACCCTGCTACCTGGTGCATGAAGATTTGGGAGAAAATACAGAAGCCAAAAGTCATTTGCTTATCAAACGGCCATAGCAGCTGCATGGTTTTTAAAAGCTTGACTTGCCCTACTGCTTGCCTTACAAATGTCCACTTTGCAGTTTCCTGGGACCACCTTGAACACACATCCCAATCCCCAGGGGGGTTTAAGTGTGTTCTCTGGTCTGGCCCAGGGATTGCTCATCCACGTTGAACCCCGGCCATTGTCCCAAGACCTGTCCAGGACCTTAGGGCCATCTAGGACCTGTGCCCAGAGTAATTGCAAGGGCCCTGATGTAGCAGAGCAGCTGAGGAGGACTGCGCTGGCCAGGAGGGTTCTGCCTTGGCAGTGGACAGAGAACAGGTCTCCAGGGCTCTCCTCATTCTCTGAGAGTGACGGAACCATTAAAAAGCAGAAGACCAACGACTCAGAAAAAGAGGGAGAGAATGGCTGCTCAGCTCGAAGAATGTAACCAATGTCACTGAATCGTACATGTGGAAACTTGAATTTGTGTATGTTTTTGCTATGTGTATTCTCAATAGCAGCAACAACAAAAATAATTTTTTTAAAAAAAAAAAGGTGACGAATGTCCCCTGGGAGGCAAAAATGCTCCCAGTTGAGAGCCACTATTCTAGCATATGAGATAATTGGCTTGTTTGTTGTTTAGCTCCTGCTCACCAAAATATAAGCCCCACAAGGGCAGACAGTTTGTCAGTTACGTTCACAATATATCCATGTGCCTAGAATAGTCTCTGGCATATAATAGGCACTCACATATATTTACTGAATGAATACATACATTCACATTAAAAACAAAACAAAACAAAAAACAGCCTGACCAAAGGAAGCCTCACCTGCCCCGACCTTCCGCACACCCTCCCCGCCCTGATATCTTGCCTCAAAGGAGACAGGGAAAGGCAGAGGGGTGAACCACTCACCTTCAACCACCAACCAGGCGCTGGAGGCTTGGAGCCCGATGTCTAGCGAATAGATGCCCATTGCTGAGAAACGGGCCTTCCTCACCACCAGCTGGTGGGTCAGCCCATCGGGGGACACGGACACGTCATATTTGTCACTGGGCTGGAATGGCCGATGCTGGAAATGCCAAGTGGCGTTGGGGCAGGGGCTGGAAAGACTGCACTCAAAGACAGCATCGTCCTGCGGCTCACAGTGGGCCTCGGCCAGCGGGACCATGACCCTAGGAGGGGTGGCTGCTGGGAAGCAAGAACAGGGCTGTCAGCATGATGGCAGCACACAGTGCTGCCTGACGCAGTGAGGCTGGGCATTCAGAAACCCAGGTTCAGCCCAGCACAGCCACAAACCCCGTGTTACCTTGGACAGGTCATCTCCTCACCCCAGGTTTCAGTTCCCCAGATATGACATGATTTGATGTAATTAAAATATTATATAATAAAATTGTTGTTGTTGTGTGCTGTCAAATTGATTTCGACTCATCGTGACCATATATAACAAAGTAGAACTGCCCCATAGGGTTTCCTAGGCTGTAATTTTTACCGGAGCAGATTGCTAGTCTTTCTCTCAAGAAGCCGAGCTGCTGGTAGGTTCAAAATGGGAACTTTTTGGTTAGCAGCCAAGCACTTAACCATTTTGCCACCAGGGCTCCATATATGAGAAAATGAGCGACTGTGATTAGTGGTTGCCAGGTTATCATCAGTGGACTATGTTCAACTCTGGAATTCCATAATTCTAAATCCAAAAGCTCTGTCTGGGGGTGAGGTGAGTACATGAAGGAAACCAATATGCTGAGTGCCAGTACTTTATGTATGTCAAATTACTACTCTTTATGACCACCCCTGACGTAGGTATTATCATATCCTTTTTACAGATGGGGAAACTGAGGCTCAGAAAGGTTAAACAACTTGCCCCAATCTTACACAGCTAAGAGGTGGTCCAACCAGGATTCAAACCCCGGTCTGGTTGATTACAAAGCCCATGTTTCTTTCCGACACCAGGTTATTTCCAGAGTATTCAAAGCCCCACCCCAGGCCCCCCAGGCCCCTTTCGTCTTCCTCAACCTTGATTCAGCCGTGTCCTTTATCAGATGTGTGCCCAACGCTTCCTTTACACAGGCCTCTCCTTCCCTTCCGACAGGCCTCTCAAGCTGTCCAGTGGCTTGAGGGTCATGTGTACACAGGTCCTCATGAGCAAGGGGCGGGGTTTGACCAGGGAGGAAGGGGCAGTTTCCAGGTGGGGAGGGAACATGGGCTGCAGGGAAGGAGGAGGTCTGTATAGGGCAAAGTGTGCCTAACCCAGATTCTGACTCTTGCTAGGGAGCTGTGGGAGATGAGGATGGTGCATCAGAAAGGAGTGAGGTTACAGCTTGAAGCTATGAAATTAGTCTGGATCTGATCTGAAAAAAATTGGGAGCTACAGAAGGTCTATGAGCAGGAGCGTGACAGATACGCTCCATGTCTGTGACTGTAACTCAACAGAGCCCAGCTCAGCACCAAGAGGAGACAGACCTTGGATCAAGGCTTTTGGAAGACAAAGCTCTTAGCTAAGCTATCTGGATGTGCATCCCTCTCCCAAGCTGGCCTTAAGATGGGGGCCATACCACATTTATCTCCCCTGGAACACAGCCCTGACATGGGCCCCACTCCCCACTTGCACAACGAAGACCACTCACTGCTGGCCTCCAGCTCTGTGGAGAAGACTTCAGCAACCTCCACCCTGACGTGGTAAATGCCTGCATCTTCAGGCCGCAGGTCCTGGATCTGGAAGCAGTAGTGTCTCCCCAGCCGCCGCAGGCAGTGCTTGGTCTGGTTGTTGAAGCTGAAGGGGATCATCTCACCATCCTGAGGCTAGAGAAGGAAGGGGGCTTCAGAGCCTCAGTCCCATTCTGGCCACAACCAGCAGTTTTCTCCTACTGGCCTGGGCATCAGACAACACACACCTGGGACCATAAAGGGGTGGGGGAAGGGGGGCAAGGCCCGAAGGACAGGGGAGCAGGGAGTCTGAGGTAGAGGGGAACAAACAATCTAGGAATTTCCATCACTCTTTCCATGGAGTAGAAGCCCTGGTGGTGCAGTGGTTAAAGCCCTTGGCTGCAAACCAAAAGGTTGGCAGTTCATGCTGACAGAAAACTTCCCCAATATC
>NW_004443971.1:15146734-15156349 GCF_000243295.1 Trichechus manatus latirostris
ATATGTTGTGGGGTTGTTAACCAATGTCATAAAATAACATGTGTACTACTATTTGTTCTGTAAGCCTTCACCTGAAGTACAATAAAATAGAAATAAATCAAGGTTGGCAGTTAGAACCCACCAGCTGCTCCTTGGAAACCCTATGGGGCAGTTCTAAGGTCTACCCTGTCTTACAGGGTCGCTATGAGTCAGAAAACAACTCGATGGCAGTGGGTTTTTTTTTTCTTTTTTTCCATGGAGTGGAGCCCTGGTGGCACAGTGGTCAAGAGCTATGACTGCTAACCGAAAGGTCGGCAGTTCGAATCCACCAGCCACTCCTTGGAGACCTTATGGGGCAGTTCTACTCTGTCCTAGAGGATCACTATGAGTCGGAATCGATTCCACAGCAATGGGTTTGGTTGTATTTGGTTCCATGGAGTAAATAATCTGTAAGTCTCTTATACAAAGAGCCACCGGATACTGTTGAGACAGAAGCTCAGGCTGTAAATAGGCCACTAGCCAAGCTGCTCCCTGCCAGGTCAGCAGGAAGACAGGAGGCAACCCCACAGCCCAGGGGCCCTGGCTCATTCATTCCCCAAGGAGGACTCTCCGAGAGTACTATCAGACCCCACTAAGGCTTTACACACCCGCAGTCTGTACACACCCACTTTAGCTAAGCCCTCGCTAGATTTGCTACTTGCTGTACAGTGACCATAACTAACTTCCGTCAGGCGCCCACTGTGGGCCAGGCACTGTCCTAGGTACTTGGGACTCATCAGTAAATAAAACGAAAGATTTCTGCCCTCAGGGAGCTCAAACCCTGTCGGGGGGGTGGGGTGGCAGGGAGGACACACAAATAATAAATATCATTAAAAAGTAAACAATATAATGTATGTTAGAAAGTGATAGAACTAAGGGAAAAAGTAAAGGAAGAGATGGGTAAGGAGGGTTCAGGAGTGCTGGGGTAGGGCTGGGGGAACGAGGTACTATGAACAGGGAGGTCAGGGGAAGCCTCACTGAGCTGAGGGTGAGGGGATGAGCCACATGGTTATCGGGCAAGAACGTGCCAGGCAGAGGGAATAGCCAGACCAAAGGGACAGAGCAGGAGGAGGTCAGAGAGGCAAGGGGAGAGCAAATCCTGCTTTACCTAACTCTCATCTCAACATGTCATGCGACCGGTCCTGTATTATCCTCATTACACAAATGAGAGAAGCTAATTATCTTGTCCAAGGTCACAGAGCTAGTAAGTGGTGGAGTCACGATGAGTTTGACTACAGAACTAGTGTCATGCTTTGCTGCCCCCTCATCACACCTGCCCCGCCCCCACCTGGTGACAGGTAGTTACTCCGGTGGCCCGTGTAGGGATGTGTCAAGTCTCTGGAGAGAGCTCTGGTATAAGGGGTGAACTTATCAGAACCTCTTCTTCCCTCCCATACCCTGGCTAAACACAGCTTACACAATTGCAGGCCTGGCTGGGGAGCCTGGGTGCTCAATGAGAGGTAAGGGGTCTCCCTGGAATGTTGCACCAGGTCTGACCTGACTCCAGCCATGAACCCCACGGAATGGTGGGCTCACCACCTGTGTACTTGGGTTGTTCCCACAGGGGACTCATTGACCTAGAGATCCTCCTCCTGGGTCCTACAGCATTCCTTCCAGGACCCCCCTGCCGTGGCTTCTCCAGCCTCACCTTATACAAGTAAATCTTGCTTTTAGAATCCTTGAGATCCAGCTCCAGATGAGACGCTGCGGTCCAGTCCTTGGTGACCCTGATGTGTCTCAAGTTGGAGATGGCGTTGATGTACTAAAGGAAAGACAAGCCCACTGGGGCTCTCTCAAATCTCTCTGCAGGAATTCCAGGCGCTCATGGTCCCTGGTGCCACCCCAGCCCCACGATATCCCAGTTGAGCATTGATGAGTTCATTTTACAAGTGAGGAGACTTAAGCCCCACGAGGAAGGGAATTCTCCAAGATCAGAGATCAGGTCAAGAAGGCATCCAAGAAAGGAACCCAAGTATCCAGGTGCTACGAGAACATGGTAGGGTTTTTCTATTTATCTGTTCTTTCATCCAATACACATTTGTTGAGCTCCTACTGTGTGCAAAGCTCTGCACTGGGACCTATGTTAAAGCAGATCAGACAGCTTGGAAGAAAGTTGAGGCACTGGGTAGGAGGTTCGGTGGCGCCTTCAAGTTAATAAAATACTATTTCAGGATAATGAAAACTAGCTGTTTTCCATTCCCAGGGGGGGAAAAATGTACATAAAGCACTTAGCTTAGTGGGGCTTAATGTCAGCTATCATTAAGCTGATTACGTTGGGTTAGAGTCCCCAAATGGTGCAAATGGGTAACGCACTGGGCTAATAACAGAAAGGTTGGAGGTTCGCGTTCACCAAGAGGCACTTTGAAAGAAAGGCCTGGCAATCTAGTTCCAAAAAAATGAGCCATAGAAAACCATATGGAGCACAGTTCTACTCTGACACACATGGGGTGGCCGTGAGACGGAGTCAACTCGATGGCAACCAGTTTGGTTTTGGTTTATAGTTAGGTTAAGCTCAGGGAAGAAACGCCTATACAGTTCATAAGACACTGGAATGAGAGTGCTAACAGAGACTGAAATTCCCTTCGCTGGAAGGCTTTACAAGTAAGACAGGTACTCATGTCTGAAGGGCCCTGCTGGCACAAAGGTTAAGCACTCAGCTGCTAACCAAAAGGTTGGCGTGTGAACCCATCCCACCGCTCAGAGGGACGAAGACCTGGCAATCTGCTTCCTTAAAGATGACAGCCAAGAAAACCCTATAGGGCAGTTCTACTCTGTCACATGGGGTCGCTATGAGTGGGAGTCAACTCTAAGGCACCCAACAAAAACACTGATCTTTTGTGATGATGGTGATGATGACGATGATGATGATGATGATGATGATGATGATGACATTAAGCCCCACGAGGCTTATTGGAGGAAATCCTGGTGGTGTAGTGGTTAAAAGTTCGGTTGCTAACCAAAAGGTCGGCAGTTCGAATCCACCAGGTGCTCCTTGGAAACCCTATGGGGCAGTTCTACCCTGTCCTATAGGGTCGCTATGAGTCGGAATCGATTCAACCGCAACGGATTTGGGTTTTTTGGTGTTTTTTTTTTTTTTTTTTTTTTTTGGTTTAGGCTAAGTGTCTTATGTACTCATTCATCCTCTCAGCAACCCTATGGGGTAGGTACAACTATAATCCTCATTTCACAAATGAGAAAACCGAGGCACAGAGGCCCTAACTTTTCCAAAGCCCCAGCGTTTAGTAACCAGCAAAGGCAGGTTTCAAAGTCAGCGCGCCTGACTTGGAAGCCTAGCTTCTCAGCCAGAAGCCACATTTGTGGAGCCGGAACCTGCCGCTAGATGAATGCCCGCTCCTCCACCATGCTTGGTTTCCCAAGTCCTGCCTCCAAGCCCAACGCCCGGTCTGCGGCCCCAGAGCGCACCGGCGCACGGGTGCGCATGCAGAGAGGGCAGGGGAGGAGACCTGCGCCATCTTTTCCTCGCGCTCCTCCCACATCTCCCCCAGCTTGCGCAGCATGCCCCGGCAGTCCACGATGCCGTACTTCATGCAGATCCTCTCGTAGTCCTTCCGGTCCGCAGTCATCAGCAGCTGCCACACCTGCTCGAAGTCTTTTTCTCTGGGGCCGGGAGGGGGGTCCTGGGGAGCAGGGCAGGCAGGTCCAGAGGTCAGGGGGTCCCAGGTGCTGGCCACCTGGTCCTGGCATCCCAGGGGGCCTGGGAGCTGCTCTAGCTGTGCCTTCCTGCGAAGAGCAGACGGACACAGGGACTGGAAAACGGTGACTACCCACTGCTCAGGGACTGGAAGGACCCAGAGATGGGCAGGTGCGGGCCTGAGCCCACAGCCCCAGCTTTCACTGGTGAAACTCTGCTACTAATAGCTTGCATGGTAGATTTTAGAGTAGGATGTCTTTGCGAGGAAGAAGTGTTCCGTTGCTTAAAAAATTTTTTTTAAAAAAATCACAGCTCTAGTGGAACACACCATTTTTGAGTAAATCATGGCCCAGAAAGGAGAGGTGATTAAAAACCAGTTGCCTGGAATTGACTTTGACTTGTGGGGATGTCATGTTTGTCAGAGTAACACTGTATTCCATAGGGTTTTCAATGGTTGATTTTTTGGAAGTAGATTGCCAGGCCTTTCTTCTGAGGCACCTCTGGGTGGATTTGAACCTCTGACCTTTTGGTTAGCCGCTGAGCACATTAACCATTTGTACCACCCAGGGACTCTGGAGAGATGATATAGAGCTGAGATGAAGGGGCAGAGCTGGATCCAGAATTCCCAGACCAGTGCCCTTTCCATCTTAACCACCTGCTACCAGGAGTCTGACTTCCCTGAACGTGTCGGAGGGTCAGGGCTGAGCACGGCTTGCTTATGGAAGTGGCAGGGGACGGACAATGGTGTCACTAGGGTTGGTGTCATCCCACCCCCATGGACCTCCTCCCATACCAGACCGTACAAAATCCTTAGTAATATTTTTTGTACTAATGTTGCTTGTAAACCGTAATTCCCATACATCACTCCTTCTTTTCCTTTAGTCACTACTTCTTCTCAAAAAAGTTGATAGAGGTTCACAAATACTGATTACCACAATGTTGTCGCTAAAACACTGCAAAATTTGACAAAATCAGCAACTGTAAAAACAGTGGCAGCAACAAAAACAGCATGTGTTTGAAGCCCGGGCTTGTAGCACGTGCAGACGAAATCAAGTGATTCAAAGTGTCATTGTCATTGGGTAATAATGACAGCTCTGACCAGAGCACATTAGAAGGTTCAAAAAGTAGATTAGCATAGAGTTTTAGCCTCAGAGGTATGTTGAGACATGTAAACCGGGCTTACAAAAAATGTTTTTGTTGTGATAACTAACTACAGAGATGTTTTGATAGACAGTCATTTTGGTGTCACCCACCTCTGACAGTGTCACCTGGTGCAGTCCGCACCCTGCACACCCCCTTAGTGACACCACGGGGGACAGACCTAGACCCACCTCTTTTGTAGCATCTTCCGGAAGTCTATCAGCTCCTTTCTGAGGTCTAGAAAAGGATCAGGAATGAGGCCCTAGTCCCAGGATGAGATGACCAGGGCTTAATGCAGGGCTCTTCTGTAGAAAGGGGGGTAGGGAGGTGATGGAAGGAGGACCTGTGGTCCTAGGCTGGCAACAGAGCTTTGGAAAGGAGCCCTCCTGTGGACTGGTGGTGACCCACAAGGTGTCCGGGGTTGGACAAGGAGATTTCTGACAAATCCACCTACCCTCTTGGGGTTCCTTCTGTCTCTTCAGACTCTTCCAAAAGCCAACTGGACCATCTGGGGAGGAGAGGAGGGAGTTGATGTGGATAGGCAGGGAGAGAGGCAAGATACATTGATGGTCTTCCTGAGAGACTGACTGCGCACCAGGGCTCTGGCATCCCCATTCTCCTCTGAGGCCAGCAACATCCCACCAGGAGGGATGGAGCAGGACGATGGGTTGTCCGTGAGCTTTGATACCCCAGAGCCTTAGCAGGACAAGGTGGAACTCACCTGATAATCATCTCATGCAAGGGAGGCACACTCACATGTCTACAGGGGCAAGGGAGGTGGCATAAATGAAGGATGTGGCCACTGGTGACCACAAGAACATCTAAAGGGAGCAGTTGCCCTTTCTCTCCACCTGAGAGTTGCCATTTTGAGGTGTAGGCCCAGCACTGTCAAATGTGTTAGACACTGCTGATCCTGCAGCCATCCCTAATCCCCTTCTTCTTTGCCTGCGTCCACTAGAGAGGCTGGAAAAGCTGAATACTTGCCTTCCCAGCTTCCCTTGCAACCAAAAGTGATCATGTGACACAGTTCTGACCAATGAGATGTAAGCAGAAGTCTCTGAGGCATTCCTGAGAAAGCTTTTACTTTCTCATTAAAATGGGTGGATGTAACTGGAGCCTACACTTTCCCCTTCTTCTTGTCTTAAATGGGGGTTCAGTTTGGATCTGCAGCAGCCATCTTTTGACCATGAGGTGATGAACCAGTCACTCAGGATGGCAGAGCAGTGAGACAGCGAGAGTTTGGCTCTTTGGTGACAGCAGTGAGCTGTGTTATGAGCCCTGGACTCTTTTTATGTGAAGTAATTAAATGTCTTTATTTCTTGCTACTGTTCATGGAGTTTTCTGTTACTTGTAGGCAAAAGCATAACCAATCGAGAGACTAGATCTGCTTTTTCAAGAGACATCTATCTTCCAATAATTACATGTTGACAATTAATTCAAAAAAATTGAAACACTGTGTAAACCAAACACGTCTGAGAGAAGGATTTGGCCTTTATATTACCTGTTTGCCACCTCTGACACAGGCCCATACAAAACATCCTCTGACAGCGGAGAAACTGAGGTCCAGAGAGGAAAACGAAACCCTCTGAATGAGTTAGCAGAAGATCCAGGACTAGAAACCACCTTCCAGGTCCTGACCTCATTCCACTGAACCAAGAGAGTATAATTCAAAACATCTGCAACCGGGCGTTTGCAAAGTGTGCGCTTATAAAATCACACGCAGGGTTGGTATGCAGGTAGGTGGAACTAAGGGTTCCCTCTCCTCTTCGCACTGGCTGTGTGGCGTCTGGTTCCTGAGTCTCTCTGGGAAGGAAGCCAGGGCTGACCCCTGTGCACGGATTAGCCAGGCACCTTCAACGACGGCGAGCCTCGCGGAGCACACAGCCTCTCCGTACATGTTCATGGCTGGGCAGTGGTACAGGTCTGTGTCCTCACCTGTCAGCTTGTTGATCTGCAGAGAGGACAAGGGCAGGGGACAGGGCTAGCATCTCCCCACCCTCCATTTACTAGATGTGACTGTGCTTGGGGTGTAAAGAGGATCAAGACACGGTCCTTGTCGTCATGGAGCTAGTCTTCATCTGGAGAGACAGACCTCGAAACAAAAAACAGGACCAGGACAGAGACTGGACGTACCAACGCTTTGCCATCAGTGGCAATGTGGTGTGGTAGAATGAGCTGGATTTTTGAGTCAGATGGATCTGGCACTGAATACCATCTCTGTCATGTATTACTGGCTGTGGGACCTTGGGCAAGTTACTTAACCTCTTTGAACCTTAATTTCTTCGCCTGTAATATTGGGATAATCATACCTCAAAAAGTAGTGAGTGGATGAGTTTATGCTAAAGGGGGAGGAACGAAAAGGAGGGTGAGAATGGTTGCACAATTTGAAGAATGGAATCAGTGGTGCTGAATTGTACATGTAGAAATGGTTGAATTGGTGTATGTGTTGCCATGTACATTTTCAACAACAACAACAAAATAAAATTTTAAAAAAAAAGGTAGTGAGTGGTCAGGATTAAATCATATAAATGATGTCAAAATGTCAAATGTTTAGCCTGGCCTGGCAAGTAGTAGGTATTAATGATCAGTAGCTACAGTGTTACTAATATTTACCAACATTGACTAAGTGCTCTGTATAGGCCAGGCTCTGGCTAGACACGTTATATAAACCATTAATCTTCATAACAACCCCATAAAGTAGGTATTACTATCGCCCCGGAGTCCCTGGGTGGTGCAAACACTTAACGCACTCAGTTGCTAACCAAAAGGTTTATGGTTTGAGTCCACCAGAGGTGCCTTGGAAGGAAGGCCTGGTGATGTATTTCTGAAAAATCAGCCACTGAAAACCCTATGGAGCACAGTTCTACTCTGATACACATGGGGTCACCATGAGTTAGAGTTGACTTGACTGCAACTATTTGTCTTCCTTTTAATTATTTGTGCTGTACTTTACAAATAAGGAAATAGACGTACTAATCCCAGAGGTAAGTAACTTGCCAAGGCCACACAATTAGTGGGTGTCAAAGCTGGGATTGTAACCCAAGCAGTCTGACTCCAGAGTTTGTGCTCTTAAGTTCCAGTCTATACTGCCTCTCAGGGTATCAACAGGGGCACCTGTAAGCCTGCCAGATCCAGTCCTGGTTCAGGTGACCTTGAGCCACAGGATGGAGTTGAGTGGACTCCACCTCAGCTAAGAATATCTTTCTTGCTCCTCTGGGAATTGGAGGCTGCCAAGGAGAACTTCAAAGGGACGTGACAAGATGAATAGTCCCTGGTCAGGGGGAGGAGCCAGGGTTCTTACCTGCAGCACAAGCTCCTTGCTGCCAGGGGAAGAAGAGATTTGGTACTTGCTGGTGTCACTGAGGTCACCTTTGGTGCGCTCCCAATGCACCTCGGGTCTGGGCTCCCCACAGACCACAGCCCGAAAGATGGCATTTTTCCCTGCGGCAGGAAGAAGAGGCAGGCTGGGAGAGTGACAGATTGGGGGAGGGGGTGACAGTAGGCTGTATTAGATTTTAATTTATGTGTATCCTCACTGCTTTAGGTATTTCAACTGCCTGTTCCAAGAATGGTACTGGGCTGGGAAGGGGATGAGATTTTGTGGGCCCCATGTCTACTCACTATGCAGGAGATGACAACCTCGGATAGAAATGGCTGTTTGGTGCCCAAAGGAGCTGGTCCTGAGACACAGGGTTCCAGCCCCAGAAAAGACTCCAAGCCCCATGCTTGGCCTGGAAGCCTTGCAGCCACTCACCCTCAAGGAGCCACTTAGGCCAGGAGCAGGAGCCAGGAGCATTTCAGAAGCCAACAGCATTGATTGAAGACCCAAGGGCCCATCCCAATCATGAGACACTAAACTCACAATTTTGTTGAGTATAGACTTGAAATCAGATTTAGGAAAGTAGAGTTAACATTCTTTTTCTTTTATCAGAATGTTGTGACTAAAATTCATCACAGGGACATGTGTTGGGGAAAGAACACCAATTCCCACCTCTTCCCCCACAGCCTTTATCCCACCACTTTCCTGGCCACTTGGCTCATGTGGCCTTCTAGAATGGCCTTTATAGCCCAGCCTGTGAGCCACTGGGGGCTTGGCTTGCTGAAGGCAAGAGTTGGGAAGGGTCGATATTAACTTAGTTTCAATAGTACCTCTCTGCAGCTGCGGCCTTGAGGCAGGGAGAGCGGAGAGAGGGGCTAGTAAGCACCATGACCTCTCCCCTGTCCCCAGTTTAGTATTTCCCCATCCTGGTCTTCCCCCAAATATTTTTTGTATCAGTATAACATAGTACTTCTTCACTCCCTGTACCCACTCTGCTCCCCAGGCCCCTGACCCCTTCTGGGGATCCAGGCAGACAGGTACCCCAGAAGCACAGAGTGTTCTAGGAGACACTGTTTGGCCAGGTGATAGACCTAGGCTGGGAGGCCAGCCCAGCAAGGTGGGTGCCCAAGCCCACCTCCCCTGTGCATGCTGGGAGGTGAGATCAGGGGTCTTGGATCCTCCCAGCAGCTCCCCTCCCAGGCGTCACCCTCTTGGAGAGCCAAAGTGACGGGCGTCTGCTGAAAGTCCAGCAGGCTGTATCCGTCTGGGATCTACTCCACCAGCTGCCGGATGCTCACCCCAGGCATGGAGGACTTCTTCAAGGGCTTCCCTTGGGAAGGCAGGGCAGAGGGGGTTGGGCTTCTCTGTAGAATGGAGCATCCACTTGCTCATCCAAGGAGCAAGAACCCCCCTTCTCTCTCTTGTTGCTGGGACAAGGTTGGCTCTCATAGCTCCTCCTGTGAATGGTACATTTTAATTTTCCAGT
>NW_004443971.1:15165119-15170444 GCF_000243295.1 Trichechus manatus latirostris
ACTGTGCCACCAGAGCTCCCTCATATTAGAAACAGACTAGTGGGGGCTGGCTCAGAGTGGAATCTCTTCCATTCTGAAGAGGCTGCTCTCCTGCATGAGCAATAGCCTGCTTGCACCAAATCTAAACTCCTAGAGGCATTCAAAGCCTTTCCACCAACAAACACCTCTCCCCACCTGCCCTCCCAGCTTCTTCCTCCTCCTCAGCCAAGTTGACCTCTCATCCCCTACTCCATTCTCCTCCTGCCTAGAATGCTGACTTCCCTGCTGTCCTGTGATCCCTGTATTAAGTGACATTTCCATGTGACTGCATCAATACGCTTCAGATTTTATGTCTCAGGCTTGTCCTGGGCGCACACTATGGCTTTCTTCAAGTCCTGGGAATTTCCCAAGGGCAGAAAACGGGTTTCTCCATCCTTTACACCTTTCCCCATAACCTCCACCCCCGTCGCCCATTCCCAGGACCAGGCTCTGCTCACAGAGCAGCTTTATCACAGGGCAGTTTCTCCCAAAGATGGTTCGGGTCACCTCCCTGAACAGCCCTGGGCTTTGGGAGATGGTCAGAAGCTATATCTGTCCTTCCCCCTTCCTTGTCCTGCAAGAAAATGTTCCCTTTAAGCAAAAGAAGTCCTAAACACAAACCTGTTGCCGACTCACAGAGACCCTGTAGGACAGAGTAGAACTGCCCCATAGGTTTCCAAAGCTGTAATCTTTACGGAAGCCTACTGCCACATCTTTCTGCCGTGGAGTGGCTAGTGGGTGCAAATCGCAGGCCTTTTGGTCAGCAGCTGAGCGCTTAGCCACTGCGTCGCCAGGACTCCTTAAAGGAGCATCTAAGCAGGTCAAATTCCTTGACCTGGCCAGAAAGAGCTGTTCACCAAAAGGCTCACCTACCCTGTGGGCTTTACACCCAGGAAGGTTGTCTTTTGTGAGTTACTGTGGATTTTATATGTTTTGGAATACAGGAGTCATAAGAGGTTTTCAGGCAGAGAGATACCATATCTGTGTTTTAGAAGGAGCCCTGGGGTGCTGTGTGTTGGTAAGATAGGAGTGGAAAAAACCTGAAGCTGGGCCCTACCGTCCCCATTAGTCTGGCACTCCCTGAGGGTGGGGGCTGTCTCCCACTTCAGACTGGGGGCTCCCAAGGACAGGGACAGGGACTTCCAACCCCTGTGTCTAAGTCTAGCTACACACTCAGGGAAAGCTCGATGCTTGTGGACTGGTTTACCTGAGGAGGAAATCGAGGTCCAGATGGGGACATGACTTGTCCCTGGTCCACTCGCACTGTCTAGCCAAGACCAGGAGCCTGGAGGTGCAGTCCTGTGACCCTATCTCCTGCCTCCAGCTCCAAGGGCAGCAGAACCCTTCCCTGGGATCAGCTATCCTCCATCTGGCACCAGGATTGCAAATTCCCAGCAGATGGTGGTAAAGATCACGCTGAAACCCCATCCTTGGCCAGCGGGTTCGCCCTGGGGCAACATGCTGAATCAGGGCCCCAGGGCAGGGGCTGGGGTGAGGACTGGACGGAGAGCCAGGCTGGGGGATGGCTGGGCACCTCAAGCCCTTTGGAATCCCATTCACAGGGAGGAACAGTGGCTGTCAGTCCTTGCCTAAGAAACCCTGAGGACTGAAGAGGCCCCGAATAAATAAAGCATTACTCAAGAAGAAGAACAAAGTGGGACGCCTTACACTAGCTGATTTTAGGACCTATTATACTGCCGCGGTAGTCAAGACAGCCTGGTACTGGTACAACGACAGATACATAGAACAGTTGAGAATCCAGATATAAGCTCATCCACCTATGAGCAGCTAATATTTGACAAAGGCCCGAACTCCATTAATTGGGAAAAGACAGACTCTTTAACAAATGGTGCTGGCATAACTGGATATCTATATGCAAAAAACTGAAAGAGCCACATACCTCACACCATGTACAAAAACTAACTCAAAATGGATCAAAGACGTAAATATAAAATTGAAAACAATAAAGATCATGGAAGAAAAAATAGGGACAACACTAGGAGCCCTAATACATGGCATAAACACAATACGAACCATAAGTAACAATGCACAAGCACCAGAAGAGAGACTAGATAACTGGGAGCTCCTAAACATCAAACACTTATGCTCATCAAAAGACTTCACCAAAGGAGTAAAAAGACAATCTACAGACTGGGAAAAAATTTTTGGCTATGAGAAATCTGATCAGTGTCTAGTCTCTAAAATCTACAACGTACTGCAAAACCTCAACAACAAAAAGACAAAGACAAATAACCCAATTAAAAAATGGGCAAAGGATATGAACAGGCACTTCACCAAAGAAGATATTCAGGCGGCTAACAGACACATGAAGAAATGCTCATGATCATTAGCCATTAGAGAAATGCAGATCAAAACTACAATGAGATATCATCTCACCCCAACAAGGCTAGCATTAATCCATAAAACACAAAATAACAAATGCTGGAGAGGTTGTGGAGAGACTGGAACACTTATACACGGTTGGTGGGAATGTAAAATGGTACAACCACTTTGGAAATCGATTTGGCGCTTCCTTAAAAAGCTAGAAATAGAAGTACCATACGATCCAGCTATCCTGCTCCTTGGAATATATCCTAGAGAAACAAGAGGCATCACATGAATAGATATATGCACACCCATGTTCATTGCAGCACTGTTCACAATAGCAAAAAGATGGAAGCAACCTAGGTGCCCATCAACGGACAAATGGATAAACAAATTATGGTATATTCACACAATGGAATACTACTCAATGATAAAGAACAATGATGAAGCTGTGAAACATCGTATAACATGGTGGAAGCTGGAACTTATTACGCTGAGTGAATTTAGTCAGTCACAGAAGGACAAATACAGTATAAGACCATTATTATAAGACTCAAGAAAAGGTTTAAACACAGAAGAAAACATTCTTTGATGGTTATGGGGGTGGGGAGGGAGGGTGAGGGTTATTCACTAACTAGATAGTAGATAAGAATCATCTTAGGTGAAGGGAAGGACAGCACACACTACAGGGGAAGCCAGCACAACTGGACTAAACAAAAGCTGAGAAGTTTCCTGAATACAATCAAATACTTTGAGAGACATGCTTTCAGGGGACATCTAGGTCAACTTGCATAACAAAGCTTATTAAGAAAATGTTCTGCATCCTACTTTGGTGAGTGCTGTCTGGGGTCTTAAAAGCTTGCAAGTGGCCATCTAAGATGCATCAGTTGCTCTCAACCACTTGGAGTAAAGGAGAACGAAGAACACCAAAGACACAAGGAAAGTATTAGCCCAAGAGACAGAATGGGCCACAAAAACCAGAGACTTCATCAGCCTGAGACCAGAAGAACTAGATGGTGCCCGACTACCACCAAGGAACGTCCTGACAGGGAACACAACAGAGAGTTCCTGATGGAGCAGTAGAAGGATGGGGTGCAGAACTCAAATTCTAGCAAGAAGACCAGACTTAATGGTCTGACTGAGACTGGAGGTGCCCCGCAAAGCACGGCCCCTGAACTCTCTATCAGCCCAGAACTAGAACAATTTCCGAGGCCAACTCTTCAGACAGGGATTGGACTGGACTGTGGACATAAAGTGATACTCGTGAAGAATGTGCCTCTTAGTCAAGTAGATACAAGGGACCAAAGGGGCAGCTTCTGTCCAGAGGTAAGATGGGAAGGCAGAGAGGGTTAGGAGCTGGTTGAATGGTCATGGGGAATCAGGGGCAGAAAGGAGGAGTGTGCTGTCACAGAATGGGGTGAGCAATTAGGGTCTCATAACAATGTATGTAAAAAAAAAATTTGTATGGGAGACTAACTTGAAATGTAAACTTCATTTAATTTCAACAATAAAAAAAATAAAGTTATTAAAAAAAAAAAAAGAAACCCTGAGGACAGGACCTACCCTGGGTTCTGAAGAGAAGAAAGTTCCTGCCCTCAGGAGGCTCCTCCTCCGGTGGGGGCGACAAAGCACCTGCCTTCCATGTCTGATGGCAGAGCCCCAGTTCTCAGAGAGCTGCCGTCTGATTGGAGAGACATATTCTCTACTGTCAGGTCACCAGTAAATGGTGAATACCAATAAATACCAATTACTGTTGGTGACTCTCACAGCCAGTTCTCTCTATGACAAGTAGAAATGGAAATTAACATGCAGTAAGCATCTACAGTTGGTCATGGAGATGGCACAGGACTGAGTAGCGCTTTGTTCTGTTGTGTGTGGGGTTGTCATGAGTTGGGGTGGACTCCATGGTAGCTAACTACAAGAAGCACCTACAGATATGCAAGTCACTTGGTATTATTATCTCATTTAGTTTTTATATTTCCACTGTGGATTGTGGTGAGGCGTTTGGGCATGCTGTACCTCTGCCTAGCTGACTCCTTGTCACCTGGCTGAAACGTCACCTTCTCTGATTATCTAATACAAAGTAGTGATCTCCAGCTTTCCCATCACATGCATTGCATTTATTTTCCTCGCAGCACCTATTGTTACTGAAATGATCTGATCCATGTGTTTGTTTATTGTCTCTCTCCCACTTTAAAATGTAAGCCCTACAAGAGAACAGACTTTGTCTTCTTGCTCACTGAGCTGAGAACAGAGCTTGGCATTCATTTGTTGAATGAACAGGGCCTGAGAGGATCTACAAACAGTGTACGTATTTGAGCTATTGGTGGGGTCCAGTGAATGACAGAGAGGAAAGTAGTCACTGTTAAAATAAAAATCATATTGAGCCAATAATAGAAATCAATCAAAGTTTATTTAATATATGATTTGCAAAAGGGGGTAACATTTCGACTACGGAGTCAAAAATGACCCTAAGAGGAAAAGAACTTCTTATACCCTATCTTATCGACATTGCCATGGAAAAGGGACGAACAGTGTTTATACAATAACCAAAAAAAACAAACTCATTGCTATCAAGTCGATTCCATCTCATAGTGCACTACCATTACCGCTGCACTACCAGGGCTCCTATGCAATAACAATTTGCCCTAATAGACAGCTTCTAGTCTGATTTGAAGTTTCTGTTCCTGGAAACTGATTGCACATAGACATTCTTCAAAAGAACCCAGTGCCTAAGGCAAAACGGTCTCCACTAAGCTGCTTACTAGGCTATTGTTTGACTTAAAGGTAACTTTCGGGCTCTGGTGGCATAGTGATTAAGAGCTTGGCTGCTAACCAAAAGGTCAGCAGTTCAGATCCACCAGCCGCTCCTTGGAAGTCCTATGGGGAGGTTCTATTCTGTTCTATAGGGTCACTGTGAGTTGGAATTGACTCGAAGGCAATGGGTTTGGTTTTTAGGAAACCAGTTTTCTCAAAGTTCAA
>NW_004443971.1:15170550-15187287 GCF_000243295.1 Trichechus manatus latirostris
CAACACAAAGACCTTTACAGGGGCAATAACCATTAGGGAGCACTGACTTAGCACCAGGCACCCCACCGGGCTTTTACATGTATGAGCTCATTTAATCCCACCACCACCTGTAAGGAGAATTCCTGTCCCCATTTTGCAGATAGGGAACCTGAGACATTGAGAGGGGAAGTGAATTTAGGTCAGAGTGGCAGAGCGGGGAATGGAACCGGGCAGATAATTTTCTTCGCCTCTCAAAACTTGGGTTTCTCCATTTATGAAATGAGAGATGCAGGTCTGCTTAACTGCAAATCCTGTTCAGTTTCCCTCTAGAACTTTCTCTTAGAGAACCATAACGGACAGAAAGGAGAGAGGAGAGCCAGAGGGAGGGAGGGAGGAAGGAAGAAAGGAAAGAAGTGAGGAGAGGAAGGAAGGAGGACAGAAGGAGAGAAAGCAGAAAAACAGAAAGAAAAAAAGAATTCCACCAGAGGAATATCATTAGCATCAGTCATGAGGAAAGGTGACAAACCCCTTTGGTTTGTTTAGCTCAGTGACACCCTTTGGCACTATTCCATCCAAATGCCTACTTAATATCAACAAGTGACTTCAGGCACCTAGAGTTGCTCCTCCCCTTATGTCCCCACTTCCCTTTCCCTAAAATTCCTATGCCTCCCACTCATCATCCAGTTAATTCTGGAAAACGCCCCAGGCAGTCCCTGTGCTAGACTATAGACCATATCCCAGGAGGCCACCTGTCAGCCTGCATCTTCAGATACTTGCTCCTGGGAGATTGACAGGAGCCAGCTGGGTTTCATTAATGCCCAGGGTGGAAAAGAGCTTTGCTGCCTAGTGAGTGATCTGTGCCCCTGGAGGAACCCGAAACACTTGACAGCATGCCAGCATGGTGGCTCCACGGAACTGCCATCCTGAAGACTTGAGGTCCATTCTTGGTCTATCCAGTCTTGTGTCCATTCTGAAGATAGTAACTCTGGTGCTCCAACTCCATGCTGCAGAAAGTTCTCTGGAGCCCTCTTCCCCATTTCTTCTCATTGCGTGAATGTGATCTGACCCATGTAAGTGGGAGATGATGTCCTGAACCTCCTGGTTCTCACCTGGGGTTATCTTGTCTGATGGGCCTTCCTCTGGGCTGCCACTGGATTCTCCAGAAGCTGGCCCTGAGAGCCCTCTCTGCAGGAGGCTGGGAGCAGACCCTGGGTGCCACTCTCAGCTTTATTTACAAAAATTGACAGGGATGAAAAGATTGCTGTTACATTCTGGGTAGCATGAGAATTTAAAGGAAGAGAAATTTTCATTTTCTGGCTGACTTTCTAGATCAGTTTAAGTTGATCAAGACCACAAACTAAGTAGATATAAAATTTGAGGGGAATTTGGTCTGATGGAGGTGACTTGAACTGTCAACAACATTATTCTCCTGGTCTACACTGGTGGACATTTATGATTCTCTGGAAGAAGTGGTAGGGGGTCTATCCCAGGGTTTATAATTAGGCTGACCTGGGTTCAAATCCTGGCACTGACGATTTTTAGTCATGTAACTATAGCTTAATTTTAAACTCATTGAACCTCTGTTTCCTCATTTGTGAAAAGAGATGATGTCATGATTTGAATTATATCCTCCGAAAAATGTGTGTATCAGTTTGGCTAGGCCATGACTTCTGGTACTGTGTGATCTTCCTGTATGTTGTAAACCTGCCTCTATGATGTTAATGAGGGAGGATGGGTGGCAGTTGTGTTAGTAAGGCAGGACCTGATCTACAAGACTGGATTGTGTCCTGAGGCAATCTCCTGATATATAAAAGACAGAAGTGAGCAGTGAGACAGGGGGACCTCATACCATCAAGAAAGCAGTGCCAGGAGCAGAGCGCGTCCTTTGGACAGGGATCCCTGTGCCGAGAAGCTCCTAGTCTGGGGGAACACTGATGAGAAGGCCGAGAGAGACAAAGCCTTCCCCTGGAGCTGATGCCCTGGGTTCGGACTTTTAGCCTACTTTACTGTAAGGAAATAAATTTCTCTTTGTTAAAGCCATCCACTTGTGGTATTTCTATTGTAGCAGCAAGAGATGACTAAGACAGATGATAATATTACCAGTGGAGGGGGCAAGGACTTCTGAGTCTGACGGATCCAGGTTTGAATTCTGCCTTTCATACTTGCAGGCTGTGAGCCTGGAGTGAACCGAGCAGAAGGGAAGTAGCAGGAGGATTTCTCAGAGAGGCAAGGGGGCAGCAATAACGTAGGGTCATAAGCCTGCAGTAATGAACCTCGGCTTTTACGCTGAATAAGATGGGGAGCCATCGCAATGTTTCGAGTGGCAGGATCTTAAGATTTGATCTATTTTTTTGTTTAGAAGACCATTTTGGCGTCTGGGTTGAAAATAGACTGAAGAGGAATAAGGGTGGGAGTGGGGAGACCAGATAAACAGCCACTGCAATAATCTGTGTGAGAGAGGATGGTGTCTTGGACCACAGTGTAGCAGTGGAGATGTGAGCAGTGGTTAGATTCTAGGTGTCTCTGCAGGCAGAGTGTCTTAGTCATCTAGTGCTGCTGTAACAGAAATACCACAAGTGGATGGCTTTACAAAGAGAAGTTTACTGTCTCACAGTCCAGTAGGCTACAAGTCCAAATTCAGGGCTTCAGCTCCAGGAGAAGCCTTTCTCTCTCTGTCGGCTCTGGAGGAAGGTCCTTACGATGCATCAGTCTTCCTTTGGTCTGGGAGCATCTCAGCGCAGGAACCTCAGGTCCAAAGGATGCGCTCCGCTCCCGGCACTGCTTTCTTGGTGGTGTGAGGTTCCCATGTGTCTCTGCTTGCTTCTCTCTTTTGTATCTCAAAAGAGATTGGCTTAAGACACTATCCAATCTTGTAGACCTCATCAGTATAACCTCATCATAGTGATAAGAGTTTACAACACATAAGGAAATCATATCAGATTACACAATCATACAATACTGGGAATCATGACCTAGACAAGTTGACAGATATTTTGGGGGACACATTTCAATCCATGACACAGAGCCTATAGGATTTGCTGACATGTCACAGTTTATCATTATGTATTTGAGTAATTGTTTTATTTTGTTAGTAATTATTTTTTTAAGTATTTGTCTTTTCCACTAGACAGAAAACTCTGTGGGGCAAGAATGGTGTGTGTTTCTTCACTGATGATTTCTGTGTTGATCCCAGCTCAGTATTTGTTGAATTAATGAACCCTGAGCATCCTCCTGGCAGGCTGTGTCTGTTGTGCCCCTTGATTCAATTTCCTCTTCCTCCTCTCTATTTGTCACCAGCAGTTCTCTGACTCCACAGCAAAAGGGCGGGACCAGATGGGGCTGAGGGTGGGGAGGAGTTACCATCACGGACAAAAGGAACTGGGAGAGAGGTGGAAAAGTGATGCTGGAGGTGGAGCAGAAAAGAACACTGCGAGGAAAAGGAAGTTCTCAGCCAGCAGCCTGAAATGTCACAGGGCCACAGAGAGGGAGGAGTGATGGCAGAGTGAGTGATGGGGAGGATGGAGGCTGGGACAAAGAGAGACAGAAATAGGGACTGGGCTCTCCTGCATGGTCGCCACACGGCTAATGTTGGGGAAGTTGCTACTTGGAGATAAGTCCATCAGCAGCACTGGAGGCAGGTTGAGCAGAGAGGCACTGGGGGACAGAGGTCACATCAGAAACCCTGGGAGGTGGCGTGCTTCCCTGCAGAAGCAGTGGGGCTCGGGGCTTGTGCTCTTAACTGGGCACCATGGTAGAAGGTCTATGCCCTGCTTCCTCCCCTTTTTCAGCCCAGCGGTTCTGGAGACAGGGTAGAGGGTGGATGTGAGTGGGTGGAAATGTTGGGGTGGAGGGTTGTGTGTGTGAGAGAAAAGATGAGGGAGGTGACCGTGCTTGTGGAGGTGTGGCGGGGTGTGATGTACTGCAGGGAGAGGCAGAGGCGGGCAGAGAGACTGAGGCTGGGCTCTGGAGGAGAAGTTAGAAGAGAAAGGTTCACAGGAAAGGGGGACACAAGTGCAGGGCTGCCCCCCTTCTACCCAACATCCTGTACGTTCTTCTTTTCGAATTAGTCATCTGCACCGGGCCCTGGTCCTCACTCACGACCAGGGCCCTCAGCAGCCATTCCCACCCGCTCGCTGGCTGTCACAGCTCACCCTTGTGCTCAGCCCCCACACACAGCTCACCTTGGTACCTGCAGCACACATGTGCGCGCTTGTTTCCTCCACAGCCCCACCCCCATAAAAATCCCATACATTTGATTGTCTAATCTTCCTTTCTGGGGAAATTGGGAAGGTCAGTATGATGATATCTGGAAAGTTCTTCTTGCTCTTTGGGAGACAGTTGTTAGGCCCAAGGGGTGTTACCAGAACCCCTAGACTGAAAGCCTGGCCCATGTTCCCCCAGCCCTCTGTGGGGGCTGCAGTTAATATGCAGTGATGTGCAAATCCTAATCCCAGTTACAACTGGCTTTTCTGAAGAACACAAAAAGCTCAGAAGCACCTGTTTTCAAAAGAAAGGCGTTCCTAGGTGGTACAAATTGTTAAGCACTTGACTACTAACCAAAAAGATGACAGCTCCAACCAACCCAGAATGCACCTTGGAAGAAAGGCCTGATGATCTCCCTCAAACTACTCCAGAGGTAAATGCCCACTCCCTTGAGGGTACCTTTCTCTTTCTCTCACTCACACACACACACACACACACACACACACAGAGACACACACACACAGACACACACACACAGACACACACACACACACCCTTGGGTACCAGACTACTTAGGATTTGTTAGCCCCTCCCTGGAATGTGAAGCCCTTCTTTGCCTCACATCTTCTCCTAAGTCTGATCTAAGGAGAGAAAATGCCACAGGCGACGCTGGATCTCAATTCTGTCCAACATACCTGCTCACTGTCCTTCCAACAGAAGGCCCCCTTTCTGTCTCTGAGCTCCGTTATTAGGTCACTTAATCTGCCTTGAGTCTGGGTCCCTTTCTATCGTCAAGCACCATTCTTCAAAGCTTGTTGAGGGTCCTTCTCTGCAGAAATCTCTCCTGGTAATTCGTCTGGACCCAGTGGCCCCCAGCCCTCCCCTCTTCACCCACACAAATACCAGAAGTTTGCCAAGGACTGGGCCTGCATGTCTTGTCCTCCCCTGACACACACACTCATACACAATCCCATGAGCTCCCCATTATGTCTCCTCTTCCCTCTGGTTATCCCTATAGCACCTCAGCCTGGGTTCTGCCCAGGAATTACTCAGTCTTGGGTGTTCTGCCAGGAGATAAGATCCTTTAGAGCAGAGACCTGAGCAGACTATGCACACCTCATGTTTACCACATGACTGCCCGAGAAATGGAGATGGATGGGGGCACGGTGGGCAGGAGAAGGAGGGCAATGACTGGTTCAGGCCTGAAGGCACTGGGGTTAAGCTCCTGGCTAGCAAGGCCAATCTCAGAACTTGAGACAGATCTCCCCTACTCAATGGCCTACATGTGGTTGCCTTTGAGTGGCTGAAGAAGATTTAGCACCTCTCAGCTGTAGTGTTTAAAGAGCTGCCCAGTTTGTTAATTGCCTCAGCAGCTTTTCTGCCAGGGACACTCTCTGGCGAGGAGAGAAGGTGAGAAGGACCTAGAGCAATCCATAAAAAAGGGGGTAGGTCTCCCACGGCAGGAAGTTGGGGGGACTCTAGAGTCAAAGGGAATCTGAGCAAAATTAAGCCCTTGTCTCAAGGGCCACCCCAGGAGGCGAGAGGTCAGAGGCAAAGAGCCAGGAATAGAAAGAGAATGTTATATTTGTTTGCAATCTATTTTTAATAGCCCATAAACATGCCTTGCTCTTAACCAAGGCCTGGCTGAACTGCCAGGCAAGCTCATTTCATTTGCCCCCTGAGACTACCTCAAAAATTATCCATCAAAGGCACGAAACCCTGAAATCAAGAGAGGCAGCAACTCCCTAGTCACAGGTCTGGCACTACCCAAGGGCTATAATTGTAGCCATTTATGACTGACCCCAAAGAAAGGGTGAAAAGAGACTAGGACTGGTTTTCCAAACAGGAGAGCAGAGGTGGTGTGGAGAAGAGAAAATGGTCAGAACACCCTGGAAACTCATTTCTCTTTCTCATTCCCCACTCCTTCTGCCCACCTCCCCTGCCACATGAGGCTACAGGACTCTTCTTTCAAGTCTCTCAGCCTCACATACAAGGTGGTCATTAACCCAGCCTGGGGCCACAAAGTCACCACCTCCAGTGGCCACGATGAGGGGACTGAGGAATACAGCAGTAGTGGGGGATTCGGAGGGGAGAGTGGGCTGTTATTTGAATTCAAATTCTCATTGGTTCCTTTGACCTGATTTTCTCCAACCTGTGTCCCAGTTTGCCCATCTTTACAACCCCCATCTCCGTCCCTCCACTCTTTTGTGCAGAAATTGGGAAGGTCAGTATGATGATATCTGGAAAGTTCTTCTTGTCTTTAGGAGACAGTTGTTAGGCCCAAGGGGTGTTATCAGAACCTCTAGATGAAAGCCTAGCCCATGTTCCCCCAGCCCTCTGTGGGGGCTGCAGTTAATTTGCAGTGATGTGCAAATTCCAATTAAAATTAGATTTTTCTGAAGAACACAAAAAGCTCAGAAGCACCTCTTTCAAAAGAAAATTCCCCAAACTACTGCAGAGGTAAATGTTCACTCTCTTGAGCTTTTCTTCACACACACACATGCAGACACTCTAAACCCACAAACACTGTGCCTTCCTACTTATAAAGGGGGAAACTAAGTCACAGAGAAATAACATGGTACCCATATCCAAGCATAGAGAGAGTCAAGAGGTCGCCCTTCCAGTCAGAGTCTAGGAAAATATTCCTTTTGTCACTTCCTCCCCAAATGAAGGCCCAGTAAGACAAGATGTCTGTCTCTACTCAACTCTTGCACATATGATGCACATATGTTTGGACTTCAAATAGTGGAAACAGGAGCTGAAGGGAAAGGCCAGGTTCTATAACCACAGGAAGGACCTTTGTTCCCCTAAACTTCTTGGGAAGTTTGTGGAGAAAGTAATGGACACATTTATTCTACAATAATTAAGGGAACATTCTGCTTAATAATGTGGGTGAGATTCATTCATTCGATAAATATTTACTGAGCAACTACTGTGTGCCAGGTATTGTGCCAGGTGCTAGGGTTCTTGGCCTCACAGAGTTTTCAGTCTATCTCACATTCTAGCAGAGGTGATAAAGGCCATGATAGGGCACTACCAGGGTTTAATGGGAACACTTATAGTGACCCCCCCAACCCACACTTAGGGAGTGGACAAATCTGAGGAGGCTTCCTGGAGGAATTGGCAGGATGAGTAGGATCTAGCTAAGTAAAGAAGATGAGGAAGAGCGTTCCAGGCAGAGAGAACAGGCTTAAATGTAGGAGAAGAAACCCCAATGGTGCAAATGATTAAGCACTCGGCTATTAACCTAAAAGTTGGTGGTTCAAACTTGCCTAGTGGCTCTGTCAGAGAAAAGAACTGGCAATCCGCTTCTGTTAAGATTATAGCCAAGAAAACTATGGGGCAGTTCTACTCTGTCACATGGGATCACTAGGAGTTGAATAGACTCAACGGCACCTAACAACAACAGGGGTAGGAGAGAGAGGGCGGCCCCAGAGGCAATGAAAGAAGTCCATTACATCTGAGACTATTCCTCCAGGCCCTTCCCCATCAAGGACTTTCCACCCCACTAGCCACAGACAACCTAATGAGACTTTGCTTTGACTTTTCTTCCTAAGTGAATCAGAAAAGGTGTCATGAGAAGTTGCAGTAAGGGTGTTACCCAATGGTCAGGTTTGTGTGGGGCTCCTCTCTCAAGGAGAAAGCTGTCAGAGCAGGTCAGAAGGACTGAAAGCAGTGGTCAGAAGACCTGTGGGGCCCCTTACTCTTGAGACAACACGCAAGTCTCCATCCCCAGGCTGCTTCCAGGACAGCAATTCTGACCCTTGCCAGTGCTCCCCGAAGGCTTTGTCCTCTGTCTACTCATGACCTCTGGTGGGGTAGGTGAGTGTCATGCATTGAATTGTGTTGCCCCAAAATATCTGTCAACTTGGCTAGGTCATGATTCCCAGTATTGTGTGATTGTCCACCATTTTGTCATTTGATATCACTTTCTTATGTGTTGTAAATCCTACCTCTATGAGGTTAATGAGATGGGATTAGCCAGGGGCAGTTATGTAGACTCAGTCTACAAAATTAATCTACGATTTAAGCCAATCTCTTTTGAGATATAAAAAGACAGAAGCAAGCAGAGAGACAGGAGGACCTCATACCACCAAGAAACAAGAGCCAGGCAACTAGCTCTTCTTTTGGACCCAGAGTCCCTGCACTGAGAAGCTCCTTGACCATGGGAAGATTGATGACAAGGACCTTCCTCTAGAGCCAACAGACAGAGAAAGGCTTCCCCTGGAGCTGACGTCCTAAATTTGGACTTCTAGGCTACTAGACTGTGAAAGAATAAATTTCTCTTTGTTAAGGCCATCCACTTGTGGTATTTCTGTTGTGGCAGCACTAGATGACTAAGACAGTGAGGTAGGGGGCCCCTGCTTGGGCAGGTCCAAGGTACACCTTAGCTAGTTGGAAGTATTACACAGCAGCCGGCCAATGTGCCAGCTAGGGTATTCCACCCAGGCCCCATCCCTACAACCTGCTATCAGAAGTCGGCAGCCTATTTTTATAAATAAAGTTTTATTGGAACATAGCCACGCCCATTCATTTACGTATCATCTAGGCTGCTTTTGTATTACAACTGCAGAGTTAAGTAGTTGCAATAGAAACCTGTATGGCCTGTATAAAATATTCACTATCTGACCATTTACAGAGAAAGTTCGCTGACCATTGGGCTAGATGAACTGAATACTTTAAATCCTTATGTGTGCCCCAACAAATTCCTGGAAGCCTATCCCCAGAAATTCCATCTCCCTAAAAGCTCTGGCCTCATAACTTTGTAAGCAGGGAGACGACAAGGAACATGAAGAATCTCCTTCTATGGAGGTTTTTAAGAACAGCTCTCAGTTGGACATGGCAAGGAAGTGTCCTGCAAAGAAGCAGGAGGTGGATTTCTTAAACTTCTAGCCCTCTACCCAAGCCAAGACAGGATGACAGAAGGATCACTTTAAAGGTTTGAAAAATGTTATGAAAACATAACAGAAGGGTCAGGTGGAAACAAGAAGGGCTGGCTCATGGGGAGGCCAGAGCAGCTGGAGGAGCAGGAGGAGGGCACCATGCTTGGCCCTGGAATTATTAGCATCAACTCAGACTTGTGAAAGAGAGAGGCCCTGTCAAGTGATGCTGTTTTCTGCTGGCTGCCTCATCAGCATCCCTAATCCTGCAAGGGTTTGCACACTCCTCCCCAGGTCCCACGAGAGCTGAACACAATCAAGAGGCCCAGACCAGCCTGTTGGAAGCCAAAGAAAGAGAAGAAAGTGAAGTCTGAGAGGGAGAAGTTCTCCAGGGGGGATCTGAGGATTGTTCATCTGCAAGGGCCCCCGAGGTCATCTTGGTCAACCCTCTTTCCAGGAAGGGATGCACACACCTGGTGGCTGGGGGTGGAGGCTCTTTCAGGTGGATGAAGCCTGACTCTGACAACCATACTGTTGACAAGTTTTTCCCCATGCCCATCCTTTATGAGTGGTACAGAATATAGACCCTGAAACACAGCTCTGCCACTTCCTTGCTGTATGCATGACCTGGGTCAAGTTATTTAACCTCTCTACACTTCAGTTTCTACATCTGTAAAATGAGCGTAAAAATGATACCAGTTTCACAGGGTTGTTGGGAGTTCCAAATGAGTTGATATTTGAATAGCATTTAAAAAAATGGTTGGCATATGGTAAGTTCCATATACATGATGGCGCTAAACTCATTCAAATTATTAAATCTTCCCTCCTAACTTTTATTCACTTGCTCTTGTTCTAGGGTCAGGGTTAAAATAAGCAATTGGCAAAAGACAATAAATACTCCTCTGACTTAGACCTTAAGGGGCCTGTAGCAGGTTGAATATGGCCACGGCCAAATCCCTGAAACCTGTGAATGTGAGCTTATTTGGAAAAAGGGTCTTTGCAGACGTAATTAAGGTAAGGATTTTGAGGTGAGGGCCTCCTGGATTATCCAAACCAAACTAAAAAGCCAAACCCTTTGCCGTAGAGTCGATTCCAACTCATAGCAGCCCTATAGGACAGAGTAGAACTGCCCCACAGGGTTTCCAAGGAGTGGCTAGTGGATCCGAACTGCCAACCTTTTGGCTAGCAGCCGAGCTCTTAACCACTACACCACCGGGGTTCCAGGTAGACCCTAAATCCAATGACAAGTGTGCTTATAAGAGATACACAGAGGAGAGACACACAGAGGGAAAGGGCATGTGAAGACTGAGGAGAGACTGGAGTGTTGCAGCCACAAGCCAAGGAATGCCCAGAGCCCCCAGAAGCTGGGGTATACAAAGAAGGATTCCCCCCTAGAAACTTCAGAGGGAGCACAACCCTGTTGACACCTTCAGTTCAGACTTCGGGCCTTCAGAACTGTGAGAGAATACATTTCTGTTGTTTTAAGCCACCAAATCTGTGGTAATCTATTACAGCAGCCATATGAAACTAATACAGGGCACAAGAGTGTGTTGGGTCCTGATGGTTCAGTGTTGGGCTATAGGGCACAATCTAACTGTGGGATGGAATGTTTTGGTACATGATGGTTGGCCTTCCTACTTCCTCTGCACAGAGACATCTAAGACTCTGTTGGGAGGCCTAGAAGGCTAGCCCACCAGAATCCTGGTCTTGACCGTAAGTAGATCCAAGATGATCAAGGGTTTCCAATTAGAACATTATGGATATCCAAGACTCAGGGCAGCGTGGGCCCCATCAGAGGCCATAGAAAGAGAATACGCTCTGAGACATGAAGTTAACATCTTGTGCCCACTGACCTGGCTGGCACCCCCACCCCACTCCCCCCTTGCAGGGAAAAGTCTGTCCCTGAGCTGCCCAGTGGTAGCTTCTACTGCCTTGGGGTGCCAATCGCAACAGGTTTCTGCCACCCAGTTGGAAGATGAAACCACTGAAACCTCTCCCCCTCTCTCTCTGACTGCTTGGGAGCAAGACCTCCTAGACACCAAATCCTTCTTCAAAGTATTCATTAAGCACCTAATGTGCACCAGGCACTGTGCTAGGCATTTTACTCAGGTTGGGATATTTGGGGGACTCGATCCCCAGGACTCAGGTGGAAGGAGTGAGACACCCATTATACACAGCAGTTTCATCACATTGGGAGCACTTATTCCACTGCCTCCTTCCTGGGATGGGCTTTCAGGCCTCAGGGAACTGAAGAAGGCTCCTCCCAAGTAATCCTACCTGTCTGCTCCTCCCAAAGATGATGGACCATCCCTGTCCTAGGCTGGGCCAGCTGCACTTGGCTGTGATTAATGGCCTCTATTAACAGCAAATTGTAAACTGATCAAGTACACAGTGCCCATGTAGAACTCACCCCTGCTGAGTTCCACACCAGGGAATACTGTTTAACCCCTGAAACCTCCCCACCTTCCCTAGTTTGAGAGACACCGTGTCAGAGAATGGCTTTACCAGGCCAGGGACTTCAAAATACCACGGACACAGCAAACAACTCCATTAGCTCCTTAAGGAAAGGTTCAAATCCTAAAACCTGATTTCACATAGGGGTAGAGGTTGGAGGAGGCAAGCTCGAGGCTGTAGACAGGGAAGCTATTTTCAACCAGCCTCAGAGAAATTCCAGAGCTCACTCTGTCCAACAGCTAGCTGGGTGCCCTTGGGTAAGTCACTTCCCCCTGTCTGGGCCTGGGTTTTCTTACCTGTTAAATGAGGAGTTCAGCTCAAAACAATTCCCTACTCTAACCAGCAGACTTATAATTGGCTCTGACCACAGAAATCTTTTACAAAGGTCACACTCCAGGACTTCCTCCCTTTCCTTCATTCCCTGAAAAAGCCCAGCAAATAAGACACCCACCCCACCCCACCCCTACCCTCATCTGACTAACCAGCTAGATCGGCTCCTTTAAATCAACTATTAAAAAAAAAAAAGAAAAAGAAAAAAACATCCAGTTGCCATCAAGTCAATTTTGACTCAGGGCAACTCGTGTGTCAGAGTAGAATTGTGTTCCATAGGGTTTTCAATGGCTGATTTTTCAGAAGTAGATAGCCAGGCATTTCTTCCAAGGTACTCCTGGGTAGGTTTGAACCTCCAACTTTTTGGTTAGCAGCCTAATGTGTTAACCCTTTGCACTATCCAGGCCTAAGTCAACTATAGGCATTTTTAAAGTGACGAGCAAACATGGATGCCAGAGAGGGCTATGAGCTTCATAACAAAAAGAAACCCTCCCACTTCTGATACGTTTTAACTTTCCAAACACCTTTTGGAGTCCCTGTTTTATCCTTAAAAGGCTATGAGGTGTATAGGGTTTAGTTTAACCCATTGAACAGCTGAGAAAACTGAGGTCCAGAGAGATGACTTAAACTACGGTGACTGGCAGTTCTCCTGCCTGTGAGTTAGGGCCTCAGCCCCCTCCCGGGTAGGTTCTGCCTTACAAAGCCCCTGAGAGCGTGAGCCGAAAGCCTCTAAAACCAACAGATCCCTCCAGCTATGAGTGCAATTTTAGGTAAGTAATCTCCCTCGTGTGAAGTGATTATGTGTAAAAACGGCGGATTAGAGCCTCCGCGCTGCTAGATCGCTGGAATCAGCAGGATAGCGTCTCCACCCGCCCGGGCAGCGGGTGAGGACGCGGAGCCGGGACCTCGCGGCGCAGTAAATCGCCGCCAGCGCCGTGAATCGCCTCCGGCGCCTGGAGCCCAGCGCCCAGACACCACCACCCCCAACCCCCGCTGTGGATTCCGGCTCGCTTTCTGAGACCTTAGTTTCTTGCTTCAAGCCCGCCGCCCACGTAGAGGCGCCAAGGTCGAGAGTCCGGGACGCCCCTAAGAGATCCATCTCAACTTCCCCAGAAAAAGGAGGAGACAGCTTCTACTACGTTTCTCTGCCGAAATGCTTCCAGGCTCAGTCTGGGAAGGCGAGTGGGCGGCTGACTGGAGGGTGGATGTCCGTAGAGATCAGTCGTATTTCTCCCCAGGTTAATTACCTCGGGGAGGGAATTTAAGCTGGGATACTCTGTGCCTGTCCCGAGTACAACAAGCCTTGTCGTCTAGCGAGAGCATCTCAGTCTTCTCAGGTGACAGCTGCTGGCTGTGAGTGAAATGTTCTTATTCTGGGGGCGACACCTACCCCTAGGGCCGCCTGGGCCCTGGGCGGAGCCTCCTGGGGTAGACGGCCGGGGATTGGTTGGAAAGAATGTGAGGTTATTTGTGAATGGGGCTAGGGTGGACCACATTAGGGCCGAGAGGGTGAGTACTGAAAGGAATCCCTCCTTGGCCAGCCCCACCCTGTTCAGCCCCAATGCAATGCAGTTGCCCTTTGCATCTGTCTACACGGGGCAAAAATTTAACCTTTCCATTTTTGCACTGGCTAAATGAGTGTCGTGTCTAGCACAGGCCTGACACACAGAAGGCATTTGATACCTGTTGGTTGAATGTATCTGTGTCCATCGGCATGTTTGTCTCCTAGCGGAGCTGCGTTCTCAGATTCGGCATTTCCACCAAATGGTTACAATTGTCACACGTGCTACTAATAAAAATTCAAGTATCCCAATGGTTGCACCATTCCCTTTTAGAGATAACTTAGAGTTGATTCAGGATTATTCCTATCGTGATGCCATTCACGCTCTCGTGTTCTGATATTCTGTCCTGAGTGGAAGAGATTGTAAGGACACTTGTTGTTTGACTCTTCTGATATTAGCTCCTGGTTTCATCTTGGGGGATAACCTGGGGCTGACAGTCAAGGTGTCCTGACCTCTCAAGCCAACAAGCAGGAAAGACACTCAAATTAGGTCCGTGGGACTGACTCTGGATCCTGGGATCTGAATATTGAATAGAGACTTAAGGATACAGGAACCCGTTGCCGACTCATAGCGACCCTACAGGCCAGAGTAGAACCGCTCCCCAGGATTTCCAAGGCTGTAATCTTTATGCAGGCAGATTGCCACATCTTTCTCTGCGGAGCGGCTGGTAAGTTCGACCCATCGACCTTTCAATTAGCAGCCCAGCGCTTAACCACTGCGCCAACAGATGCCCCTTTAAGGATGCAGAAGAAACCCATGTAAACTCAGTTGCCACTGTGGAATGCCATTAGAGGGCGCTCTAGTTTCTGCCCTCTTCATGGGTTGCTCTTCAGCCATTTCTTAGATTGTATGAATTTCCCACTTCTTTCCAAAAATACTCCCTTTTAACTTAATCATATCCGCAAAGACCCTTTTCCAAATAAGGTCACATTTACAGGTTCCAAAGATTAAGGGGAAATATCTTTGGGAGGAGGGGCATTTTTCAGCCCCCCACACCCTTCAAATAAGTATATACTGTATCCTCGTGGCAGTGGGGAACCACCGGAAGATTTCAACTGGCAGAGTACCATGTGAGATTTCATTTCTAGACTAAATGTGAACTTCTCTCAAATCCCGTGGGAAGTTCAACTCCCTGCCCAAGTTTTCTGAAAAGTCCCAGCATTTCATAAGCTTTTGTCACTTATGGCTCTGTGTTCCCCTGGATTCTGTTTCTCATATATTATTCTATACCCAGAACCCAGTTGCCATCAAGTTGATTCCAACTCATGGAGATCCCATGTGTATCATAGTAGAACAGTGCTCCATTGGGTTTTCAGTGGCTGTTTTTTTTGAAAGTAGATCACCAGGCCTTTCTTCCAAGGAACCTCTGGGTGGACTCAAACCTCTAACCTTTTGCTTATCCTCTACGGTCCTACTCAAACACAGAATTCAACCATTTTTCCTCAGTCTTCACTCAAAATAAATTAAAAAAAAAATTTTTTTTTTATTATTCTTCAGGTGAAGGTTTACAGAACAAATAGTTTCTCATTAAACAGTCAGTACACATATTGTTTTATGACATTGGTTAACAAGCCCACAACATGTCAACCCTCTCCCTTCTTGACCTTTTTTTTTTTTTTTGGTAAAAATATACATAGCCAAAGATACACCATTTCAAAAATTTATACATGCACAGTTCAGTGACATCGATTACGTTCTTCCAGTTGTGCTGCTATTCTCACTTTAGATGAAGGTTTACAGAACAAAATAGTTTCTCATTAAACAGTATACATGTTGCCCTGTGACAATGTGACAACCCCACTACATGTCAACACTGTCCTTACTCAACCTTGGGTTACCTATCACCAGCTTTCCTGTCCCCTTCTGCCTCCTAGTCCTTGTCCCTGGACTGCTGTGCCTCATTAGTCCTGTTTTGTTTTACGGGGCTGTCCAATCCCCAGCTGAATGGTAAACCTCGGAAGTGACTTCACCACTGAGCTAAAAGGGTGTCTGGAGGCCATACTCTCAGGGTGTCTCCAGTCTCTTTCAGGCCAGTAAGTCTGGTCCTTTTTTGTGTGTGTTAGAATTTTGTTCTACATCCTTCTCCAGCTCTGTCCAGAACCCTCTGTTGTGATGCTGGTCAGAGCAGTTAGTGATGGTAGCTGGGCACCATCTAGCTGTACTGGACTCAGTCTGGTGGAGGCCTTGGTAGCTGTGGTCCATTAGTCCTTTGGACTAATCTTTTCCTTGTATCCTGTTCTCTTCATTCTCCCTTGCTCCGGAAGGGGAGAGACCAGTGGAGTATCTTAGATCGCTACTCACAGGCTTTTAAGACCCTAGACGTTACTCACCAAGGTAGAATGTAGAACATTGTCTTTATAAATTATGTTATGCCAGTTGAGCTACATGTTCCCAGAGACCATGGTCCCCACAGCCCTCAGCCCAGCAATTCAGTCACTCAGGGAGTTTGGATGTGTCTATGGGGCTTCCATGACATTTCCTTGTACAAGTTGTGCTGGTTTCCCCAGTATCGTGTACTGTCTCACCCTTCGCCAAAGATACCACTTATCTATTGCCTATTTAGTATTTCTCCCCCGCCGCTCCCATCCCTCGTAACCAGCAAAGATTGTTTCTTTTTGTGTGTAAACTTTTTCATGAGTTTTTACAGTAGGGGTCTCATACAATATTTGTCCTTTTGTGATTGACTTATTTTACTCAGCATAATGTCCTCCAGTTTCATCCATGTTATGAGATGCTTCACAGGTTCATCATTGTTCTTTATCATTGTGTGTAAGTATCATAGTTTCTTTATCCATTCATCTGTTGATGGGCATCTAGGTTGTTTCCATCTTTTTGCTGTTGTGAACAATGCTGCCATTAACATGGGTGTGCGTATGTCTCTTCGAGTAACGACTCTTATTTCTCTAGGATATATTCCTAGGAGTGGTATTGCTGGATCGTATGGTATTTCTATTTCTAGCTTTCTAAGGAAGCACCATATCATTTTCCAAGATGGTTGTATCATTTTGCATTCCCACCAGCAGCGCATAAGAGTTCCGATCTCCACGCAGCCCCTCCAACATTTGTTATTTCCAGTGTTTTTGATTCGTGCCAGTAATGCTGGGGATAGATGGTATCTCATTGTGGTTTTAATTTGCATTTCTCTAATGGCCAGTGATCGTTAGCATTTCTTCATGTGTCTGTTGGCCGCTTCAATGTCTTCTTTGGTGAAGTGTCTGTTCGTTTCCTTTGCCCTTTTTTTAATAGGATTATTTGTCTTTTTGTTGTAGAGGTGTTGGATTTTCTTGTAGATTATGGAGATTAGACCTTTGTCTGACTTGTACTGTCCA
>NW_004443971.1:15192104-15193714 GCF_000243295.1 Trichechus manatus latirostris
GAATGGAGTTGTATCCAAGTGTTTGTCTTCAATTCTGCTGATCCTGTCTTCCACCATTTCAGATCTGCTCCTTACCCCTTCTATAACACTGTCCATTTCTGAAATCTTGTTGTTTATCTTTTGGATTTCTAATTGTTGTTTTTGTGTAATTTCTAATTGTGAATTTATTTTTGGCATTTTGTTCCTGCATTATTTTCCTGAATCTTCCTTTTTTTTTCTGTATTTTCCTTTAATTTGTCTGCCTTTTCCATGGATTTGTCTATTTTTTCCTTCTTTTTGTCTGTTTTTTGCTTCAACTCTTGGATAATTCTGAGTATTAGAGATTAGAATTCCCTATCAGGTAGTTCTAGTGCCTTTTCTTCCACTGGAAAGTCATCTGGTGTTTTATTTTAGATGCCTACTGGAACCATCCTGTCCTGTTTTTGTAAATGTTTTGATATTGTCTGCTGTCTTCGGGGAATTCAGTAGTTGTCTTTCTCATTTATTGATTGTAGATTTGTTTGTTTCATCCTTTTTTTTTTATTTCGCTATGTCTGAGCGGGCAGGCTGTGTGTTCTTTGTTGTTTGCTCGTCTGTGGGCATGATACTTTTCACCTCCTTCTCCATCTGACAGGGTCACTCGCTCCAATATGGTACAGCAGGGCAGGTCTAGCTGAAGAGGAGTTGCTGGGATGGGTTATTTGTGGTACTTACTACAGCCACCAGGATGGGTCGGTAATCAGTGCAGGGCAGGTTCTGGTAGGCCACACCTGTGCTGCTTGGTGATGTGTTGTTAAGCGCACGGTGCAGGTAGGCAGGATGGAGGGGGGAGATTGTGATGTGTGGAGCTAAGATGGGTATGGGAAAGAGGAGAGAGGAACAGGAACCAAAAACATACAAACAAACAAAAAAGAGTGCTAAGGGAGCTTGCTGTTGGAGTGGAAAGATGAGAGACTTTGAAATGGAGGAAAACAAAAAGGAGAAGAAGAAGAAAAAGAAAAGAATGAATAAATAAAAATTAGAAAGAAAAAGGAACAGCAAAGTTCCCAGGGATCTCACTGGTGTGGCTACAAGGTCTGGGGAAGTTGTTCCCAGGTGTTGAAGTACAGCCTAGTTAGAAGGCGTGGAGGTATTCAGTGCCAGGTATTCAAGGGACAGGAAGAAAAGGAAGGTATAGGGAGATGAGAAACTAAGTAATGAAGAAAGCCAAAGTGGGACAAAGAGGGAAAAGAAAACAAAACAAATTAAAACTATAAGAACAAGAAAAGCCCTCAAAAAACAGAAAAAAAAAAAAAAAAACCACGAAAAAGAAATGCTCTCAGGGATCCCTCTGCACATCTGCACAACCTGAGGGGGTAGGTCCCAAGCCGCGTAGCACTGCCTGGCCAGAACAGGCTCCCAACTCGAGATAAGAAAAAGAAAACAAACAATTCAAAACAAACAAACAATAAAAAAGCCCTGGGATCCCACCAGCGTGGCAGCACAGACCGGGAAGCAGTTCCACACTCAAACGGAACTCCGCAGCCCCTTAGGAAGAAGCAAAGGTGGTGCACGGAGCCAGGTATTTGAGTGAAAAGAGGGGGAGGTGGTGAGAGGTAAGGAAGAAATCAAAAGAAGTGGAAAAAAGCAAC
>NW_004443971.1:15194603-15199727 GCF_000243295.1 Trichechus manatus latirostris
GGAGCAGAGTGCATCCTTTGGACTGGGGTCCCTGTGCTGAGAAGCTCCTGGTCCAGGGGAACACCGAACAGAAGAAGGCTAACAGAGAGAAAAAGCCTTCTCCTGGAGCTGATGCACTGAATTTGGACTTTTAGCCTACTTTGACTGTGAGGAAATAAACTTCTCTTCGTTAAAACCATCCACTTGTAGTATTTCTGTTATAGCAGCACCACATGACTAAGACAGCAACCCAATGCTGATTTCTATGAAATGGAGATTAGACATACCTCCTCTCTCCAACCTTCTTACCAATTATGACACCAGGTGTCCCTCTGATGGCACTCTCTATTTCCCTACTGGGTTCAGTGATTCATTGCAGTGACCACATAGAACTCACAGACAATACTAATGATTATGGTGTTTATTAGGGAAGTAACAAGTTACAATTCAGGATCAGGAACAACTCAGGGTATGGTTCTTCAGTCAGGACAGCTTCTTGGCCATGCCCACAGGCAGGCCTCTCCCTGGCCCTTGGCCTCTTGGGCCTCTTGGCCTGCCCAGCCTCTGCCGTGCTCAGGCAAGTGTTACAAAGCTCTTTAGCTCCACTGAAGAGTGCCCAGAGGCATCCTACTCTGCCAGCAAGCCTCCTGCCTGAAAGTGCCCAGCTTTCTCTTTCCATGGGCCAGGAAGTCCACCTCGTTGTCTACTGCCAGCCTCATGGTTCTGCTGCCTCTGCTGCCACCGTTTCTGTGTTGCTGCTTCTTGCCATCTCACTCCTTATTTGGTGTTACACCTCTCTCTCTCTGTCTCCTGGATCCAGGAAGTTCTCAGCACAGGGATCCTGGGTTCAAAGGATGTACTTCACTCTTAGCTCTTCTTCCTTGGTGGTAGTGAGGTTCCCCTTTACTCTGGGATTGGCTCTCTTTTAAGCCTAGCAGGATGTCAGAACTAACCAATCCTCTCATTAGGGTTCCATGCACCTTATTTGCATGGTCCTGCCCCTGCAGGGTTCCATGCACCTCATTTACATTATTAGCACACTGTCCAATCCCCTTGGTAGGCCACAAGTACCTTATTTGCATAGTCCTACCAAATCATTGTGTGGGAGGCAAAAAGATTAGAAGGGGGCCGTATTAAGTAATTCACTGCACTGCAGTCAGCCAGTTAGCTTCTGTTGCTTACAGCCTGTCATGGATTGAACTGTGTCCCCTAAAAATATCTGTCAACTTGGCTAGGCCATGATTCACAGTATTGTGTGGTTGTCTACCATTTTGTCATCTGATGTGATTTTCTTATGTGTTGTAAATCCTACCTCTATGATGTTAATGAGGTAGGATCAGCAGCAGTTATGTTAATGAGGCAGAACTCAGTCTACAAGGTTAGATTGTGTCCTAAATCAATCTCTTTTGAGATACAAAGAGAGAGGCCAAGACTTTTTTGGTAAAGTCTTTTGATGAACAAAAGTTTCTAATTTTTATGAGGTCCTATTTATTTATTTTCTCTTGCTGTTTGTGCTTTTGTTATTATATTAGATACTCCATTGTTGAAAGCTAGGCCCGACAGCGTTGCCTCTGCTTGTTCTTCTAAGAATATTATGGTTTTAGTTTACACATTTGGGTCCTTAATCTATTTTGAATTTGTTTTTGTGTATGGCGTGAGGCATGGGTCCTGTTTTCATTTTTCTGCATGTGGAAATCCAATTTTCCTAGCACCATTTATTGAAGAGACTCTTGTTTACCCATCAAATGGACTTAGCACCCTTGTCACAAATCAGTTGACCAAAGAGTGTAGCTTTATTTCTGGACTCTCAGTTCTATTCCATTGGTCTATGTGTCTATTGCTATACCAGTACCAAGCTGTTTTGATTACTATAGCTATATAGTAAGTTTACCCCGGGTGGTACAAATGGTTAACTTGCTCAGCTGCTAACGGAAATGTTGGCAGTTGGAGTCCACCCAGAGGCACCTCAGAAGAAAGGCATTGCAAGCTACTTCTGAAAAATCAGCCATTGAAAATCTTACAGAGCACAGTTCTACTCTAATACACATGGGGCCGCCGTGAGTCAGAATCGACTTGATGGCGACTAGGTTTTTTGGTTGTTGTTCTGTTTTGTTTTGATTTTTGTTTTTTGGCTATTTCTAATTAGATTTTTTTTTTCTTCTTTTCTTACTCTTAAGTTTTGAAAATTCTTTATACATTCTAGATACTAGTCCTCTGTTGGAAGTGTGATTTGCAAATATTTTCTCCCAGTCTGTAGTTTGTCTTCTCATTCTCTTGACAGGGTCTTGTGCAGAGCAAAACGTTTTAATTTTGGTGAAGTCCAATTTATTAATTTTTTTTCTTTTATGGATTGTGCTTTTGGTGTCAAACCTAAGAACTCTTTGCTTAGCCCTAGATTCCAATAACTTTATCCTGTGTTTTTTTTTTTCCCCTAAAAAAACTTATAGTTTTAGATTTTACACTTAAGTCTATAATCCATTTTGAGTTAATTTTTTTTTTTTAAATAAGGTGTAAAACTTAGGTCAAGATTCATTTTTTGCCTGGGATGTCCAATTTTGCTTACAGATGCTCCAACACCACTGGTCGAAAAGGCTACCTTTCTTTTCCTCCATAGAATTGCTTTTACACCTTTGTAAAAAATCAGCTGGGCATGCACGTATATTAAAAAGCAAACACGTACGATGAGTGTAATGAGAGGAAAGCACGGGGTGTATGGGACTATATATCCAGGGAAACTAAGTTAGTCCCTCTCCTTTTCTCTTTCCCAAATCGGCCTGTGCATGCTTTCATCCATAGTTTAGTGAATTTTCTCAGAGGTGAGTCTCATTCTTCTTCCAGAAGATCAGTCCTTTTTTGTATAGGTCTGCTCTGGGACGGTTAACATCTCAAACCCACAACCTCACCTGCATCCTCAAAGCCTGTCTTAGTCGGGCAGCAAATCTTTTGCTGAACTTCTGAAATGGTTTCTGTTTTGAATAAACAACTATGTTGTTGTTGTTGGGCACCGTCAAGTTGGTTCTGACTCACAGCGACTCTATGTACAACAGAACAAAGCACTGCCCGGTCCCGCACCATCCTCACAATCGTTGCTATGCTTCAGCCCATTGTAGCAGCCACTGTGTCATCCATCTTGTTGAGGGTCTTCCTCTTTTTCGCTGACCCTCTACTTTACCAAGCATGATGTCCTTCTCCAGGGACTGGTCCCTCATGATAACATGTCAAAAGTATGTGAAACGAAGTCTTGTCATCCTTGCTTCTAATGAGCATTCTGGCTGTACTATAGTCATATAAACCACAGTCGTTTTGAATTCAAGTTCTCCTTGGACAGAAGCCATCAGAAAACCAAATGAATGGGAAGGCGCTTTGTGAACAATGAAGCACCATATAGACATAGTATTACTACTGTTCTTTGAGGAAGAATTAAGGAAAAAGAGTGGGATCGCTGAACACCGCCGAAACCCAACCAGTGGGAGAAAAACGATATGGATTCTGTAAGGAGAGGCATCTGACCCTATGTGGTACAGGGTAGAGAACTGTGATCATGAAATCAAGCCAACAAAGTAGAGCTCTAGTCTTGGCTCTGATGCTTATTACTTGATCCTTCTCTGAGATCTTTTTTGTTGTTGTTGTTGAGAATATACACAGCAGAACATGCACCAATTCAACCATTTCTACATGTACAATTCAGTGACATTGATTTATATTCTTCAAGTTATTCAATCATTCTCATCCTCCTTTTTCAGTTTGTTCCTCTGTCATTAACCTAAACTCACTGCCCCCTAAATTTCCTATCTAATCTTTCAGAGACTCAGCTTCTTTATAAAAAGTGGCAAAGCAATGCTACTCTTCTCACTAAATGTTTTTCTTTTGGAAAATAGTTATTCTTCATCAAAATATGTTTATGCTAATATATATGGGTTTATTATCATTATATTTAAACAAATTAATAAATATGTTTAAAGTTTCTCGGTTTTAATTTTCATACTATAAATTTAGATAGATATGGCTCACATAAACAAAATCTCTTTGGGGAGTTCAGTAATTTTTAATACTACAAAGGGGACCTCAGGTCAAAAAGTTTTAATTTGTTTTACATTTTTATAAATCTCCTTAAGGCCTGGTTTAAGAGAAGCTGTCTAGATTCTCACATCTGCTTCTGTATTCCTCAATAAATTAAGCTTAGAATTACCACATGACCCAGCAATTCCACTCGTAGATATATACCAAAAAGAACTGAGGGCAGGTCAAAGCCCTGCTGGAAACTTAATCTCTCTTTCAGAAAACTAGGGCAGCGTGCGCATTGCACAGCAACGAAACCTCTTGCCCAAGAGATTTTGAGCGGAGTTGAGAACAGCAGTGCCCTGCTCAAAGATGGCAGCTGACTGCGTCGCTTTAATTGCATGTCACTCCCCACAGTCCTGCCAATAATCCAGTCTCATGCATCAGGCTCCTGAAAGGGTCACTACTCCTCTTCCAAGTCTCCCATTCCAGTGCTTTGTCCCATAGTTTTTCCCAGTCTGGTTATCGTTCTGGATCACCCAAATTTTAAAAAAATTCAGGTCTGTTACGGTTTCACTGTGTCGGCCATGACTGAACCAGTTTGAACAGGTTTAAAGCCCCGACTCAGACAGAAACTTGTGCGCAAATGTTTCTAGCAGCACTATTCACAATAGCCAAAATGTGGAAACAATCTAAATGTCCATCAACAGATAAGAGGATAAACAAAATGTTATATGGATACAATGGAATATTATTCAGCCATAAAAAAGGAATGTAGTTTTTTTTCTTTTTATTTATTCTTTTTTATTGTGCTTTAGATGAAGGTTTGTAGAGCAAATTAGTTTCTCATTAAACAATTAATAGACATGTTGTTTTGTGACATTAGTTGCCAACCTCACGACATGTCAACACTCTCCCCTTCTCCACCTTGGGTTCCCCAATACCTTCCTGCCGTCTTGTCCTTGCCTCTGGGCTGGTGTGCCCATTTAGTCTTGTTTTGTTTTATGGGCCTGTCTAATCTTTGGCTGAAGGGTGAACCTCAGGAATGACTTCAGTACTGAGTCAAAAGTGTGTCCAGGCACCATACTCTCAGGGTTTCTCCGGTCTCTGTCAGACCAGTAAGTCTGGTCTTTTTTTTTTTTTTTT
>NW_004443971.1:15199827-15210659 GCF_000243295.1 Trichechus manatus latirostris
TGTGTGTGTGTGTGTGTTAGAGTTTTGTTCTACGTTTTTCTCCGGTTCTGTCTGGGACCCTCTATTGTGATCCCTGTTTCAGCAGTATGTGGTGGTAGCCGGGCACCATCCAGTTGTGCTGGACTCAGTCAGTCTGGTGGGGCTGTGGTACTTGTGGTCTCTTTTGGACTAATCTTTCTCTTGTGTCTTTGGTTTTCTTCATTCTCCCTTGCTCCAGATGGGGTGAGACCAGTGGAATATCTTAGATGGCTGCTCAAAGCATTTAAGACCTCAGATGCTACTCACAAAAGTAGGATGTAGAACATTTTCTTTATAAACTGTGTTATGCCAGTTGAGCTAGCTGTTCCCCGAGACCATGGTCCCCAGAGCCCTCAGCCCAGTAATTTGATCCTTTAGGGAGTTAGGATGTGTCTGTGGAGCTTCCATGACCTTGCCTTGGTGAAGATGCACTGGCTTCCCCAGTATTGTGTGGGGATGTACTTTGATACATGCTATGATACATGAACCTTGAAAACATTATGTTAAGTGAAATAAGCCAGACCACAAAAGGACAATTATTATATAAGCCCACTTACACGGAATATCTAGAATTAAGTAAATGCATAGAGACAGAAAGCAGGTTAGTGGTTACCAGGGGCTGGGCAAAGGGAGGAATGGGAGTTACTGCCAAATGCGTGAAGAGCTTCTGTTTGGGGTGATGAAAAAGTTTGGAAAGGTGGATAGTGGTGATGACTGTATAACATTGAAAGTGTAACTAATGCCACTGAATTGTATACTTAAAAATGATTAAAGTGGCAAATTTTTTATCATATATGTTTTACCACAATAAAAAAAATTTAAGTTTTAAAGGGGTTATTCTAAGAAAATACCTTTGGGGGGAAGCTGAGGCTCCGATGAAGGAGTGCTCAGACAGGAGTGAGTGGTAGAGTTCAGGCTAGAACGCAGATCTTGTGATTTCTGGTGCCAGGGACTTAACGTAAACATCCCCTCTCCTCCACCTAATGCGTTACTGCGAGCTGAAACAAGTAAGCAAAACCAAGATACCTGACATGGTTAGGAAAATCAAAACCAAAAAGTGAACCATTATCCCCAGGTGGCGCAAATGGTCAAGTGCTCAACTGCTAACTGAAAGTTTGATGGTTCAAACTCACTCAGAGGTGCCTCAGAAGACAGGCCTGGTGATCTGCTTTTGAAAGGTCATAGCCTTGAAAACCCTATGGAGCACAGTTCTGTTCTGCACAAGTGGGGGCGCCTTGATTTGGAATTGACTCCACGGCAACCAACTCCAGCACCCTCGACTTCCATAGAGCCAGGAAGCCTGTGCCCAGAGAAGCACATGCAGTTGTCAGAGCTCAACCAAGAAAGACGCAATGTAGCTGGAAGGAACACTGTACAAGACCATATCACAGTGCCGCTGACAGTTCCGGAGGCTAAAAATTCAAATCAGTGTCTTGGCCTTGTTGATTCCTTCCTTGTCAGTAGCCCTGGGTGTTCTTGGTTCCTTGACTTGTAAAGGATCCTCACATGACGTCTTGTGTCTAATCTGCTCTTTTTATAACTCAGAAGTGATTAGATTTAGAACCATTAACATAACACAGAAAACCCTATCTCTAAACAGGATTACATCCACAGGTGAAAGGGTTAAGTTTCCAACACATGTTTTGTGGGGGGATAAATTCAGTCCATAACAGATACTTAATGACTACTTGCTGATTGAGTGACTGGCATAAAGGAGCCCCCCTATTTAAATTTACATGACTGGCATAAAGGAGGCACCCTATTTAAATTTACGTACGTGTGTGTGTGTGTGTGTGTGTGTGTGTGTGTGTCTGTTAGACTGGGCAGAGTTTATGTCATTTCTTTAACTTTAGATAGAATAATGCTTTTATTTAAAGTTTTGTTCAATTAAAGTGTAATCATTTTTTGGTTAAGTGTGGCCTTAGTTACTTGGTGTTAGGGGAGCAGTGTGTCTGTGAAAATGCAGGTTTGGGGTCATGACAGCAAAAAGCGTAGCTGTCCAGGCAGACAGGAAGCCTGTACCCAAGCTGGGAGAGTGTGCTGCATGGCAGGGCAACCCTGCCCTCCGCTCAGTGCCTCCTTCCCCGATGTCTGAGAACTCCCGTTGCAATCAGAGAGAGGAGAGATGCTCAGTGTATCCCAGGCTGGCGCCCACCTAGTCCCAAGGACATCCTAGGGCATATGACCTTAAAAAGAGGTGGGTCCAGGGCTCCTCTGTACCTGAAGTTACCACATCTCAGAGCATGTTACATGTGTCCGAATTCTATCATTTGAGTTTATTGTGTTTAGGTTGGATGATCCCTGCTTGTAGCTATTCTCTGGTAGGGCTAAAACATGGTTGCTAACGCAAAAATTAGGAAGTTGATCACCTTATAGAAGCTCGAGGCCACAGAACACTAGACAGATAAGCCTTGTTGGGGATTAGAGGAAGGAAAGATGCGTGTAGCTAATGCCGGGAGGTGTAGGCACGGTTTGGGTGATGACAGCAGCCCAGCCCCTGTCCAGGAGCACCAAGAGTGAGCACAGGGAACGAGGAGGAACCCAGACCCTTTGCTCTGGCACGGATGCCAAGACCAGGCCTTCTAAGGCCAAACTGATGTTAGGGTCATTGGGGTAAAAACAGGTACAAGAGAGGGGAGCCAAAGGTTTGGGTTTTGCTTCAATCATAGAGCATCAAACTTGGATTCGAAAGCAAGGGGACAGGAGGAGACAGGAGGAAGCCCACAGAGCTTTGTTTGGTCCTCTCTGCTGGAGAGAGCATGGGGACAGTGGTAGTTCAGTGGTAGAATTCTCATCTTCCATGCAGGAGACCCGGGTTCAATTCCCGGCCAAGGCACCTCATGTGGAGCCACCACTCATCTATCAGTGGAGGTTTGTGTATTGCTGTGACGCTGAACAGGTTTCAGCAGAGCTTCCAGACTCAGACAGACTAGGAAGAAAGGTCTGGTGATCTACTTCCAAAAATCAGCCAGCAAAAACCCTGTAAATCACAACAGTCTGATCTGCAACCGATCATGGGGATGGTGCAGGATTGGGCAGGGTTTTGTTCTGTCGTGCATGGAGTTGTTGCGGGCCGACTCGATGGCCGCTAACAACACCAGCAGCTGGGGGGAGTACATTTCTGAGGTTGCCTGGTCCCAACCCCAGTCAGTGAGCCCCAGGCTAGGAGCTCACCACCCATTCCTTAGCTCACATCCTGATTCTATGTCACAAAGGTCTGGCTCTGGCTGACTCTCCACCCTCCTTCCTCATTTACTTGCCCTGAGTTCAAGCCAGACGGAGCCATCTGCTTTTTCCCTTCGTGCATTGCCCTGCATTTTCCCAGCACCATCTCTTTGCTCTTCCTACATCCCCTCTGCGCAAAATGCGCCCCCCCCCGCCCCGATCGTTGCCCTGCTCCTGCATTCTGTTTCCAAATCTAGCCCACTCTTCCTTGGCAGTGCTACTTTTCTGTTTACTGCTGTACAAATTATCACAAACTGAGTAGTTTAAACTGCACCTATTTATTATTTTATAATGCTATAGGTCAGAAGTCCGATATGGATGTCATTGAACTAAAATCAAGATGTCGGCAGGGCTGTGTTTCTCCTGGAGGCTCCAGAATCTGTTTCCTTGTCTTTACCAGCTTCTAGAGACCACCCACATTCCTTGGCTCATGTCTTCTTCTTCTAGTCAAAGCCAGCAATGGAGCGTCTCTCTCACCCTGCTTCTGTTGTCACCTCTTCTCTGACCACAGCCAGAAAAGACTCTCCACTGTTAAGGACTAATGTGGTTACACTGGGCCCACCTGGATAATCCAGTATAACTTCCCCATCTCAAGGACCTTAACTTCATCACATCTGCAAGGTCCCTTTCCCATGTAAGGTACCATATTCACAGGTTACAGGGATTAGGACATGGACGTCTTTGGGGAGGCATGATTCAGCCTACCACCCTGGCCCAGGCCCCCACCTCCCGCAAGGCCTCCTCTCTACCATTCTGGGCTCCCCTAGGCTTTGGTCTAGGTTTCCCACGGGCCTCTTCTGGGTGTGCCACAGCCCTGGTCTTCCCCAGCACAGCTCTTATCACCCTGTGTCTAGTTACCGAGTGCTGCCATAACACAAATACAGGTGGGTGGCTTTAAAGAACAGATATTTATTTTCTCATAGTTCAGGAGGCTAGAAGTCCGAATTCAGGGTGTGGCTCTTGGGGGAGATCCTTCATGGTCTATTTCAGCTTCGAGTATCTGCCAGCAATCCTTGGAGATTCATCTGTCTCCATCATCCGTCTTCCGCTTTGCCTTGTGTGTCTGTGTCCATTCTGCTCCATTTGTAACTCAGAAGTGATTAGGTTTAGAACCCACTAAATTAACATAACAAAGAAAACCCTATTTCCAAATATGATTACATTACCAGGTATTTAAAAAAAAAAAAAAAAACCTGTTGCTGTTGAGTCAACTCTGACTCATAGTGACCCCGTAGGACAGAGTAGAACTGCCGCATAGGGTTTCCAAAAAGCAGCTGGTGGATTCAAAGTGCCGACCTTTTGGTTAGCAGCCAAATTCTTAACCACTGCGTCACCAGGGCTCCATTTACAGATATAGGGGCCAGCATTTCAATACATATTTTGGGGACAATTCAGTCTGTACGCCCTGAATTGTAATTTTTTTCCCTTTTTTAAAAATTGTGCTTTAAGTGAAAGTTTACAGAGCAAATTAGTTTCTCACTCAAAAATGTACGCACAGATTGTTTTGTGATATTTGTTGCAGTCCCTGCCTTGTGTCAGCACTCTCCCCTTTTGCCTTTCCCTCCTGGGTTCCCTGTCCATTCATCCAGGTTTCCTGTCCCTTCCCGCCTTCTCGTGTCTTTGTTTTTGGGTAGGTATTGCCCATTTGTTCTTGTATACTTGATTGATCTAAGAAGCACTTGCCTCACGTGTGTTATTGTTTGTTTTATAGGCCTGCCTAATTTTTGGCTGAAAGGTGAACTTTGGGAGTGGCTTCAGTTCTGAGTTAGAAGGGAGTCTGGGGGACAGTCTTGGTGGTTCCTCCCATCTTTGTCAGACCAGTAACTCTGGCCTTTTTTGTGAATTTGATCTTTTGTTCTACATTTTTCTCCTGCTTGGTCCAGAACCCTCTATTGTACTCGCAGCTAGAGAGGTCGGTAATGGTGGCTGGGCACTATCTAGTTCTTCTGGTCTCGGGGTCACGTAGGAGGTCATGTAGGCTGTGGTTCATGTGGTCCATTAGTCCTTTGGACTAATTGCTCCCTTGAGTCTTTAGCTTTTTTTCCCCTCTCCTTTGCTCTGGACTATAAGAGACAGATAGTCGTATCTCAGATGGCCATTCACAAGCTTTTAAGACCCCAAATGCTACTCACCAAAGTAGAATGTAGAACATTGTCTTTAAGAGCTAAGTTGTGCCAGTTGATGTAGATGTCCCCTGAGTCTATGGTCCTTTGTCTTCGAGCCTGGGAACTTTATCCTGTGAGGTGTTTAGTTATGTCTAAGAGGTTTCCCTGACCGTACCACTTGTGTGCTCTGATTGTCTATATTAATATGTTAGGAGCACCTACAGTCACATATTTAGAAATTTCTACCACCAAACTTGTATCTGCCAGTGGGTGCCTGAATTGTAATTGCTTGTTGATCTGTCACTTTCCTGCAATAAACTTCAAGCTTCATGAGAGCAGGGGCAAGGTCTGTCTTGTTTACTGATATACTCCTAGCACCTAGCACAGTGCCTGGCACATAGTGTTCAAAAAATATTTTTTGGTGGAAAAACTTCTATGGTACATCACTTTCTTTCTCTTTTTATTAAAATAATTTATTTTATTTTTGTTGTTACTGAGAATATACACAGCAAAAACATACAAATTCAAGTTTCTACGTGTACAATTCAATGATATTGATTACGTTCTTCAAGTTGTGCAACCATTTTCACCCTCCTTTTCTGAGTTGTTCCTCCCTCATTGACGTAAACTCACTGCTCCCTAAGGTTTCTATCTAATCTTTCCAGCAGCTATTGTCAGTTTGACCCCATGTAAAACCAAAACCCATTGCCATTGAGTGGATTCTGACTCATAGTGACCTTACAGGACAGAGTAGAGCTGCCCTATAGGGTTTCCAAGGAGCAGCTGGTGGATTTGAACTGCCAACCTTTTTGGTTAGCAGCCAAGCTCTTAACTATTGCGCCACCAAAGCTCCTTGATCCCATATAGATAGATCTTAAAAGAGCTCAATGCTCAAGGCAGACATTCCTCTCTAGTTAAGCTAAATTATTGTTTGGTTTTAAGAAGACTTCAGGGAATATATTGGGTTTAAAGTTTAAAGATTATCTAAGGGCAATAGTTTCAGTGGTTCATCCTGCCTCCATGGCTCCAGAAAGTCTGGATTCTAGGAGAATTTGAAATTCTGTTCTGCATTTTCCCCCTGTGACACATCACTTTCTATATTAAAGTACATTTTGGACATATGAGTTCTCCTACTAGACCATCTGTGCCTTGAAAGTGGGGTTCACGTGTGGCTTCTGCTGTATGCCCGGGGCACCTCGAGCCATGCCTGGCTCATGGATGTACTTGGCACGTGCTTGTGGAACTGAGGTAAATGAATCAGTGCTGACTCATCTCAATGGCAGGGCTCTTAAACAGGGCACACTGAGGATGCGTGAGAATGAGGTGCTCTGGGTCAGGTAGGGCTACTTGGGGAAGGTTTCTGGAAGAGAAGTGTTTGGGGCAGAGGTTTGAAAGAGATGAAGGATAAGGATTGACAGGGCCGAGGGGCTGATGACATTGTGCAGAGGACTGGTATGAGCAAAGTCAAACGTAGGAGACAGCTGATGGGGAGTAACCAGAGATGAGATGGGCTGGGGGAGGGCAGTCATGGCGACCAGGGCTTGAGTGCCAGGAGGGTCTGGATTGGATACCAGGGTGCTGGGAGGGATTGCTGAGCAATAAGTTAACCCTTGCTGAAAACATGACTGGAGGAAGACAGGGTGGAACCAGGACAGAGGAAGGGCATATATTTCAGGGAGCAGAGCACTAGCCTAGGAGAGGGGAAGACAGGGTGATGATGGCTACCCTTGGGCACCCGGGAGGACTAGACTTGAGGGCAGGAAAGAGAGGAGTCAAAGAAAATCTGGCACCACAATCTGGGACCTGAGAAATGCAGGATAATGGTGCCATGAGGAAACTGGGTGACCTAGCCACTATTTGATGGGGAAGACAGGGAGCTCAGCATTAAGCATATCTAGTGTTGGGTGTCAAAGAGCCATTCATTGGAGGTGACTGAGACCAAGCCCCATGCTTATGTCCCCATGAAGGTTCCCTGCCTCCACACCAGACGTTATAGGGGCAAAAAACAAAAAACAAATTAGTTGCCATTGAGTTGATTCTGACTGATGGTGACCCCATGTGTTTCAGAACGGAACTGTGCTCCATAGGGTTTTCAAGGTGGGGATTTTTCAGAAGCAGATTGCCAGGACTTTCTTCCAAGGCACCTCTGGGTGGGTTCAAACTGCCAACCATTTGATTAGTATCCCAGTACTTAACCATTTGCATCATTCAAGAACTCCTGTATGGGGGGCAGGGGCAGGAGGGTGTTTTTCCAGCCTGAGCTGTCTCTTCTGCCCCTATGTGGTAGGTATCCTGTCTTGGCCCAGCCTGCTCATCAAAGCAGTCATTCTGACCTCCAGAATGAGCTAATGTTTCCATTTATGTTGTTGATTTGTCATTTTCCTGCAATAAACTTCAAGCTCCATAAGAGTAGAGGCCGGGTCTATCCTGTTTATTGTGCCAGACTGTTGCAGGTGCTTTGTACATACAGACTCATATCTTCACAACAACCCTATACGGCAGGTAATATTATCCCCATTTTATGGATGTGGAAACAAAGGCCCCAAAGGATAAGTCAACCACCCAAATCCACAGGACTAGGAGTGAGGAGCTGGGATTCCTACCCTGGTTCTAGCTCCAAAGCCCATGAGCTTTCTATCACACTTTTGTGCCTCCTGCCCTCTCCCTCACACTGGGTTTAATTTAATTCTACTTAATTCAGTTCAGCAAACATTTCCTGAGCACCCACCAAGTCTAGGCAGTCTGCCAAGTGGTAAGGAATAGATATAAAGATGAATAAGACATAAGCAGCAGAGACAAACACAAACCCAACCACCTCCAGACACAGTGTCTGTCACAGTGCACAGTACCCGGGAGGGGCTTAACTCCACGTGGATGCAGCCCACGTGGACGCAGCCCATGTGCTGGTTTAGGCCCCCAACCTCAATGTTACAGCCCATTAATCTACTCCTTAAGGAGCCCTGGTGGTGCAGTGATTAAGCGCTCGGCTATTACCCGAAAGGTCAGGTCAGTGGTTCCAACATACCAGCTGCTCTGTGGGAGACAGATGTGGCAGTCTGCTTCCGTGAAGATTATGGCCTTGAAAACCCTATGGGGTAATTCTATTCTGCCCTATACAGGGTCACTATGAGTCAGATTCGACCCCACGGCAACAGGTTAATCCACCCCTCGGGAATCCCAAAATATCAAAGATGAAAGGGACCTTAGTATCTGTCTTAGTTATCTAGTGCTGCTGTAGCAGAAATACCACAAGTGTATGGCTTTAACAAATGGAAATTTATTCTCTAACAGTTTAAAAACCAAAAACCAAACCCGTTACCACAAGTAGATTCTGACTCATAGCAAGTTTAGGAGGATAGAAATCCGAATTCAGTGCGCCAGCTCCAGGGGACATTAGTGAGCTGAAATGGACTGGTACTGGCCATTTTGAATCAGACAATCATACGGTCTACTATGCCGGGAATGACAAATTGAAGAGGAATGGCGTGGCATTCATCATCAAAAGAATATCTCAAGATCTATCCTGAAGTACAATGCTGTCAGTGATAGGATAATATCCATACACCTACAAGAAAGACTATTATTATAATATAGTCTATAATAAGACAACTATTATTCAAATTTATGCAGCAACCACTAAAGCCAAAGATGAAGAAATTGAAGACTTTTACCAACTTCTGCAGTCTGAAATTGATTAAACATGCAATCAAGATGCATTGATAATTACTGGTGATTGGAATGCAAAAATTGGAAAGGATCAGTGGTGGGAAAATATGGCCTTGGTGATAGAAACGATGCTGGAGATTGCATGACAGAATTTTGCAAGATCAATGACTTCTTCATCGCAAATATATTTTTTCACCAATATAAATGGTGACTACACTTGTGGACCTCACTGGATGGAATACACAGGAACCAAATCTGCTTGCTGAAAGAGGACTTGAAGCACTTACTGATGAAGATCAAAGATTGCAGCCTTCAATATGGATTACACCTCAACATAAAGAAAACAAAAATCTTCACAACTGGACCAATAAGCAACATCATAATAAAGAAAAGATTGAAGTCAGGGACTTCATTTTACTTGGATCCACAATCAACATCCATGGAAGCAGCAGTCAAGAAATCAATGCCTTGCACTGAGGAAATCTGCAAAAAACCTCTTTAAAGTGTTAAAAGGCAAAGATGTCACTTCAAGGACTAAGGTGTGCCTGACCCAAACCATGATGTTTTCAATAGCCTCATATGCATGCAAAAACTGGACAGTGAATAAGAAGACCCAAGAAGAATTGATGCCTTTGAATTATGGTTTTGGTGAAAAATATTGAGTATACCATCGACTGCCAAAAGAATGAACAAATCTGTCTTGGAAGAAGTACAGCCAGAATGCTCCTTAGAAGCAAGAATGACAAGACTTCATCTCACATACTTTGGACTTGTTATCAGGAGGGACCAGTCCCTGGAGAAGGATATCATGCTTCATAAAGGAGAGGGTGAGTGAAAAAGAGGAAGACTCTCAAGGAGATGGATTGACACAGTGGCTGCAACAATGGGCTCAAGCATAACAAAAATTATGAGGATGGTGCAGGCAATGTTTTGTTTGAACCAATTCTATGGGATCTAACGACAACAACAGCTCCAAGGGAAGGCTTTCTTTCTCTCTCTCTGTCGGCTCTGGGGGAAGGCCCTTGTCATCAATCATCCCTTGGTCTAGGAGCTTCTCAGCTAAGGGGCCCCTAGTCCAAAGGATGCACTCGGCTCCCTGAGCTTCTTTCTTGGGTGGTATAAGATCCCTCTCTCTGGGATCACTTCTCCTTTTATCTCTTGTAAGATAAAAAATGATGCAGGCCACACCCCTGGGAGACACAATACAATTCATAACAGTATCCAACCAATTCCTTTTGCTTGTAAGGAAACTGAGGCCCAGAGAGGGGAGATGTCTTTTCCAGGGTAGCACATGGCTTAGTGGCAGAGCCAGGACCAAAGCCCAGGTGTCTTCACCCCTGGTCTGGGCTGGTAGACTTCGATGACTCCTCTTTCCTCCACAGCTGACAAGAAGTTCACATCTTCTCCTCAGCAGCCTGGTCTTGCACACCTTACCCCAATTTGTCAGGTCCAGAACCAGCACTTGGGGCAGGGGGACCAGACGGAGGGGGCTGTCGTGCCCATTGCCACCCCTGGTTTCCTCCTTTTCCTCAGGGGTGGGGAGGGTGGTGTGTGTGTGTGTGACCCCTGCTTTCCTCCTTTTTCTTGGGGGTCGGGAGAGTGGTGTGTGTGTGTGTGTGTGTGTGTGTGTGTGTGTGTGTGAGGTGCCACGTAACGTCCTCTGTCCCAAAGGTGTGAGGACGAAGCCCTTTATTCTGTTTTTTTAATCATTGTTGTTGTTATTATTTTATAGTTTATATAATGCTTTGTCCTTAAAATAGCAAGACAAACAGGATTAGCTGCTTACCCCCGCCCTCCCCCCTACCCTCTCCCTCCCCC
>NW_004443971.1:15210856-15250082 GCF_000243295.1 Trichechus manatus latirostris
CCCCTCCCCGCCCTCAAGCACTGTAGTAGGGGTTTTACAGGCCACAAAAGCAAGACCCTTCCCCGTTTCTAGTTCAGAAGGCTGACGTTCCTTTTCTTGTTTGCTCGGGTTTGAGAATTATCTCCCTCTCCCTTGAGCAAGCCTCCACGCCTTGGCGAAGGTGGGACTTGTTGCCTTGGCGATGGCGAAGTTAGAATGAGCGGCTGCTCTTGCAGCCAATAGAAGCCGGAAGAGGGCGGGACCTGCTGGGTCTTGTGTGGCTCCTGCGGGGCTCGGAGGTACGTGGCTCGGCCGTGTGAGGGTTGTTGTGAGGGTTCTGGGGGTCCCAACCCGGCCCAAGATCCCTGGGCGCGGTAGACACTGGGGTTAGGTGTCGGATGAGGGCTCCCAGACTTTGCACTTAAAAGTTCCCATCGGGCCTAAGTGGGGAGGAGCTGCTGGGGCGGGCGGAGGTGGAGATGGCGGAGGGCGGTGGAACGCGCTGTGCGAGGGCCAGAGTCGGGCCTTGTTGGAGGAACTCTAGGCCCGGGGAGGCCGTGTCACCTGGAGGCCCGGACCCCTGGAGCCCCCCTTTGCAGGCTTTACCAGGTGGACGGTGGAGAAGGGGAGACGTGGGGGAGAGGGAAAGCAGCATTCGGTGATGGGGCTCAGGAGGCCCTGGAATCTAGGAGCCCAGCCTCCAACCCCATTCCCACATCCGGGAAAGAGGGCTGAGTCCTAGCTGCTGGCTGTGGTGTGCCTTCCTCTTCCCCGACTCTGTCTCTTTTCCAGGTGTCCCGTTTTACTGGCCCAGCGAGCCTGAGTAAGCATGAAGCTCTTATCTTTCGTGGCGGTAGCCGGGTGTTTGCTGGTACTCCCAGCTCAAGCCAGCAAGGTGAGCACCCTGTGCACGACCGTCCTGTGTACAGGGCTTCCGCAGAGGTAGCTGCTGCTCAGGCCCTGCCCCTCACTTACCTGTCGGCCATGGTTTTGAGGAAGTGTTCCCTCAGACGCAGGGCTGCAGGCCTCCCTAAGGGTAGAGCCAGTGCGGGTGGCGTGGGGAGAGATCTGCAGCCGGGATGGTGCACAGAGCCCGGGTGCTGGATCAGACAGACCCGAGGTAGAATTCCAGCGGGGAAATTCGTGTTGGGGAAGTTGTTCTCCCTACCTTCCTTTGCTCCTGTGTAAAATGGGCGTGGTTATAGTATCTATGGGAGTCTCTGGGTGGCGACAAACAGTTAAGCGCTCAACTACTAGGAAAGGTTAGCTGGCGGTTGGAACCCACCCAGAGGTGCCTCAGAAGACAGGCCTGGAGATCTGCTTCCTAAAGATCACACCTTTGGAGTAGTTCTACTCTGCGCACGTGGGGTCACCAGGAGTCGGAATTGACTCAGTAGCAACTAACAGCAATGTAATTTGTGCTAAGGAAGAATCAGTTTACATAGTAATGTAAAAATGCTTTATAAGTGTAAAGCCCTATACAGATGGGAGTTTCTGTTACAAAAGGGGACCTGCTACACACTGGGACTCCTGAGTTAACTTCCATTCTTTAAGGGTAGGAGACTTAGAGCTGGGTCTGGGTGGGTCCATGGAATTTGAGATTTGAAGGCTTTGAAGTAAGGTTGAGCCTGAGGGTTTGTCTGCATTCCCTTTAGGGAATTCTCGATTGGAATGATGATAATTTGGTGCTGTCTCTGAGCCATTCCAGAGGGAAAGAACTTTCAATGAGGTTACTTGACTAGTCCCACAGAAACACCCACATTTCCTTACTAACCCCTGGCCCTTTCCTTCCCCTAATCCTAACCTAGGAAGTTGGAGAGGGAATGGGGGTGGTGGGCAGAGGTGCACACACAGGTGCGGGACCCAGGATATAGGGTCTCAGGCACCCCACTTAGGGAATGGCTGTTCTGGACAGCTTTGTGTGAGTCTCATTTGCCACTTGGACTGTTTCTGTCTTGAGGGCCCTGTGATGTAACATCTTTCCTACAGAGGTCATTGGGGATGGAGAAAGATCAAAAGCATACATACAGAATGGGGAGCTAAAAGTTGGGAGAGCCTTGTTAGAACTGAACCCTGGGGCCCTGCCTACCTGGTCTGTATTTTCTCTTCCAGAGTTCTGAAGATATTCGGTGCAAATGCATCTGTCCACCATATAGGAACATCAGTGGGAACATTTACAATCAGAATGTGACACAGAAGGACTGGTAAGACATTGTGTGGGCTGCCCCTTGAGTGCTCCACCTAGTTCTGGTTATGAGTGTTTACTAGTGTCCTTGGAAGCCCTGGAGGATAAGCTTGCTTTCCCATTTCCATAGAGAGCCTGAGGAAGGAATATTTTGTCCATAGATACACAGCCAATTGGAAACAGGGCCCAGATGTCTTGAATTCCAGCTAAGGGGTTCCTGTTCAGAAGAGTGGATTTTACTGTTTTGCTTTGAATTTGGGTCTTTACCGATGTGTGCAAAATGGTAATAGAGAAGTTGGGTGAGGTAAGTATTATGGCCATGGACTTTTTCAAAGCCCTATTTCATGTGTTATTTTATGCCAGTCTCTCAACACCCTTGGAAGGTAAATGGGATGGGTATTGGTCCCATTTTATGATTGCAGAGACTGAATCCCAGAGAGAGAATTTAAATTATACTACTGAAGTCTTAGCCTTACTTTAAAACAGGGAGAAATAACTAAGAATTCACTCAGAGAAGGGAGGCCAGGCTTGGGAGGGGGCAGTTTCAACATGTTGTCCTAGAGGAATTGTTTAAGAAACTAGAAAAAGCCTGCAGGGCTTGGGGACACAGGATGGCAAGACCGTGAGGAGGGCAGGCATGCCGTGGGGGATGGGATGAAGGGGAGTAGAGGATCTTGTAGGACTCGATTATGTTGATTGTGGTTTACTGGTATAGATTTGGGGTCAGTGGATGAAAGCTTCAGGCAAATTTAAATGTGAGTGGAGGGAGGATTTGTAATCCAGGCTGTTTGGGACCCTCCTTGGAGGGATCTGAGCATAGATGGGATGACTCCTTGATCAGGTCACAGTAGAAGAGATTAGCATCAGATCGAGGTCTGGGCCAGTGTTTCCTATACTTGGATGTAAATTAGGATCATCAGGTGATCTTTGGGGAAATTCAAGTTCCCAGCACCTCCTGCCCCCGCACTGAAGTCGAGACTCAGTAAATGTGGGATGAGGGGCAGTAACCTTTTCTTGAGTTCCTTAGATGATTATGGTGCCATCAGTCCAGAGCAGCATTTGGGAACTATGAAGCCAGCTGGATCTCTCACTGGAGATGGTGTGAGTGTGACTTTCTGAGAAGCAGTCTGGTTAGGTGCACAGATTCTGGGTCCAGCCTGCCGGGCTTCATATCTAGCTTTGCCACTTGTTTCTGTATGGCAAGTTAGCTGTAGCGCTTCGTGCAATACCTGGTACATGGTAAGTGCTGTTTAAATGTTAGCTGGTAGTAGTAGTATCATGTCTTACCAGAGCCCACATAGTCATTGTCAGACTTGTACCGCAGCCTGGAAACCTTGTACTGTTTGCTCTGCTCTGTCCATCCCGACAGGATTCACAAAGGCTTAAAGACATGACATTCTGGGAGCAGCCCCTCTGACCCCCTTGCATCTTGTGGTTATGGTTCAGATAGCATCAGCAAGTAAATTAATGGATTGTCTTAGCCCCACACCAGATAACAAGGCTACATCCCATGTTTCTTGGGTGGGCACCAGTGGATTTTCGTTGTACTGTCTCTCTCCTAGGCATCCTCATGGCACAGTGGTTAAAGCACTTGGCTGCTAACCAAAAGGTCAGCAGTTCAAATCCACCAGCTGCTTGGCAGGAGAAAGATGTGGCAGTCTGCTTCTGTAAAGATTACATCCTCGGAAACCCTATGGGACAGTTCTACTCTGTTCTTGAGGGTCATTCTGAGTCAAAACTGACTCGACAGCAGTGGGTTTGGTTTTTGGATCTCTCTTCTGGGTGTTGCAGACTGTTAGCCGGCTTGGCTGCTAAACAAAAGAGATTTAAGTCCACCCAGAGGCACCTTGGAAGAAAAGTTTGGCAATCTAATTCCAGAAAATCAGCCGTTGAAAACCTTGTGGAGTTAGTTCTACTCTGACACAAACGGGCTTGCCATGATTTGGAGCTGACTTGATGTCAACTGGTTTACCTTTGTTGTGGGATTATTCTGTGCCTGAAAACCTGAGTTTGGATGGCCATAGAGGAAGGAGTCCTGCCTGGATCTCTCAGGCTGTGCTTTATCTCTTTCTTCCTGTTAGGGTCAGACTTAGGAGACTTCACGATGAACAGTCTTAGATCAAGAACCTCAAGACAGTTCCATTAAGAACGGTGGTAGGTGGAAACTGAGGCTGGGAGGTAAGACGAGGATTCTAGGATCTAGCGACACTGGCCTTGTCTAGGAGTTGTCATGTGCTCGCCTGGAGCCTCGTAGGGGTGGGACCCATTAGGAGTGGGGATGAGGCCTTGACGTGTGCTCTTGGCTCCTTGGTGCCAGGGCCAGAGGAGAGCAGCTTGGTTGTGTCTTCACATCTCTGCTACAGTTTCACTGTGGTGTCTGTTGGTCCACTGCTGAGAGAACACTTGCCCCCTTCCCCTTGGCTGTGCAAAGTTAAGCCAGAACAGTCCAGGCTGCAGTCTTCAGATTGAATGGCCAAGCTATTTATTTATGTTTCTGTGTTGCTGGTATTCTTCCACCTAGTGTTGGAAGCTTATAACCGCATGCCTGTAAAGGGCAGAAACTCCAACAATTTTGCCCCATTGGTGGGTCTGGCAAGTGGTTGTGTTAGACAGAGAATTCCAGGACAGGGAGGAATTTAAAATGTTGGCTAGTTTAGTGGCTTTCAAACTTTTAAAAATAGGTCCTTTCTATAAACAAAATCGTTTTCAGAGATAGAATGTGAAAAACAGCATTAGAGTTGCTGTGGCTGAAGAGAGATGCGCCCCCTCGACTCCTCCCTCACCACCTCCGCCCTCCTGCACAGTAGTTCCTGGGGTACCCAAAAGAGCATAGTTTGAAAGACACCCATCTAGTTTTGCCTCCATTTATAAATGAGGAAACTGAGCCCCAGAGAGGTTAAATAACTTACCTGCAATCATAGAGGAAGTAGAAGAGCAGGGAATTAAACCTAGCTTGTCTCTCTCCTTAGCCTTCTCCGCTTAACGTCTCCTGACCAGTCCGTGGAGTCTGTTGGTATCACTGATCCCCAAAAGGAGACGCTTAGGAGGGCATGAACTTGTTTAGGGCTGCCTGATTCCCAAGGGTGCCCGAGACAGCAGAAACGTTGCAGTTCTATTTTTGCTGTAGTCTCTACTGCTCAGCCTATTCCCCTGAGTAACGGGGTCCCAGTTTGAAGAACCCTGGAATTAGGCCCCTCCCAGCTGCCCCCTGACACCCCACCCCAGCCTTGTGAGAAGTCTGCAGATCCCACTGCAGCACTGGAGTGACCTTCTAAACCCAGGACCCCATGTGCCTCAGGAAAGGGAGGAATCTGGTCCCCAGGAAACTTGTGAAGACTTGCTAGAGAAGGGAAGGTAACGTTCCCTTTGGGCAGGGATGATGACCAAAGACCACATACGAACCTGGCCTTGTCCATCAGTTCCTCCAGAAGGAGGCAGTGTGTGAGGTCTGAAAGGGGTGCATTTAGTGACTTTAGGGGAACACCCTCTCACAACACCACAGGTGGAACGGGGATTGTCAGAGATTTAGATAAACTCATGTATGCCACATTCTGGAGTCTCTGGGTGGTGCAAAGGGTTAATGCACTCAGCTGCTGAGCAAAAGGTTGGAGGTTTGAGTCCACCCAGAGATGCCTTGGAGGAAAGGCCTGGCAATCTACTTCTGAAAAATCAACCATTGACAACCCTATGGGCCATCCCAAATTTATTCCAACACTTGATGTTCACACTGCACACCCTTGATGCCAAAGATGAGCCCGAGTCTAGGAGGACCCTGGGAGACTCAGAAGGACAGGTCTGGTTGTTTTCTGGGGCAGTCTGAGAGAGACCCCAGAGAGCTGTGCTTGGCTTTGTCAGAACTGTACGGGCCTTAAAAGTCATCTGGCCCAACTCCTGCATCTCACAGATGGACACCAGACACGTAGTGGCAGAGCCGGGCAGGGCCAGGCCTGGCTGTCCGTCTCACTGATGCTGGCCACCTTTGTGAACCACCAAGGGATTTTGTTTGATTTTGTCCCGATGGTAAAGATAGAAGTGCATTCTCTAGGGTCTTTGCTTACTTCATATAGTCCATAAACCAGACAAGCTGGAAACACGCTGCTCTGAGGAGACTGGGAATGAAAGGCCTGAGTTAAGAGCTGAGCACAGCCTCAGTGAGGCTGCGAGTCAGATGTGAAGACATTGAGGCCAAGGATCTGGATTTGGGTCCTGGCTCCCACTGCTGTGGAAATGCCACTTTGCTTTCCTGAGCCTCAGTTTCCCCATTTTTAAATGATCTTTAGCCTATCCTACTCAGGAGCGCTGTTAGGTAAAAGTGGGCTTAGAGTAGAGCATGTAATTCATTCGACAGCCACTTGCTGAGTCCTGCTCTGGCAGGCACCGCCAGGCACTGGGATGTGGACGTGACTGAGACGCAGCCCCTGGTCTCAAGGAAGTCAGCATTTACTGGGGAGGCAGAATAAAGAAAGATGTGGTTACAGTACAGTGTGATAGAGATGAGCATAGGGGCTGGCTGTTGAGAGGGGAGGTGAGACTTGGAACTGAATCTTGAGGGCCGAGCAGGATGCAGAGGGGTGAATGGGTGGCCGACAAAGCCACACGTTCCTGGCAGAGGGTGTGGGATGTGTCAAGGCAGAGCATGGCTCAGGGAACATAGCTGGAGGGTGGGGAGTGGGTGAGCAGTGGCAGGAGATGAAGCTGGAGGTAGGCAGGGCTGGAGTGAGCAGGATCGTGTGCCTGGCTGTACTGTTGAGCCCTTCCCCTGGAGACTGTGGAGGTGTTGACACAATCAGAGTTTCTTTTCAGTAAGATGACTTGGCTGCAGTGTGAAGGTAGTGTTGGATCAGGGCCATACTAGAGGTGGGGCGAGCAGTGGGGAGGCTGGGTCAGTTGTCCAAGGGAAAAATGAAGAAGGCCTCAGCTAAGACACAGCAGTGGGAGAGAGAAAACAATGAAGGTGAATTTTAGACATTTTTTTAATTTTATTTTATTTTATTGTACTTCAGGTGAAGGCTTACAGAACAAATAGTTTCTCATGAAACAGTAGTACACATGTTGTTTTATGACATTGGTTAACAACCCCACAACATATTAACCCTCTAACTTCTCAACCTTTTTTTTTTTTTTGGTGAAAATACACATAGCCAAAGATACACCGTTTCAAAAATTTCTACATACACAGTTCAGTGACATTGACTACGCTCTTCCAGTTGTGCTGTTATTCTCACTTAAGATGAAGGCTTACAGAACAAATAGTTTCTCATTTAACAGTTACTACAGATGTTGCCCTATGACAATGGTTAACAATCTCACAACACATCAACAATATCCTTACTCAACCTTGTGTTCCCTATCACCAGCTTCCTTACCCCCTTCTGCCTTCTGGCCCTCGTCACTGGACTCCTGTACCTCGTTAGTCTCATTTGGTTTTACAGGGCTGTCCACTCCCAGGCTGAACAGTGAACCTCGGAGGTAACTTCACCACTGAGCTAAAAGGGTGTCTGGGGGCCATACTCTCGAGGTTTCTCCAGTCTCCTTTAGGCCGGTAAATCTGGTCTTTTTTGTGTGTGTGAGTTAGAATTATGCTCTACATCCTTCTCCAGCTCTGTCCAGAACCCTCTGTTGTGATCCTGGTCAGAGCAGTCAGTGGTGGTAGCCAGGCACCATCTGGCTGTACTGGACTCAGTCCGGTGGAGGCCTTGGTAGCTGTGGACAATTAGTCCTTCGGACTAATCTTTTCCTTGTATCCTGTTCTCTTCATTCTCCCTTGCTCCCGAAGGGATGAGACCAGTGGAGTATCTTAGATGGCTGCTTATAGGCTTTTAAGACCCCAGGCACTACTCACCAAGGTAGAATGGAATTTTAGACATTTTTAAGGAGATAAAATCAATGGCATTTGGTGGATTTGTAAACGAAAAGGCAGTGTCGGAGATGATTTCCAGGTTCTGGACTTGGTCAGCAGAGTGGATGGTGGACAGGTTCTCTGTGATTGGGAACACAGACCAAGGACCTAGTTTGCAGGGCTGGGGAGTTGGGGCAAAGGGTGTGGAGGGGAGGGTGTGGAGAGTTGATGAGTTCGGAGTGTGGAGAGTTTGTGGTCCCTGCGGGACACTCAGATGGTGAATCCAGTAGGTGGTTGCACATGACAGTGGAGGAGAGCGATCCTGACTGGAGATTCTAAGACTCATCAGCTTTTGAGCTGAAACCTTTGGAATAGATGAGCCCACCCAGGGAAAGCAGAGCGTCAGCCAAGAAGGCAGAGGGCAGAGCTGTGGGGAGTGTTGACATCTGTGGTACCAGCATCATGGGTACGGTTTGGAGAGTTGGTTCTGATGGGCAGAGGGCCAGGGCTGTGAAGCTGTGGGTTGAGGAAGGGGGTCCTGCCAGCTGAGGCCCTCTCAGGGAGTACCCTTCACCTATGCCCAGCCCTACCTCTCACCTCCCCAGGCCTCTAGCTTCCCTGGCCTTGAGGTTTTAAGACCTTCTGATGGTCCCCATGGCCCTGTCTGTCTCTTGTTGCAGCAACTGCCTGCACGTGGTGGATCCCATGCCGGTGCCTGGCCACGATGCGGAGGCCTACTGCCTGCTGTGCGAGTGCAAGTATGAGGAGCGCAGCACCACCACCATCAAGGTAATGCTCCCCGCCCGCCCCCATCACAGCCTCTGTCCTCCCTGGTCCCTGGAGAGTCTGCACCCACAGTCCTTTGCTTTATTCTGGAGCATTCTGGGTGGCTATGGGGCTGGCTTCTAGGTTGGCTTAGCGGCTGGCACAGGGACCCTCTTCCCACTTTCTTGGACCCACCTGTCTTCTCTGACATCTTTCCAGTGGCTCTTATTTCAGGGAGAGACGAGAGCCCCGGGAGAGATGGCTGAGACTCCCTTTCTTCCTCCCATTTCTTTCCAGTTTTTTCCCTTCCTCTCTCTTCTTCCGTTCATTCAGCAAATATCTTTTGGGTAGTATGTTCTGGGCGCTGTGCACGATGCTGGGGAGTGGAGACGTGAGCAAGACAGACACAGTGCCTGCCCTCCTACAACTCACAGTCTATGCTTCTGAAGTGACGTTGAACTCTGGAAAGGCTTCAGAGACCTGTGGACTAGGGCAGGTGCCTGGTGCCGGGGCCTGGGCATGAGGGCATCAGAATGCTTCCTTTTGTTTGTCCCTTGAACCTTGTTCTTGTAGATCATTTGTTTGAATTCAAGAGAGAAGTGACAGGCATGGCCCACCACCAGTAGGGGATGAGCAAGGATGCCACAGGTCCTTGTCCATTCCTCGGCCACCAGGCAGGACTTGACCCCATCTTGTCAAGGGCCATCAAGCCACTCCAGCGGAGACTAGTTCCCCCTCAGATATCCTAATCCAGGTTGAAACCATCCTGAGTCAGGCATTGCTTACTGATACCTAACGTAAGCCTTTCATGTTCCAGTTTTTAAGCTTAGTTCTGCTTTTCCTCAGAAGAGTCTAGAAGAAGAGTCCAGAAATAGTATCAGAAAATAGTTCTCATCAATTTAAAGACACACAGTCCTCCAGCAGGTTTCTCCTTTTGAGACTCACTTGGAGAGAAGATCATCTTCTCTGCTTTCCCCGCCGTCTGGACCGGGGAGCCAACAATTTCTTCCCTGCCCCACAGCTTCTCTGTGTTCTTACCTTTCAGAGAAAACAGCTGCCTGCCCCCCACCTCCCTTAGTCATCACCCTGTCGAGCTGTGCAGACTGAACGAACCCCTTTCATCCTCCCAGCCGAGTCAGCCCCTTTGTAAGCCATCTCTCTCCTCTGAACTTGCTCCAGCGGGCTCCACCCACTGGGGACCAGATGCCTGAGACCTTCAATTCTGAGCCAGGTATCGCCTCTCCATGGTTAGCAGAGAAGGGACTTCCCAGTATGGGGACCTTGTCAGACACAGCTCCCTAAGCCCCCAAATTTCCCTCCAGTCCTTCTACCTAGGAGGACTCCCTCCCCCTGGAAACTTCGGCCTAAAGACCCAGCCTCCTTCCCCGTTCCTGGGGTGCAGGCCAAAGGCCTGGGTTATTCACCCTGTTTAAGAGGTGTAAACACGAATGCCCCAATCAGGCAGGAAGTTGGTGCAGTAGAATTTGGCTGTTGACTGAGCTGGGCGCACAAAAGTCCCGAGGTCCCTTGTCTGTTCACTGCTCTTCACCATCCATCTAGGGCCAAGCCTGGGATCAGAAGGCAGTGATAGCCAGGCATTGTGGAAGTAGAAAAAACATTTGAGATGGAGTCAGCAAATCTGGCTTCATGTTACATCTCTACCATTTACTGGCCTTGGATCTTGGGTGAATTACTTAGCCTCAAGGTTCTCAATCAGGCACACACTGCTCCCTGCCCTCCCCTCAGCGGGGCATTTTAGAGATAAATGAGAGTGCTTTTGTCATTTTAATAACTAGAGTGTGTGACTGGCACCATTACGGGGACTGTGGATGCTAAAGGTCTTAGAGGGTTTTGCTTTACACGCCGAGAGCACCTGCATTGGGAAACACTAAATTAACCTCATCGAATCTGTCTTTTCTGTAAAACAAAGACTCATCCGCCTTGTGAGGCTCTCCATGTTTGTAAGAGATGGGTGGTGATGTTGATCTACTGCTGGCTTTTGCCTCCCTTCAGGATGACTGATCGCAGAGGGTTGTCTGTGTTTTTGAGTTGGCCCGTCCATTCGTCCAGACCTTCGTGCTGTCTGTCCCCTCTATGGTGCCCAGGCCAGCATGCCCTGCCACAGTGGGGGCCACCGCCTCATCCCTCCTCACTCGGCAATGAGTGAGCCCAGGTTACCTGCTCTCAGCCTCTGCCTCCAGGCCTCTCTGCTTGTTGGTTCTTCCTTGTTCTTACTCAGTACCTGGTTCCTTTCCATCTTCATTGTAGACTCTTGTCTAGTCAGCTAGGCCCTGCTTGTCCCACCCAAGCTGGGCAGTCTGGCACCCTCTTGGGGTGTCAGGATCCATACTTCTTCTTTATCATCTGCTGTGTTTATGCCTGCCATCGAGCTAATTGTTCTTGCAGGATTCCCTCAGTTTAGGACAAAGCTAGCCAGTCTGATCGGCCCATCCCTTTCCCTTGCCTGGAATCGTTCCTGTCCCTCTTTCCTGCCAAGCCCTAGTAGTCCCACGTCCTCCCTCACTGCAGCGCTTGGGGCACCCGCCTCCAGCTGAGCAGCGATGGCACAAGAGTGGAGATGGATTTGCCACGGCTGGTTCCCAGGACAGGCTGCTCTCGTCCTCAGGTGATCATCGTCATCTACCTGTCGGTGGTGGGCGCCCTCTTGCTCTACATGGCCTTCCTGATGCTGGTGGACCCTCTGATTCGAAAGCCGGATGCGTACACTGAACAGCTGCACAACGAGGAGGAGAATGAGGTGAGCAGGCTCCGGGTGCTGGGGCCCTGCCGACACCTCTGCCCACAGACAGGGTCCTGGGCATGCGAGTCCCTGGAGCAGAACCCAGGATGGCACCACTGGGGAGAGCGGGGATCAGTGCCCCACCTCACTCTCTCCCCCTGTGCCCAGGTTTGCTCTTTTCCTGTTCAGTGTCCTCCACGGCCCCCAGACTTGGCTCTCTCCTCTGTAGGGAACGGCCCTTTGCGCTTGCTGGTGAAACGGGAGATGGCCCTGAATTTTTCCTGCTTGGTGTCAGGCAGCCTCAGTGCACAAGCATGGGGAGCCACGTCTTCCTGTCTGCTGCATCTCTAAGCAGAGGGAAAGAGCACCAGCAGGGCCCAGCCACACGCAGACATGAAGCATCCTGGGTGCTCAGTCATGGTGACAGGGTGGTGCCGGGCCCAGAGGTGGCAGCTGTATTCTTATGTTCAGTGATTTCACAAACAGCTGCTGAGTGCCTGCTCAGTCAGAGCACAGCCCCTGGGCCATGAGGGAGAGGTAGGATATCATGAGCCAGAAAGGAGGAGGGCAGGTAGAGGTCCCAGGGTGGGAGGTCACTGTGTGTTGTGCTGGAGGAATGTTGAGCAGTTCAAGGAGAGGGTGGCATGTAGGAATAGTGCTACGCAGAGCTGGCCAGTAGGCTTCAGCCACATTGTTAAAGGCCTCAAATAAGGCGTTCCAGCTTTGTTTGATAGGGAAGATGGGGAACCACGGATGCCAACAGCCTGTGGAGTTTGTCAGGCTCGTGTGGTCATGAGGAGCTGGAGGGGCTTGGACCCAGGCCCAGCACAGTTAACAGTTGCTCTCACCCTCTTCCCATCTATGCCTGGACTAAAGTGTCCGGATGCCCTGGAGGGATAGCCCAGGATGGGACAGAGGAGGACTCAAGGGGAACAACTCTGCGTGGGAGCAAGAAGTGCTGCCTGAGCTCAGGCAGCATTGTACCGAGGTGGCACGCTTCCCCAGGTGATCTAGGGGAATGCCCTTGTTGGAGGGATGGCGTCACAACTCTGTGTGCCTCTAGCTCTCCCTGGACACACACAGCAGCCAGCTCTGCAGATGAGACACTGATAACCAGGAGAGGCTGCCAACGGGGGAGGCTGCCTCAAAGACAGTGGTTGCTGAGGCCAGGCAGGGAGTGCATCTGTTAGCTCTGTGGCTGGAGCCTCGCTGCTGGTAAGACACTCCTAAGTACTTAGTGATGGAGTAAGCGGGCTGATGCATATGCAGATGAGCATTGAGTGGGGAAGGGTCTCAGCCATGGCCTGAGAGAGTGAGTGGAAGGAACTGGGGAATGTTTAGCTTGAAGGAAAAAAAGTCAAGGAGCTGCGTCCTAGCTGCCTTCTGATATTGTAGGAGAGGGCTTAGCCCCACTCTGGGTAAAGCTGGGGATGGAAGGACCCAAAGTTAGGAGTTCAGAGGGAGATTTAACACAGCGTAAGAAGGAGCTTTTTTGCAGACAAAGCAGTCTAACAATGGAGTGGGTGGGCTCCCTTGTCAGGTAGTGAGTTCTGTGTCGCTGGAGGTAAGCAGGTATAGACTAAACTGCCATTTGGCAGTCAGAGTTTAGAGCATTTTCAAGCCCTGGAAAGAGGTGTGAAGCTGCCCGAGCGATGTGGGTCTGGGCCAGCACAAGCAGGAGGATGAGGACAGGTCACGGAGGGGGCCTGGCCGCTCCCCCCAGGCCCTTTGCTTTGCCCAGATGCATGCCTGGACCTTTCCCGGGCTGCCCCCAGCCTCCTGCTGACATGATTTTGGCCAAAGGTAGAGCAGAGAGGATGAGCCTCGCCCCACTGGGGCTGGGGCCTGGGAGGTGGTGGCGCTGGCAGTTGGGTGGTCTGTGTTCAAGAGGAAACCTTGAGTACCTACCCGGTTATTAATGTACAGTAATAGCAGCTCTGATAGGGGAGGAGCATCACTAATAAACACTCAGCGATTAGGGGTAAGGTGGTAATTGCAGGCCTGGCTGGAGGAGTAATTGAGAGATGCAGTGTGGTGATTACACAGCCCCGTGCCATTTCCCTGGAATGCATGGCTCTCGGGCATGGCCTTGTGTCTCCTGCCGTCCTAGCGACAGAGCCAGAGGGGAGAGGGCAGCGTGCCGTCTTTGGCTCGGAGCCCAGGCCTCTTCCCCCCAGGAGGCCTGGGGGTCCCCCCTTTCCTCTTAAGACGTGGCTGCCTGTCTGTGTGAAGGTGGCCTGGGGAGGAGGGATTCGATTTGGTCCATCGGCTCCAGGGGTCAGAACCTGCATCAGAGGCTAGACATTTCCTGGGTGCAGATTTTCAGGCTACATGCTGGAGAGGAGATTCCTGCCCCGGGAGGAGGGAGGTGGGGTGGATAGCACCACCTGGGCCCCAGGTTCTAGAAAGTAATACAAAGTTGTATTCAATGTGTTCCATACCCTGCAGCCAGCTCTGGCTGCTCAGACAGAAATGCTGGGGTGGGGTAGGGTGGATGTCAGTGGGTGTCCTTAGGGCGGTGAAGTAACTGCTTCCAGGGTATGATGCAGCCTGCCTGGCCCCTTAACTGAGATGGCCCGCTGGTCCCATTATTTGGCATCCCCCCTGCATCCTCTCACCCAGTGTGACTGTCTGGGTCCCTGGCTTAGGTGCTCCTAAATCAGCTTGCTCCTGGTGCAGCTGCTTGGTTTCTCCCCTGTCCACGCGGCTCCTCCCCCAGCTGTATGCAGAAGTCCTGCGGGAGGGGGTGCTGTGTTGAGATTTACACGGGCCGTATAGGGTCACTATGAGTCAAAATCGACTCGATGGCGGGTTTTGGTATCTCTGCTCTCAGATTTTTAAGCCCCTAAACGGAGACAAGACCTGGGAAATGAGCAGGGACTAGTAAGACCAGGTTTTACGAGGGAGGCAGTCAGGTGAGAGGCTGAGTGCTTTGGGAGGCTCCTCTTTAACAGAAAAGGTTTGGGGGCAGTTGCCCTTCCCTTTGGATTAGTCTGAGAAGGAAGACTTCCTGGTCGAGGAGGATGTTCAGAGCCTGCTCAGGATGGGTGGGAGAGCGATGAGTGAGCAGAGGGTGGACAGTGCATGGGGCTGAATAGAGCCCAAGGATCTTGTCTTTACAATCAGGGACCCCATACCCCCCGTCCTGGATGGTAAGGGCTAATCTACTAACCTACCCCCTCTGGGTGCAGATGGGGAAGGGGGCGTGTGGGGAGTATGGGGCTGAGGGTGGGGAGAGGAGGTCCCAAGGCCACCAGCCAGCAGCCACAGAGCCAGGCTTGTTGCTGTGTCTCGGAATTTGTTAATAGTCTGGAGAGTATTTACCTTAGCAAAGAAACGAGGATGAGGCCTCCCCTGTGGTGGGAGGAATCCAGTGTCATCCCAAAAAGAGTCAGGAACATGCCCTTTCAGGGGTCCTTGGAAGGTTTGCTAGGCCTGTGTGACTGACTCTGTGGTCTTGAAGGAAAGTTCTCTAGACTCCAGGCTTCCAGCCCCCACCTGCCAGGAGGCTGGGACCCCATGCGAGGTGGGATCTGGAAGAGGATCATTTTCCAGGATTGGGGGCCCCTTGGCTTCTTCCCCCCCCGTTCCTGCAGCCAGGAGCTCTCCGGCCCTGGGACTACAGGGCTGGAAGAGGAAGGGGCGGCCTTCCCCATAGCCGCAGAGTCCGCGGAGGAAGATGAAAGCCTGTCATGCTCCCTTTGAAAGTGCTGGCAGAGCCTCAGTGGCCCCTGATTGCTGTGCGCTGCCTCCCCTGGGATTCCAGCGGCATTAGGCCTAATCCCTGGGCTCAGACGCCCTTTGAAAGGAGGAAGCAAGCATGTTTGCCGGGACAGAAACGGCAAACAGGGCTTTTTTAGATGTAGAGGTTTGGCCTTCTTTGAAGAGAGAGAAATAAGGGTTTCTGTGAGGCTCTGGAAGTCTCTGTTACCCCTAGTCCGGGCCCCCTGAGCTCTGAAGGGGTCCCCGAAGTTCTGACCCTGCTGCGGCTGTGGGTGGACCTCTGGGTTCCTCATGTGAGGGGTGTGGAGGGGAATCAAGGAGAGATGGTGATGGTGATGGTGATGGGAGCATGCAGCTGGGGGCTGGGGAGAAGACTCAGGCCACCAAAAAACGGTCTCCTCTCCCCTCTGAGGGTGGCTGGGCCACGCTGCGTGCTGAGGACCCCGGCCCTGGGGAACTGACAGAGGAAGCTGGAAAGGCCACACTCTGATGAGGGCATGCAGATGGCCTTGTCTCCCCTGAGGGCAGGACAGTCCTCTGGGCATCTGGAGCTTCCACCAGGTGCATCGTGGGAGTAAGAGCATGGCTTTGGAAGCAGATAGTCCTGTGGGGTCCCAGTGCTGCACGTCTATCCCTGATACCTGTGTAACCTCTTGGTTCAGTTTTCTAAATCTGAAGCAGATGTACTAGTTCCCACCTCAGCATGTTGTTCTCATGTGCCATTGAGTCATTTCCAAGTCCTAGTGACCCTATAGGACAGAGTAGGACTGCTCCATACAGTTTCCTAGGCTGTAATCTTTACGGGAGCAGACTGCCAGGTCTTTTCTTCTCTGGTGTGGCTGGTGGGTTCAAACCACTGACTTTTGGTTAGCAGCCAAGCGCTTATCCATTGTGCCACCAGGGCTCCTTTACCTCAACATACTTGTCAATATGTGTGTGAAAGTTTTATCTGTCTTTGTTGTCTTTAAGAATGAGATGTTTTAATCAGGCCTTAGCGAAGAAGTGGCATTACCGTTGTTGGAGGGCAGGCCGAGGGGGCAGCGTGAACCAAGGCCTGGCAGTGAGGTGGTCCCTGCAGGTGCAGAAAGGACAGGTGGACCAGTGTGGCTGGAGGAGGGGGGTGGGGGCAGGAGGAGGTGGGCTGGGAGTACATGTTCCAGCCAGCTCAAAAGGCCACGCTAGGGAGTATTTTATTTGTAAGGAGCTGGGTCACCAGCCAAGGCGTTTGGGCAGGGGAATGGCATCATTGGACCTGCCGTGGGAAGATGATGCGGCAACATGCAGGTGTCGGGGAGAGCCTTGCAGCTGAGAGGCAGTAGGACCTGGCTACAGCAGGCAGGGTTTGGGTTCAGTGTGAGGGTGTTCCCTTGGAAAACTGCGGGAAGCTGAGTGGTCACCTTTCTAAAGGGCTTTGCACTCGGGCCATTCCGAGCTGTGTGACGGGGTGAGGTCCTGCTTCCAGTCCCAGGATTGGGGAGCAGGGGAAGGGGCAGCCAGGAAGCGGGAGCTGCCTGAAGTGGGGAGTCTCCCGCATCTGCTCATCCTTAGAGAGACTGAGTCAAGGTTCAGTGCAGTGCTTATTCAGACCCAGTGCTTCAGGGGTACGCTTTACAGGGATGGTTTGAGGGGGCTCAGGGGAGTTTATCCACTCAGGCTTGTGCACGTGAATATCTGGGCTTTCCCAGGCCTGGACAGGAGCGCCTCGCCTGGAGCTCCTGACTCCTGCTGCTTCACAGGTGCTTTGTCTTGCTCTAACCTTGGGGAAAGAACCAGCCTGCTTCTTTGGTTTTGCATGTTGGCTCCATCTTAGGAGAAACAAGCCAAAGAAAGACCCAGCTGAGTCCTGGGATAAGACATACGCAGACATTGGCACAAATCCTGACTCAGCCACTTAACAGCCGTGCAACCTAGGGCAAAGAGAGAATTCCTCATTTGGAGACTCAGTTTCCTCAATTACAAAATGGGAATACTGTTACCCATGTGCCAGTGTTGTGACCTGGGGACTGATCCATGTGAAGTGCCTCGCAGAGTGCCTGGTACATAGTGACAGTTGTCAGTCATGCTAGTCTGGTCCTACTGGGGACCTCCGGGGAACCCATAGACACCCAAGCTCTTGCCCCCTGTCATTCCGCTTCCCGGAGTTGCCCAGAGCCCCAGCCCCAGAGGAGAAGGGTTAGGAATGGTGGTATTTCTCCTGCCTCCGCCTGCCATCCTTGCTGCAGAGCAGGCAAGTAGCAGGCCCCACTCTGGGCCGTCTCTGGAACAGATGTGGAGTCTTTAATACCTCTAATCAGACTATTAGCGATGGGAACACAGAGCCTCTCAGCAGCAGCTTTCCCCCACTTAGGAGCTGTTTGTTAAGACTTTACATGAAGGGAAAACAAATGGTACTGCGGTAATGCGGTGAATTGCAGCATGTTCCCTTAATGCTCTGCTCTTGGCTTCCGTCTGGCTTCCCCTCCTCAAGACGCTCTCCCTGAGATGCTGCACAGGGAAAGGAGAAGCAGGGTGGAAGCTTCCCACCCCCACGCCTGCCTCACAGTCCCCAGCCCGGTCCTCTGGGGTCACACCAGGCCGCCCTCCCTGAGGCCCTGTCATGAGGACACCGCTTCCCGGAAGGGAGGAGAGAAGCCCCTCTGGCCCCCAGAACCAGCCTGGCTAAGTCCTAGTGGGCCAGCAACTTCCCAAGTGGGTCTTGGGAAGCAGAGGCTGAGCTGGGTGGATGCTTGTCCTGGGCACTTGGTTGCCTTAGCTCCGAAGGGTTGGAAGGAATGGAACTGAAAGATGGTGCAACAGCCGGAGTAATTTTTCAAAGGCTGCTTCTCCCAGCAGCAAGCTTCGCCTGCCCAGCAGGTCCCAGAGCTGGGGTCTGATAGTAATAATTGCTGTGTTAATGGGTACTTGCTATCTGTCAGGTCTGGCTAAGGCTTTACGCTCATTGTCTCATTAAAAAACAGCTCTTCTGGTCCTGTGGGTGAGGAAATCGGCTCAGGGAAGGAAGTAACTTGCCCACGGTCACAGCCGATAGGTGTGAGAGCCAGGATTCAAGCCCGGGTTGTTGGTAACAAACAGGCCGTGAGAAGAAAGGCCGCCTTGCTCTGGGGAGAGCAGTGTGCCAGAGGCCCTGGTTTTATACCAGTCTTTTCATCCTGCCAGGGTTGGCGTCTCTGAAAGGAGCCAGAGCTGGGTCAGAAGGTGCAGCAGGAAGAGTTTAGCTGGGGGTCCTCTGGGAGCAGCAGGGCCTGAGCTAGGTGCTGTCAGTACAGGTGAACAGGTGCTGAAGCAGATGACTCTTTGGCTCTGTTGGGCCAGGACACAGGCCTTGTCCTTCAGCCTCAGCCCAGAACTCCCGCGTCTGGGAGGAGCGACAGCACCAGCTCCAGGCTTGCCCCGCAGGGACGTTCCCTTCTGCCGCCCCACACCCTCTGACAGGCTCAGGGAAGAAGAGGAAGAAACGCACCTGCCCCCAGGAGAGAAGGAAACTAGGTGTTTCTTGAGCTCCTACTTTTGGCAGCCAGTATGCTAAGTACTTTCCAAATATTATTTGATCTTACCTTGCCATACCTGGTTACATACAGATCATTAAACCAGTGTTTTTCAAACTGTGGCTCACCACCCGTTATGAAACCAGTTTAGTGAGTACTGACCAGTATTTTTAAACAACGAATTACAGCAGAGCAGAAAATACCAGAACGCATTGTACCAAAATAGGCGAGGTAGTACTTTGTGAGACTTGTTTTTACTGTGTGTGTGAATGTACTAGGTTGATACTTAAAATGTGATTTTTCCTGACAGTATAAGGATCCCTGGTGGTGCAGTGGTTAAAGCACTCAGCTGCGCTGTAGGAGAAAGATAACGGCAGTCTGCTTCCAGAAAGATTACGGCCTTAGAAACCCTATGGGGCAGTTCTGCTCTGCCTTATAGGGTCACTAAGAGTTGCAATTAGACTTGGCAGCAGTGGGTTTTTTGGGTACTGATGGTACAAGGAGCCGTGGTGGTGCAGTGGTTAAGTGCTCGACTGCTAACCAAAAAGTCAGTGATTCGAACCCCCGGGCCGCTCCTCAGGAGAAAAATGTGGCAGTCTACTTCTGTGAAGATTGCAGCCTTGGAAATGCTATGGGCAGTTCTTTTCTGTTCTGTAGGGTCACTCTGAGTCAGAATCGACTCATTGGCAACTGGTTACTGACAGTATACTCCAAAAAGTCTGAAAGTCTGGATTAAGTTGAAGCTTGTAGAAATAATTGACCAGGGCCACGCAGCGGCTAAGTGGCTCAGGCCCTCCCTGCTTCCTCCCTACTGTGGGCCTGTGGGTGCAGGGTATGGGGTCATCCTGTGAGGTAGGCCCAGAAGAGTCTGAGGTCGGGACGGGCCGTGGCTCCCAGCGGCCCAGCATAGAACCCCGGAGTCCTGACCTGGCTCAGTGCACCCCCTGCCTGAGGCTGCCGCACCTGCCTCTGAGGTGTTGACAGGATTCTCATGTAGTCTGGCAGAGGGAGCCCCCCTCAGGGCTCTGGACAGAGGGCTCTCAGAGGGCAGTGGCCGTCTCTAACTCACCTTGGGCAGTGCTCACAAGACAGATGACCGAGAGCTCTGCGACAGTGCTGATCAGCTACCCCCCAGCCTCACTTCTAGCCAGCTCACCTCTCTGTAGCTACCAGCTCGTTCTCGGCCTGCCCTACCCTCTCCTTGCCACCCCCCTTCTCCCAGCCTGGCAGCTGCATGGCGACAGAAGCCGTGCCAGCTCAGGGCATTAGAAGCAAAGTTGCATTTACTGGGCGGCTCTGAGCTTAGAGAGGTGTGCTAATCCCTTAAGAGGTGTGTGGCAGGAGATGAGAGGCAGGGAGAGCCAGGGAGGAAATCCCCATGGGGGTGTGGGCCTGGCCCTCGGCTCTAATTCCCCCAAAGATCATGTTGGGGTCCTGCAGGAAATGCATGGGCTCCGGAGCTTCAGAGGCAGAGAAGTAGTAATTAGGGGAGGATGCTGCTTTTGACAACAGAAGCAGTTCTGAGAGCAAAGGGGAAGGGAGATTGGGGATCGGTGGGAGGCAGATAGGGAAGGAGCTGAGCTACCTGGAGTTGTCAAAGGAGGGAGTGGGCCAGAGCAGGCTCTGGAAGGGGAATGCTGGAGCTCTAAGTTTTAGTCTCTGCCAGGCCCCGGTGACTGATGCCACACCCCCTGTCTCCCAGGGAAGGTGAGCTTGGTGTCCCACCCGTCAGAGCAGAGCCTATGGGTTTTCATCTGTGCAGACTCCTCAGTAGGCCCCAGCCCCCCATGGGAACAGGCATGTTGCCGTCTCCGGGCAGCCGGCCCCTAACCCCTGGGTGTCCCTGCCGTCCCGTGGGCGGTGGGTGTCCCTGCCGTCCCGTGGGTGTCCCTGCCATCCCGTGGGCAGTGGCGGGTAGGGCCGGGGCATTCCCCAGCCTGCTACCGCCACAGGGGCACACTGGTACATTTCCTCACACAACGCACATCATTGAGGCCTCTGCATTGAGTGAGGTCTCGAGGCCAACACCTAACATTCCTCTTGAGAGCTAGGAGCAGGCACACTGTCAGGATCCGAGGGTGGAAGGGCTGGGTCCTCCAGGAGCCCACCCCCTGGGTGAGGCCATGCTTGGACTTGCTCACAGGGCGTTCTTTCCACGTCAGGTTTTCAAGGCCCAAGACCCCTCTGGCTCCAGTGCCCAACCCCTTCTTTTTCTTTCCACTGTAGGATGCCCGCTCTATGGCAGCCGCTGCTGCCTCCCTGGGGGGACCCCGAGCAAACACAGTCCTGGAACGCGTGGAAGGCGCTCAGCAGCGGTGGAAGCTGCAGGTGCAGGAGCAGCGGAAGACAGTCTTTGATCGGCACAAGATGCTCAGCTAGGTGGCCTGGCGCAGTCGGGGCAAGGACCAGCAGCCATGGACACCAGCTTCTAGCTCTGGACGGAGCCAGAGGCTGCATCTCCCCTCTCTCAGTGCCGCTCTTTCCCGGGTCTCCCCCTTAAACGCCCACGGCATTTTTCTTTCTCCTCCCTCTGGTTAGAAACGTGTATGCAGCTGATCAAATTAGGGAAGAGGGATGCGGTCTGTAATCCGTAGTGTGCCTCCTCAGGCCTTTGGGGTTGAGGGGCCAGAAGGGGATAGAGATATTCAGATGGGTCAGCATTGGATGGTGTCAGTCTTTCCTTCCTCCACCCCTGCTACCCTTCCAGCTCCAGATCTTGGGGATTTGGTTACCTTTTGAAAGATGGAGCTGAGTCATCAAGAACTCGGCGTTTGGGAGGAAAGCATGGCCCAGCGTTCGGCATGTCCTTTCTGCTGAGGTTCCTGTTACCACCTTCCTCCCAAGCCCCAGGGTTCTGGCCCTCAGGGATGACTCTGATGGGAAAGTCGGTTCTCCTGTGCCCTGGAGGGCATCCTACCTTCCTCCTACCAGACATTCTTCCCTAGTGCGTGGCAGTGCCCGTGCATTCTTGTTCATTCTGCTGCCTGTCCCCTCCCACTTCAGCAGGCCTGGGCAGTCCCCCACCTCCCCCCACTGCCGGCAGTTGCTGAGCCAGAAGGTTGGACCATGTGACACCAGTGAAGCTGAGCACCGTAGCATCTGTCCTTGGATCGTCACTTGTCCCTGAATTTCACCGTACCAGTGCATGGAGAGAAATGTCTGTCTGTCTGCCCATCGTTTTAGTTGTCTGTAAATCCAGGAAGCCATTATTAAATTGTCTTACTTCTCTCGCTTTCTGGACTTCAGGGGATTTAGGGAACTAAGAGTGTTGCACAGTTACCTGATAAGTGCTGTGTCCCAGCAGGGGACAGAGAGCATGGTGCTTGGAAGTCCAGGCAGAGAGGCAGAGCCCATAGTAGTATCCAGGTGAGGCCCAGGGCTCGCCGGGGTCACACTGACCTGGTGGGAAGAGAGACTGGCAGGCCGGGACTGCTGCCTCTCACGAAGAACAGAGTGAACTGGCCCTCAGGAGTTACCCTGCGATCTGTGTTTTGTCTTTGTGGGAGATTCCCCTGAACTTCTGAACAGTCCTGATAACTGTCCTCATGCCCATAACTGTCACAAAATGAGAGGAGCTGAGGTGGGGGCAGCCAGGAAAACAGCTACCATAGAAGCAAGGCAGAAACAAGGCACCTAGTGGGGCCTTGGCCTATCTGGTCTGATGGAAGTTTCTGCCCTCAAGGGTTGTCTAAATAAACATGTATTGAGAACCTCTGTGTGGAGCCCCATGCTGAGTTCTGGGTGAGGGGTGGGGGCAGGAGAACAGTGTTAGATGGGGCATTTCAATTTGCAAAGACTTGCAAAGGTTGGAGCCAATGGGTGACATCCAGATGGAGACCGCAGGAGGAGTAGAGACTAGAGCCAGCATTGGGAAGAATAAGGGACACAGCTGGGGCGCGGGGGGTACGTTGGGTGTGGATCCTGAGCAGGTGTACTTACGTGGGCTGGAGTTTACTGAGTTTCATGGGAAATGGGGGTGTCACAAATGCAAGGCTGGGACAGAGGAACCAGTATACTGGTTACATTCTTCCCTGCTCATTGGCTTGACAAACAGACCTACTGGGGCCAAGCACTACTCTGGAAGCTGCCAGTTACCATCAAGTTGATCTGACTCATGGCAGTCCCACATGTGTCACAGTAGAACTGTGCTTGACAGGATGTTCAATGACTGATTTTCAGAAGCACATTGCCAGGCCTTTCTTCCCAGGGGCATCTGGGTGGACCCCCAACCGCAATCCTTCCAGTTAGCAGCCAAGCAAGGTGAACATTCGCAACACCCAGGGACTCCTTGGAAGCTACAGTGGGCCATATTATTCTTTCAAGGTAAGATGCTCATTTCAAGAGGTAGAAGAAAGCCTCTTTCAAAGGGACAGATGGTCATATTCACTTCTCAGAAATTCCCAGTCCAGGAATTGGGGTCTGACATTGCCACATCTCCCCTCGAAAGCCACACTGCCTGGGGAAAACTTGACTACTGTGTTTCTGAGTCTTGCTTAAGTCCTACAAATGATCCAACCAGCCTTTGGTAGTTTAGGGATTTGGTCTGAAGCAAGCAGTTGTTGCTGAGTCTAAGCCCAGATATAAAAAAGCCCAGTATTTGAAAATAATATAATGTATTATGAATGACTTCACTTTACATATGGATTCACTTAGTAACCAAATATCTAAGCATGCTTCAACTTCACACACACACAAAAACATACTTTCAGGCAACTATTCCAGAGTGTACCTCATGTTCTATGAATGATGAAAGAACAGGAGCCCCAGCAGAGGAAGAGCTTACTGCTTTGCAGATCATCTGGCACAGAAATCAGGATGCCTGCAGCCAATCATGGGAAAGATCAGAAGTGTTGTCTCAGAATCAGCATTCTTCATCCCATCTTGTGTGAATTGAACAGATTTTTAATGTGTTCACGTCTTGCTTGTTTTCCACCAAGCCCAGCAGCCATGCTGTTTGGCAATGGGTTGGCTCCACCTGGGAAAACTGGATGGATTTGGCCCTGGGACCAGAACCTTAGAAATGGTCTTTAAAGTTAGAGGCTAGCACTCATCCCTTTCCAGAAGTGGTACCATGTGGCTCAAAGGGAAGTCACTCCCTCAGAATAGATTTAGGGGCCAGCCCCCTTCCTCACGGCTTCTCCATTCCTTACTCAGGCCAACTGGATCTCCCTTGTACTCTGTTTCCTTGCATCTATCCTTACGCATCTTCTGCCAGCAAAGCCCCAACTGTGGATCCATAACCCAGCTTAACTTCTCTGCTCCTCCCTGGACAACTCAGCACTGCTAGAGATCACACAGCAGGCTTCAGTGGGGCCACTCTAGGTTTGTTGTGGTTCCCAGTGTCCACAGGGAATTGGCATTAATCCGTTAGCATTAATCCTTTCTCTTCTGGCAGCTCACAAGACCACTAGGCAACCTTCCTGTATTTCCCCTTCTTCCTACCCTAGAAAACCTTGCCTACTACTTAAGTACATCAAGGTCATTGGGTATGATCTCTCTACTTTCTGACCTCCATCCTGCAAATTTTTCTTCATTCACACTCATCTTGACCTTCTTTGCTATGGTCTTGGGGATATTATGTCCCTCCTGTTGAAAGCCAACCCACCCATCCCTTACTCCCTGGGACCTCCAGCTTCAGCCTTGCCTTATTTCCAGTCTATTAGCATACTCAAGTCCCTGGCTCGCCAAATGGTTGTACCATGGAAGAAAGGCATGGCAATCTGCTTCCATAAAGGTTACAGCCAAGAAAACCAACCCCATGGAGCAGTTCTACTCTAACACATAGGGTCGTCGTGAGTTGCAATCAACTGCAATGGGTTTGGGTTTTTTGGTTTAGTGTGTTCAAGTCTCCCACTCTAAAAAGAACCTTCCATGGACTCCACATGAACCACTAGCTACAGGGGAGTCACTCCTCCCAATCTCTATACCCTCCACCTTCCACTCCCTGACCCTCTGTAGTCTGACCTCACCCTCGGCACTCCACTGCCTTGTGCAGCATTGGCTACTGTTGATCCTTCTCCCTTCTTCGTGAAATTCTCCCTTGCTTTCTGGGACCTTGCCTCTTTGGTTCTCCTTACCCTTTTTGACCATCCCTTCACTTCTTCCTAAATATTACTATTTCCCAGGCTTCCATTCTGAGCCCCCTCGTCTCAATCTAATTTACATTCTAAGTGTTTTCCCTGAAAGAGTGTATTCTCTTCTTGAGTTTCATGTTGTTAACTCAGTATCTCTAGGCCATACCCAACCCTGGAGCTCCAGACTCATCTAGCTGGCTCTCAGCTGGAATCTCCCCCTGGGTGCCCCGAGCCTGTTCATAATCAGCATGTCCAAGATTAAACTCATCTTTGTCCTGAAATTAGCTGCTTCTTTGATATTCTTTATCTTAACTGATGGTACCACCACCCACCCAGTTGTCCAAACCAGAAGCCTAGAGGTCATCCAATTCTTGACTCCTTACTTTCATGTCCAGTCACAAAGTCCCACCAACTTTACCTCCAGATAGTTCTGGAATCTCCCCTCACTTTCACCTTTGCTACCCTTGCCCCAGTTCAAGCCCACATCATTTCTCAAGAACTATTGCAATTCTTGTTAGGAGCCACCAGAGAGCTTGCTCTTAATCTGATTTTGCCTGAGCTCTTTACTGAGGCCAGTTAACACCTCAGGGCCATGATCTGCCTGCCCCTCCTTGCTTCAGCCCCAGAACCAGTTGGGAGGAGTTACTGGTGGGGCCCCTGCAACTTATGGAAGTGGGGTGTTAGATGGGCTGTACTGCTCACAAAGGTAGGGGCTGGGCCTCAGCTTCCAGGGTTGCAGCTAATCGCAAACTGCCCCCTGAGGCCCTGTGACCTGGGCAGGAGGAGCTGACTCACAGGTTTCCCTGCCCACCCCCACCAGCTCCCACAGTTCACAAGCCCTGCCCTGGGGGACGGAGGAGGGAGCAGCACTGGAAGACGTGACTGAAGGGGTGGAAGAGGTATGTCCTGTTACTGAGTTTTTGCTTTTCACTGCTCAGATAACTCCTACAAGGCCCCAGGGCTCCAACAGGGTGGAGTGGATAGACTGTCGCCCTGAAAGCCCTAATTGACATGGGTTCTAAATCCAGCTCTGCTCCTTCCCAATCTCTTAACTCCTCTGGGTCAGGCTCCTTGTCTATAATAATACCATAGTCCAGCCTAAGTGCTCATCAAATGACGGCTACCGTTATGAGGGGCTAGGACCAAAGCCTCCCTAAGAGACCAGCCCTCAGATTAGTAACGTGAGTGAGATGGTTAAAAGCATGAACTCTGAGCCTAAAAGCCTGGGCCCAAATCTTAACTCTGCCTCTTAACTAGCTAGGCAACTTCGAGTAAGCTTATTAAACCTTAAACCAAAATCAGTTGCTGTCAAATCGGTTCCAACTCATAGTGACCCCATGTGTGTCAGAGTAGGACTGTGCTCCAAAGGATTTTCAATGGCTGATTTTTGGAAGTAGATCACCAGGCCTTTTTTCCGAGGTGCCTTTTGGTTAGCAACCAAGGGCGTTAATCGTTCGCATCACTCGGGGACTCCATTTCCTCACTGTGAAATGAGGATAATAACTACTTACTGCATCAGGTTGTTTAAGGAATAAATTACTAATGTGTATAAAAGCACTTCGAACAGTGCCTAGCACATAGCAAACACTCAATGATTGTTGACTATTTTCATTCATATTACTATTACAATATAACCCCCTGCCCATCAAATCAAGGTTCTAGAGATTCAACAGGAACTTCCAACTCAGTGTGCTCAGAGGCCCTTAAGACTCTACAAAACCGTGAGCCCCCAGACATTTAACTCAATTGGCATAACGTAGTCTATAAAGAAAATGTTCTACCTCTGACTGTGGCGAGTAGCATCTGGGGTCTTAAAAGCCTGTGAGTGGCCATTTAAGATACCTCTACTAGTCCCATCCCAGCTGGAGCAAAGGAGAATGAAAACAACTAAAGACACAAGGGAAAGATTAGCCCAAAGGACAAATGGACCACAACTACCACAACCTCTGCCAGACTGAGTCCGGTACAACTAGATGGTACCCGGCTACCACCACTGACTGCTCTGGCAGGGATCACAATAGAGGGTCCCGGACCGAGCTGGAGAAAAATGTAGAACAAAATTCTAACTCCCAAAAAAGACCAGACTTACTGGTCTGACAGAGACTGGAGAAACCCCAGAGTATGGCTCCTGGACACTTTTAACTCAGTACTGAAGTTACTCCTGTGGTTCACCCTTCAGCCAAAGATTAGACAGGTCGATAGGGCCAACAATAACACCCGTGAGGAACGTGCTTCATAGTGCAATCATGTATACGAAACTAATGGGCACACCAGCCCAAAAGCAAAGATGAAAGCAGGAAGAGACAGGAAAACTGGAAGAATAGAAACAGAGAAACTGGGGTAGAGACGGGGAGAGTGTTGACACATCGCGGGGTTGGCAACCAATGGCACAAAGCAATTCGTGTATTAGCTGTTTAATGAGAAACGAATTTACTCGGTGAACTTTAAAGCTCACAGACACAAATAAATGTATGGAGACCGCTGATCTAAGCAACTAGTTGAGCAGGGGCCACACTCATCAGTGTGACAAGCTGCCGGTGAATTAGCCTGATCTGTCTATCAGTTAAGCCGCTCCAATGTGGTGAAGGTCCTCAGGTCAGTAAGACCCAACCTCCCAGCAAGTCAGTCCTCCATCAGGAGTCTACTCCCAAAGTCTTTAATTATCATAGTGTTTCTGCCATTCTTATACCAAGGGCCAGCAAACTTTTTCTGTGAAGGGTCATAAAATAAATACTTTGGGCTTTGGGGGCCATACAGTCTCTGTCAGAGCTACTCAACTCTGCCACGGTAGCACAAAAGCAGCTATAGACGGTACATAAACGAATGGGCATCGCTGTGTGCCAATAAAACTTTATTTATGGGCACAGAAATTGATGTTCATTAACTTACACGTGTCACAAAATACTATTTTTTCCAACCATTTAAAAATGTAAAAACCTATCCTCTGAAGTCTTCTTAAAACCAAACAACGATTTAACTTAAATCTAGTAAAAAATGTCTGCCTTGAGCATTATGTTCTTTTAAGATCTATCTGGGATCAAAGTGACAAGAGCAACTCAAAAGATTAGACAGGAACCTTAGGGGCAGAGAGTTTATGTTAATGGAGGAGGAACAACTCAGAAAAGGGAGGTGAGAGTGGTTGCACAACTCAAAGAATGTAATCAGTGTCACTGAATTGTACATGTAGAAACTGCTGAATTGCTCTATGTTTTGCTGTATATATTTTCAACAACAACAACAAAATAAAATACAAAAAAAAAAAAAAAAAGGTAAAAGCAAAGATCTTTGAGCCCTCAACTAAATCCCAACCTTGCTGAGACTTGGCTCCACAACTTCCTGGGGGTGATTACTCATGTGGCCCCCTCAGGGCAACAGAAGGCCCTGCAGGCACTGGCCTCCTCTCTCCCCAGGCCTGAGCTGAGCATGGGGCCAAGGCTCCAGGCAGGCAGACCCTAGCGCACTAGCAGCTCCTGTTTCCTGCATCAAGGCGGACATGGAGGCTCAAGGTTCCGGGCTGGGAGTCGGAGCCCTGGTCCTGGCCCTGATTCTGCTGGTATTTGCTGTGTGACCTCCAGCAGGGCAGCTCACCTCTCTGAGTCTTAGTTTCTGTGATATAAAGTGAGGATATTAAACTAGCCCATTATTTCCCGACGTGTGATTCATATATGCAAAGTGATTTTAGGTGATAGCCAGAGGAATGCTTTTTATTTCTAGCAGTTATGTAATTATTTTAATTTGTATTAAAAAAAAACATAATTAGCACATAAACTTTATGTTATTCTGGATATTAATGCTAACCAAAAAAACCCACCAAAACCAAACCCATTGCTGTCAAGTTGATTCTGACTCACAGCGACCCTATAGGACACAGTAGAACTAACTGCCCCATAGGGCTTCCAAGGAGCAACTGGTGGATTCGAACTGCCGACCTTTTGGTTAGCAGCCAAACACTTAACCACTGTGCCCCCAGGGCTCCATTAATGCTATGGAGAAGTAAAAAGAGGGGTAAGTAAGTATACGTAAAGAAAAATATTAGGAAAACTATGAGTATAATTGGCAGTCAGAAATGGCAGAACTCGTGGGAGGGACTCTGAAGCAGCTGATATCTAAGGTACCTTTAGCTCTGTGATTAGTTGCCATTGAGTCGACTCTGACTCACGGTGCCCCCATGTATGCAGAGTAGAACTGCTCCATAGGGTTTTCAAGGCCACGACCTTTCGGAAGCAGATCGCCAGTCCTACGGGCGGTGCCTCTGGGTGGGTTTGAACAGCCAACCTTTCAGCTGGTAGAGTGCTTAACCATTTGCACCACCCAGGGACTCCCCTACCTTCAGCTCTAACATCCGTAAAGTACTTAATCTCTCTAGATTTCAGGCTAACCATTGGTCAAATGGAGGAGAGAAAGTCCTGAGGGAATTTTCGCATCCCTAAGGCTCTGCTGGGTGCATGGGCGGCTCAGACCAGGCACCAGATGGATCCACACCCAGAAACCCTGGGCCTCCTACAGGCAGACCAGAATGGGCAGAGTGCAGTGGTCAGGAGTGTGGACACCACAGCCAGACTGGCCGGGTCCACGCCCCAGCACTGATTCTGCCTAGCTGTGTGACCTGGGACACCTTAATCTGTCTTTGTTTCCTCAGTTGAAAAATGGGAATAGTAACCTATCTCCTCTACCACCCATCTGTCAGTTTGTCGTACTGTGTTGGCTTGTGTGTTGCTGTGATGCTGGAAGCTATGCCACCAGCATCAAATACCAGCAGGGTCACCTGTGGTGGACAGGTTTTAGTGGAGCTTCCAGACTAAGACAGACTAGGAAGAGAGGCCTGGAGATCTACTTCTGAAAATTAGCCAATGAAAACCCTATGGATCACCACAGAATGATATAGTGCTGGAAGATGAGCCCCCAGGTTGGAAGGCACACACGATAGCTATGACAATGGACTCAAACATACCAATGATCATGAAGATGGCGCAGGACCAGGCAATGTTTTGTTCTGTTGTACATGGGGTCACCATGAATCAGAGCTGACTCAACGGCAACTAGCAATAACAACCACCTATCCCATAGGGTTGTTGTGAGGGATAAATGTGAGAGTGTGTGTGTGTGTGTAAGAGTGCTTGGCGCATAGTGAGTGCTCAGTGGGTGTAGTTATCTGTTATTCTTTCTATGTAACAGAAAGGGGTGTCTTCACACTGCTGCTGAGAGAGATCCCTGTGGGCTCTTTAAGTCTGTAGGGAAATAGGGGAGAATTGAACACGGGGCAGGGTGAGGAGGTAGTGGCTAGAACACAGGTCTCCCAGCTTCTAGATTCAGTCTCCTTCCTCGGTCAACAAGCCTCACCAGGCAGAGCTGCACTTTTGCTTTGCAGAAGGCTAAACCAGCTCGTTGTGTGTCCTTGGGCAAGCCCCATCCCTCTCTGGGCACCGGTTTCCTCAGCTGACACAAAGAGGGTGGCCTGGGGGACCTCCAGGGCCCCTGCAGCTCTGGCTTGAGGCTGTTCTGCGGATGTGCCGTTTGCTGCCTGCCAGTTGTCGGTGGGCGCGTCATGCTGGCTTCTCAGGTGCCCTCCTCAGTCCTGGACCTGTGTCCCTGGAGAGCTACTACAGCCCTCCCAGTCCCCAGTTCAACCTCAGGAGTGCCCGGTGGCCATCTAACAGCTCTCTCCTCCCAACACTGAACTGGTACCACCAAACGTAGCACATAGAGCGTTGTCTCCCTCCCGCCATCCCCACGTGCTCCTGGGTCTCCCCGTGTACACTCAGGAGGCAGTTCCCAAGTTCTAACCCAAGCCCCTCCTGCTGCACAGACTTCATTGGAGAGCTTATCTGAGCTTCCCTGCCACTCTGGCCAGATGTGCCGTTCCACAGAGCCCATCGCTGGGCACTGCCTGGAGGGCATCACCCCCACTTGCCCGTTGACTACAGCCCAGAGCTACAGGTCTCTTACCCGGCTCAGGACAGCCAATCACAGGTGGCCAGGAGTGGCCCTCTCTCCTCCTTGGGAGCGGATCCCAGATCAGAGGAGCCCACCACCCGCCCTCCTCCCTCCCCTTCTGGGTGTGTCGTCTTTTGAAGCTTAATCAGGTAAGTGTACCTGGCTCCTGGTGCTGGGCAGGAGAAGCTGGGGCAGAGGCTGAGGAGGCGCCGTGGGGCCCGCAGCCCCCAGGAAGCTGCGCACCACAGCCTGCCGGAGGGAGCGGAGCGGCAGAGCTGGAGGCGCGTCCCCTGGAGAGGTAACTGTGTGAGTGGTGCTGAGGGATGTCTCCCAGCTTGGTCCTGAAATAGTGAGGGACCCAGCCGGACTGGAGGAGTGAGGCCAGGGACGGTATTTACTCAGGGCTTAGTCACCCCCGATCCTTTTCCTACCCAAAGGAAAGGAAACAGAGCCGGCCACCTCCTGGCTGGGGTTAGGGCACCCACCTCTGAGGGGAGGAAGGTGAGATTAGCTGTGCTGCCAAGGGCATATCCACCAACCGGGAATTTTTCTGTGGACTTGTCCTCTGGAGAGTCTGCTGCTGACTGGGTCTGACATGATGTCCTCCTGCCAGTGTCCAAAGACTAAAGGATGGATTTTCTAGGTTGGAATCAGAAAGGAGCTAAAATGTGAAAGGTATGGCAGGGGAGAGCCTGGGCCTGTGTCTGAATGTGGGCGCAAGCTTGAGGCGGTGCAGAGCAGTGGTTAGGGAACTGGAGTTCGGAGCAGACTGCCTGGGTTCAAATCCCAGCTTACCGCTTAGTAGCTGTGTGGCTACAGGCCATTAGCTTATCTGGGTCTCTGTTAAATGGAGCTAATCATAGTATTTGCACTACAGTTGTGAAAATAAAATGACTTGAAATACGTAGTGCTTAGACTAGTGCCTGTTACAGAGAAAGTAAGACGTAGGTTTTTTTTTTTTTAATCTTGCCATTTTCTAGAAATATGATCTCACTTAAGCTCACTTAAGCACTCCAAGCCTCAGTTTCCCCATCTGTAAAATGGGGATTAAAAGTTCCCTTGAAGGGCTTTTTAGGGGATTAACTAAGCTGCTGACACGTGGTAGGTGTTCAATAAATAGTCCTTTCCTTCCCGTTGATGGCAGCCATGGTTCTGCCCCTGTTAAAATACTGTATGTCCTTCCGTTTACTGCCTGGACTTTTTAGTCTGCCCCCAGAGGAAGCAGTTTGGATTGACGAGTTCTGCCTTCTCAGGCCCAGAGCCTGTGTATAGCTGTCCCACATAGACACTAGAAAAGCTAGACAGAGCTTGTGAGCATGCGTGCTCTGCCATAACATTCTGAGGAGCAGCGGCATTGAGTGTGACCATGTGCTTGGCCATTGAATTAGCCCTCCACCTTTACGTTACTTCTTGGGCACCTCCCTCCTATGTGCCAGGCACAGCGCTGGGCCCTGAAGGATGCGGAGATGCACAAGGCAGGACCCTTCCCTTCAAGGAACTTTTTCTTCTTTAGAACGTAAGAGGCAAACGTGTGGCAAGATAAATGGCAAAGCAAGAGGACCACTTGAGGGCACCTCAAAACCAATTATGACTGATAAGCCATCCACCCAAAGGCTTTAGGAATCAGAGGAGAAAGATGTAAAACAGGAGCAGGCAGGGGGCTCTGAGAATGAGGAGGAACCGAGCTGCTTCCAGAGGAGGAATAGGATTTAGATGGTGGAAAGGCAAGGGAGGGGCTAATGCTCCAGGAGGGAGCAGCGCTGGGAGCGGGAGCCTGGAGGGGGGAATGCAGAGGCTGATTCCGAGAAGGAAGAGTGATGGGTCACGTTGGAGTGGAGGGTGGATTTGGGGATGTGGTGAGAGAGGAAGCTGGGGGAGAAGGAGAGCAGAGTGCTGAGGACCTTAAATGCCTGGCAAGGGACTGTGGCTGTTATTGTCGTTAGCTGCTGTCAGGTTGGCCCTGACTCTCGGCAACCCCACGCACAATGCAACAAAATGCAGCCTGGTCCTGCATCATCCCCACGATCAGTTGTGGATCAAACAATGTCCTATTGTGTGGGCTGTAGGGAGCTATAAATTGTCTACCAGGGGAGCAATATGAACAGCATAATGTTTTAGGAAAATGAATCTGGCTATGTTCACCCGGAGAATTTGTCTGGGGCAAGACTAGGGCCAGGAGAACATTAACATCGACGTCAGCCACAGCTGATGTTTCTGAGCACTATCAGCCAGACAGCTGCAAAGATGCTTCACACATGATCTTTGTTAACTTGCAGTAGCCCTGGGAAGTAAGCACTATTGCCATCCCCACCCCAAGGAAGAGAAAATAGACCGGGAGCTTGGAACAGGCTTACTCAAGGCCCTGTAGCTGGGAAGTGGCAGAGCCAGGAGTCCAAGCCACATTCACCGTCTCCAGAGCCCCCAGTCGTAATCACAGTATGACAAAACGCACAGAGTACCCATTCTCTCTAACGTGGGTAACCGCATGAATGAGAGATGTCTGGGAGATCCTAGTGACAGCCTGTATGCATAGGGAGGTACAGGGACCTCAGCCACCAGGAGAGGGACCTGGGGTGGAAGGAGGAGGAGGAGTCCCAGTCCAGACTCTGAGGGTCTCAGCTTCTTCCCTATGGCAGAAAACATCTACCACAAAGCACGTGGAGCATGGCCAGTGCTGGACACCGCTACTTCCCTTCCCTCCCCTTGTTACAGACCAAGGAGGTGCCACCTTCCTGGAGCCTGGCCATTGTTGTGTTGTTGCTGTTGCTGGGTGCCGTGGAGTCGATTTTCAACTCATAGCGACCGCATGTGACAGAGCAGAACTGCCCCCAGAGGGTTTTCTTGGCTGTGATCTTTACAGGAGCAGATCACCAGGACTTTCTTCCATGGAGCCGCTGGGTGGGTTAGAACTGCCAACCTTTTGGTTAGCAGCCAAGGGCTTAACCATTGTGCCACCAGGGCTCCTCTGGAGTCTGGCTACTACCCCTGGCTACTACTGCAGAATTACAGGTGCCCTGTAGCAGAGGGTCGCTGCCCTCCTACGAATTCTCTGAGCCTATTCCCAGGAGGGGCCAACAGGTTGTCTTCCTTGGGAAACCTCAAACTTTGGTTTTTGAACAAGCCCCTAAGGGGTTTGTTCCCTTGAGACCCCCATCACCTCAAAGGGAGACTCCCTTTGTGGAGAAGGGAGTGAGAATAACGCCTTTGTCCTCGGCACCCCGGAGTCAGCAATGACACGGGCTCTGGAGCAGCACCCTCTGTGCTGGGCACAGGCGGGAGGCCCAGGGAGGGGACAGGGCCACAGTGGCGACCGGGGTGGGTGGCCTGGGAGGGCAGAAGGCTGGGCTGGCAGCACCCTCAGAGGCAGCTTCTGTGGTGGGGCTGGGAGCCTCCCTGGTTCCCTAGCCTGTGAACCCAGCTCCCAGGTCCACTGTTCCACTTCTGGGGAGGCTCCAGCGTGGCTTGAATCACTCGGGTCAAAGCTGATTTCTTCCCCAGAACTGCAGATTCATTCTGACCACTCTCTCATGGCATCAGTAGGATGATGTCCCTCCCTCTTTTTTCTTTTATAAAATTATTGTTGGTTAAAAAATAAGAATGAAAAAACACCCATTGAGCACTTCCTCTGGGTAGCCAGTGAACAGAACAGGAATCATAGGAACTTGGAGTTGGACAGCGGCGTGTATCACTTCAGCTAGGGGATTAGGTTAAATACCGGGCTCCCAAACAACATTTTAGACAGGGTCCCTCTCTTTCCCTTCCACCCCTCAGCTGCCCCCTGCAACCCCAGCACCCTCCCCACTGCGATTGTTTGACGCATTTGAAGCTGTTTCTACTCATACTTGCTCTGAAAGGGAAGGTTTAAGGAGAAGTTAGCTTACGGTAAGATTTATCCACTGAATCACATTAGCACTTATTGGTGGCTTTGGGACAAGAGTCCAGATGTCCAGGCTCCTAAGCCATAGCATCTCCCCTCCCCTTTTTGGGTGTAACAGACAGCAGGGGGCAAGAATGGGGCTGAGGATAATAGGAACAATGACTGGAGTAGCCGTTCTTCCTTCTGAATGTCAGTCTTACTCATTCTCCTGACCTGTTAGGAAAGACTGATCCCTGGACAGGGCCATGGACGCCTAGCCAGTCCCAAGCTGTATACGAGTTTCTTTGGAATACCAGCTTCACCACTGATGAGCTGTGTGATCTTGGGAAAGTTACTTTACCTCTCTGTGCCTCGATATGCCTATCTGTAAAATAAGGATACCCACTTTGTGTGAAGAGCCCTGGTGGCACAGTGGTTAAGCCCGTAGCTGCTAACTGAAAAGTTCCCTGTTCAAACCCACCAGCCACTCCCTGGGAGAAAAGACCTGGGGATTTGCCTCTGTAAAGATTTCAGCCTGGGAAACCCCATGGGGCAGTTCTACTCTGTCATGTAGTGTCTACTCGACAGCAAACAACAGCAGCCTTGTTTTGAGGATGAAATGACTCTGTGTGTGTGTGTGTGTGTGTGTGTGTGCACGCACATGTATCATGCCTGGCATGGAGAAGGTCTTATATAAAGGTTAGCCATTGTTCTCTGGAAACTCTGCTGGCATAGTATTTAAGTGCTACGGCTGCTAACCAAAAGGTCAGCAGTTCGAATCCACCAGGCGCTCCTTGGAAACGCTATCTGGCAGTTCTACTCTGTCCTATAGGGTCGCTATGAGCGGGAATCGACTGGATGGCAACGGGTTTTGTTTACTGTTCTCTGGTCCAGGCACCCTCCAAATTCCAAGCTCTCAATGACTCCTCAGCCACCAGGTCACTGTTTCTGAACATCCAGCTTCCCTAAGGATAAATGCAAAAATGAATTTTCCCTGAAGTTCATTACAGGCTTGAAAGGGTTTTTGAGGAAGTATTTTGACCTTTTCTGCGCTCACCCTTCAAATATATATATAGAGAGAGAGGATGGCACCTGGGTGGCGACTTTCTATACTATACTTTCTATACTATACTATTATTCACAAAATGAATAATAATAATAATCCTTTTTATATTAGGCTGGTACTTCACAGTTCACAAAATCGTTTTACAAACATACTGATCTAATCATCCAAATGATCCCTGAAGTGGATTGGGCAAATGTGATTAGACTTCCCAACTGTGGGAAGTCAGGAGCTGAGTGCAGAGGGCACCCAATGCACTTTCTCTCATACCGTGCTTGGGGGGTCTTTGCTTTCTACTCTCAACTCCTGTTGCTTTTACTGCTCTGGTGGGACAGGTCCCTCCCTGCCGTGTGTATAGTGAGTGATGAAGAACACTTACTTGGGACCCCAACTGCCTGGGTATGAACTCTACCTCTGCCCGGTACCAGCTGTGTGACCTTGGGCAAGTTGCTTAACCTCTCTGTGCCTTGGTCTCCTCGTCTGTAGGATGGGGATACTATCAGTCCTGACATCACAGGGTTGTAATGAGAGTTCCACAGTACACTTAGACCAGTAGCTGGCACATAGGTGAGTGCTAGATACATATCAGCCGCTGTTACTAACGTGTGGTCCTTACCTGCTCTGCTAGGCTGTGGGCAGTGGTGCAGGTTGTCCTTTGCTGAGTCCCCAGCCCATAGCAGGGTTCCTGGAAGGAGCTCAGGAGATGTTTCATAGGTGGATTGACAGTAGGACACAAGGCTGAACATATGCAGTTTATTCTAAGAATTACTCTTTTCCTTCAAAGATTGGAGAAAATTAGACTCTTAATGTCTAGATTTTTCCTTCTAAACTTGTCAGGATGGGTGTGACTGGGAAACCACTGGGTGTGCTGTGTCCACCTGCGAAACTGACTGTATAGGGGGGCACACTCCATCTTAGGCCCTTTGTAGTCCTAGCCCAGGATCCTTGATCCCCCAGAGCGCCTCCCAGGATGCCCCTGCCTTACTGACAAAACCAGCTACCACGTTCAGTTCCTATTAGGTGCCGCGTGACATACAGACCTTCCCTTTTGCCATGACAATAACCTCTGACATAGGTATTGTTGTTGTTAGTGCTGTTGCGTCGATTCCGACTCATAGCGACCCCATGTGACAGAGTAGAACTGCCCCATAGCGTTTTCTAGGCTGTAATCTTTCCGGGAGCAGATAGCCAGTTCTTTCTCCTGGGGAGCTGCTGGTGAGTTCAAAGTGACGACCTTTCGGTTAGCAGCCGAATGCTTAACTATTACCCCACCAGGGGTCCCTTTGACCTAGGTATTATTGCCCCCACTTGGCAGAGGAGGAACCTGAGGCTTATAGAAATCAGTAACTAGCCTAAGGCCACTTACCAGTAACAGCAGAGCCAGGATTCGATCCTGATCTAAAGGACGGTGCTTTCCACTCGGGGACTTCCAGGCAGATGAGGTGCTCGGACACGTATAAGCCTAGAAGTTTCCCTTCCAGGCAATGCTGTGAAGCCTGGTAGTCTTCCTGGAGAGTGAGGCAGCTGCCTCGCAGTTACTTTCCTGTGACTCCCAGCATTGCAAATACCAGGTCGTAGGGAAGGGAATTTGGAAGGACCAAGGCCCTTGTCCAGCTCTGGCCCCCAGAAGACCCGTAACAATCCTGACTCCTACTAAAAAAGTTGGAGACCCCAGCCCAGCCAGGAAGGTCCTCGTATATCAACTCAACCAGACCCCGGTAAATGGCACCCAAGCTGTGTGACCCTCAGCAGCTCTCTTAACCTCTCGGAGCCTCAGTTTCTTCTTCTGTGAACCGAAACAAAGCTACTTCATCTCCAGTGTGAGGATTAAGTGGATGAGGAAAGCAGAACACCGAGCACAGCGCATGGTGTCAGAAGGCACCTAATCCACGCTCGCCTTCCTTTCTCCAGCCCTTTTCTCTCCTTCAAGATCCTAAGTAAAGTGACATCATGTTTGAGAGCTTGGCTTTCTCTTGGTGAAAGCAGCAGCAGATGGGTTGCTTGGGAGCAACTGGAGGGTTTTAAAACCTGGGTGAGGAAGGATATCTCAGAGGGCAGTGAGAGGGGCTAGGCAGGCTCAGGGCTGAGGCCCGTGTGTAGTGCCACCATCTTCAGGGCAGGCTGAGGGGGCCGGGAGGGCTGAAATCCCGCCTGCATGCCCCTTGCCAAACTCTGCATGCACCCAGACCATGGGGGCTCTTTTTCTAACCCACCAAAGGTGCTGTGGGCTTGTGGGCACTGGGCCTGGCTGTCCCTTTCTCCTTAATCAGATTCCAAGGATGTAGAAACTGTACCCAGTTTATCACCGAGATTCTGAAATGATTGTTTATGTTTATTTTCGGGTGGTGGTGGTGAGATTCTCTTTCTAGAAATAGTTACAGGCTATAAGACAGAACCTCCCAAGGGAGATTCTAACATGTCTTATATATATATATAATGTTCGTACTTATCCTGGAGATTTTAAGGCAGAATTTCCAGAAGTCTACGCGAGTGGAGGTGAGCAGGTGTCGTTGCCGTTCACTGATTTGCCTCATGGCGGCCCCATGTACAATAGAACCAAACGTTGCCTAGTCCTGCGCCATCTTCACAGTCACTGGTATGCCTGAGTCTATTGCTGTGGCCACCGAGTATTCAGAGGCCCTTCTAACCCTGGGGGCTCATCTTCCAGCACTATGTTGGGCAATGTTCTATTGTGATCTGTAGGGTTTTCATTGGTTGATTTTCAGAAGTAGATCACCAGGCCTTTCTTTCTAGCCTGTCTTAGTCTGGAAGCTCCACTGAAACCTGTCCACTGTGGGTGACCCTGCTGGTATTTGAAATACCGGTGACATAGCTTCCAGCATCATAGCAACACACAATCTAAAACAGCACAACCAACCAACAGACAGGTGGTGGGTTAGTAGGTGTCACACACACAAAAACGTGTTCTGTGATCCATTTGGGAACTTCCGGGTTAAACATAAACTGGTTTCTTTACTGTAAGCTGAGCTTCCTGGGACCTCCAATATACTAATGTGCGCTCTAGATCTTCAAGGAGGGAAGAAAGAGGGATGCATTTCCCAAATTATTTGACCCTTTGGCTTAGGTAGAGACCACCTCCCCCAGAGGCAGGGGCATGGTGAGACGACACAAAGCCAATCAGTTCTCTCACTCTGAGTCCTTGGTTTCATTAAAAATCCTCCCAGTTTTGGCAGCAGGGGGTGAGGGGAAGACTCTGGAAGCCGTTTGGATGATGGTACCGAGATGCCCTGCCGTGGATGGATACTCTGTGTCTTAGTCATCTAGTGCTGCTATAACAGACATACCACAAGTGGATGGTTTTAATGAAAAGAAATTTATTTCCTCACAGTCAAAGTAAGCTAAAAGTCCAAATTCAGGGCGTCAGCTCCAGGGGGAAGGTTTTTCTCTCTGTCGGCCTTCTTCTCTTCAGTGTTCCCCTGGACTAGGAGCGTCTCCGCGCAGGAACCCCGGTCCAAAGGACGCGCTCTGCTCCCAGCACTGCTTTCTTGATGGTATGAGGTCCCCCTGTCTCACTGCTCACTTCTGTCTTTTATATCTCAAGAGATTGCCTCAGGACACAATC